>NC_057392.1:1292431-1892431 GCF_019320065.1 Cervus canadensis | reverse complement strand
ATGTTTATATACTATTACTTAAGTATAATCATTTTATATATCTGACACTTGTTTTATAGTCAGACATTAATAGTACTAACTACCATTTATAACTTTTTTGAGTTATCTCTAATTTCAAAGACTGACTTGAATGTCATTTTTTAAATACCTCATGTTGATGATTAATATGTAGTAATATTTATGAAATTAATTATATAATTATGTTTCCAAATGCTGAAGTCATGCTAAAATTTTAATGACACTAAGTAGAAATGGCTTACTGGGCCATTTTCACATATTACTAAATAAGAAGATCAGGAGAAGTTTTTAATTGGTTTAGTAGCTTACAATGCAGCTTGAATTTAATCTGACACTCATAACCAATATAAAATTGTATTTGTTCATTTTCTAACACAGTACCGAAAGCAATCTTAAAATACCCGTGAAAAACACTATGATACTGGTGATAAAGGATTCAGTGTCTACAAGAGTATGCATAGAAGCAATCTCTGTACATTTGCTAAGTTGTCCTAAAATTAATGCAAAATGTGCAGCTAAAATGAATTAGAATGGAATAAGACATAATGTATAACTACAATAATGAAAGCCTATTCATAGAAGTAGTCAAAATGGCCTTTCTTAGTTCAGGCCTTATAGTACACAGAGCTTCAGTGCCAAAGAAATAACTGAATTCCAATTGATGAAATCCATCCCTCCTCCCAACTTTATATGTTTTCTATTTGTGAGAACAGATACAGTTAGAGCAGCAATCTCAAATATTTTTTGACTAGAACAGCCTCTGGTAGTGAGCTGAAATGAAAAAAATTTAGAATCTATAGGGAAAATCAAGCACATATAAAATATAGGTGATAGAAAGAGCTCAGGATTGGTAGAAATAGTGGTTCCCTTAAATTAATAATGATAGAGAATTTTACTGTGACCCTAACAATCTCTTCCTAAGCTTTGGATAGGATTTGTTATAGGAATCAAACAATAAAAACAGTACATGCTATTACTGAGTATCATGATACTTTATAGTCTTATGTTAAATATCTACCCTATGAGGTAGCTTTTATTATTCCTATTTTACCCCTAGAAAAACCAAATAATTTGTACAGGAGGCACACAGCTGAGAATTGTTAGAAGTGGAATATGAATTCAGGACTCACTGATTCTAAATCCCAAGCCTATTTTCATTAAACCATGATGACTGCCAATATCACTTTAAATTCTGTTGTCCCTATTCAAACAATGTACTTTCATTTGGCAAATAACAATGCAACCTTCAGGTAATAACAAAAGAGACAAGTGATGAGAGCTTAAGGATAAAGAGGTCAACATCTAGACATACCATTACAACACTGCTTTGATGACCTTTTTGTTCCTTGAGCACTAGGAGCCCTAGACAGAAAAGACTATGTATAATATCAGCTTGGAATTGAGTTTGGCTGCAGATGACAACAGAAATAACTGTGGCTTCAACAAGAGAGGTTTATTTCTGTTTCATACAGGAAAAATAGAAATATAGTCCATAGCCATAACTGCTATGTGGTGATTCAATCACCTTTTCTCTCTTTTTCCATTTCATCATTCTTTGCATAAGTCTTCCACCTTTAGAATCACCTCCAGATATGGAGGTGATGGAGTGAACTCTCCAAAAATGGCTGATTGAGTTAATTCTCTTCATCATAACCTGCATTTCAGAGAAGCAGCAGGAATAAAGGAGAGGGTGTATGCTACCTCTGTCTGCTTCTAAAAGAGCTTTCCCTTAATTTTATCTACCAACCTCCACTTTTTTCTCATTAGTCATCTCTAGCTTCATGGAAGACTAGGAAATGTAGATTCTTGGCTAGGAAAATTGTTACCTAGAATAATACTTGGGTTTTGTTATTAAAGAACAAGGTATTGAGTAGCTGCCTGGTACCCAAGCTCTAAGGGAGCAAAACAGTGAACATATTCGAAACGTGCATTACCCAAGCAATTTGAGTAGCTTGGCTCTCTTGTTAAGGTTAATTGGGAGTTTGTGGAATACAAACTCTCTCCATTGGGAGAATTTCAAAGGGAAAACTGAGCGATCAGGTAATTTATGCAGCTCAAATCAGGTGAAAAATTCAGTTAAACTCTTATGATGTGCTCTGTGTCACAAAGCTGTCTGTCTGCTTGCATTTTCTCTCAGCCCATCAGAAGGAATTAACTTAATCAGCAGTACAAGATCAAACTGTATTATGTATGCAACTTTATATTCTAAGCCACTTTCCATCATTCTAGAAGCCATTTTCATGATAAATCATCAGAATCATGAGTATATTTTTATGGTCATTCATAAATACATAATATATGACATTCGCATGCCCTGATGGTATTCAGATATTATACTTCCTGAGAAACATTTCAAATGATGCAATTTTTACATAGAGAAAAATTCTGACAAGTTGAGTTTAAGGTTGCTTCTATATTTTTCTTAGATCTAAAGTCAATTAATTCGTTAGTAGGAAAAAAATCGGTTACAGGGAGGCAGTGTAGCACTGCAAAATGAACATAGACTTTGTACTTGAATATATCTGTTTCGATCCCATGTCAGACCATAATTCACTTGCTGTTTGACTTTGCACTAGTTGTATGAAGTCCTTGATTCTCATCTTTAATTGTAAAATTGTGATTCTGGTACACAGCTAGGCCTGAGAACGTCTGTAGTACAGCAGTCTAGAATATCTGTCTATTCTCTAATTATCGATCTACTGACATCAGCCTTCCTTGATGAACATAAGATAAAGCAAATTCCAAGAACAGGGTTCTTACTTCCTCAAGCCACCTGTTCAGAGATGGAACATGAGTAGCAAATGTGTAGAACTGCATGACTGAGCACATTCTATGGAGTTTTTATAACTAATTCTTGTTGTCCTGAGGCAGACAGGCAGTCTGTACACAGTGCATTGTCTTTCAACTGAATTTGTCCTCAGGCCAGCCCTTTAAGTCCTAGAAAAGAGCAGGCTAAGAGGAAAAATAAAAAACAAAAATAAAAACAAAGCCAAGCAAAAAAACTATGCTGCTACATCTTGGAACACAGAAATGCCTGCTTTGGAATCCGTTGAAAATACTGTAACCCATTGGGAAGAAATGCACTTTCTCAGTTTTTGCTGTAAACTCTGGTTGCATCTTTTGCCTCTCAAATTCTGACTTGAATACTTGGAATCTGAAGTGAAATATCTGTGATAGTCACCATAGAAATGGTATAGCCGAGCAAAGCAGGCGGCTGCCCCCTATAACAGAACAGTAGAGTACAGAGGATGTCCCACCGTGCCCAGCTAAGCAGACATGGCTCCTGGACTATGGGAGGTATTTTAGTTCCTGATGTCTATGTGTGGATACATGGGAAATAGAGTACTTGTAAGTCATCCTTCTCCCAGAAGTATCACTACATATAGAGGACAGGCAATACAAAGGATCAAGAATCCTAAAGTTAAGCAAATGGAGGCATGAGTCAACAAAATTTGCTTATATGTTACAATAACTAACTCATTTATGCTGAAGCTTGTCTTCTGAGTCTGACAGTCTGTTCTCTGTCTTATTCACTATGTATGATCTTGTTTGTTAGGGGGCAGAAGCTGAGTGGAGGAAAATCATGATTATTTGTACTCTATAAGAGCAAGTGGAGTAAGGTTCCCTAAGGGGCAGCAGTGATGTGTTGGGATCCAAGACTCGATACCACAATGTAGAACAGATGGGATCCAGAGTGTGAGTCAGGAAGCATGTGTAAAGAAAAGGTTGCCAAATCCAGTGTGGTCAACCAATAAGCTAAAACAATCAGGAAATCAACACTGAGTTCACAAATTCAAGAACTGTGGACAAGAGAAACTGCACTTTGTGTTGAAAGCAGGAGGTTGCGAGACAGTCAATGTGGTAAACAAATAAGGAAAATGAGGTAATCAGTTTAGGACAGCAGATGATATACAGACATGGTGCTGCATTGTAGAGTTCCTCAGATCATAGTAGAACAAAGACTAAAGGCCTGACTGGATTTGTAAACACCATGTGAACATGAGCCTTGAATCTATTCAGATACTTAGAATCTTGCTTCTTTTCAATTGGGGACCCTATGTGACTACTGCTGTCTCTTCAGGATGCTGCAGTTCTTTAACTTTGACCCCAGTCCCATTTACCCTAATCATTAATTGCCATAGATTTCCTTATTTAATGATAACCATTTCTCACCTGTCTGATATTTACTTCTTTCAGATGCTGCTTTGGTTTCTTTTGTGCACCTAAAAGCACCCTCATATAACCCTTGCTGAAAATCTCTGAAGATAAACAAGGCTTGCCTGAGTCTCTTCCTAATATTAATACTATACTTTAGCTTATGCTCTGTGCGTGTGTGTGTGCAAAGTCGCTTCAGTCATGTCCAGCTCTTTGCATGGGATTGTATGGGATTGTAACCCAGCAGGCTTCCCTAACCATGGGATTCTTCAGACAAGAAAACTGAGCCACCTAGGAAGCCCAGATTATGCTCTCCCTGCCAACCTGTTGTTCACAGATGCTGGATCTGCCTTCAAGTACCTATTCCTCTGTTGTAACCTATAGGTTCTATGCCCCACTTCTTATTACTTCTTAACTGGTCAACTGAGAACCACTGTTGAGAGAACATTCTCATCCAGATTGATTCTTACTGCCTGTTAGAATGATGTAAACACTCACAGATTAATTTACTAGCCCTGGACATGAAGCCTTAGCCATAACAGAAGCTTTGTTCCAAAGAAGAAAAATTATTGAAAATAAACTTGATGTCTTAGCTTAAAGGACTGCAAACCAAAACTAAAATATAAGGTTGTGTGCATGTTAATTTGCTTTAGTTGTGTCCAACTCTTTGCAGCTTTATGAACTGTAGTCTGCCAGGCTCCTCTGTCCATGGGATTCTCCAGGCAAGAATACTGAAGTGGGTTGCCATTTCCTTCTCCAGGGAATCTTCTCAACCCAGGAAGTAAACTTGGGTCTTCTGCACTGCAGGCAGATTCTTTACTGACTGAGCTGTGAAGGAAGCCCTGCTTCCAGGCATACTGAGTTGGGTTGCCATGTCTCCTTCAGGAGATCTTCCCAACCCCGGAATCAAAACTGCACCTCTTATGTCTCTTTCATTGGCGGGAGGGTTCTTTACCACTAGCACCACCTGGAAAGCCCAAATGTAAGGTTACATGAATTAAAAGGATCAGGACTTAGGGTCCCACCTCATGGTGAACATTTGGTTTGGTAAAGAGATGGGGAGTCTACCATCTTACTAGGTTTCTGTGTACACAAAGCAGTGATTCAACAGTTCTGTTGTTCAGCCATGTGGCAGAACCTTTTCTCCAACCTTTGGAGTTGAGCAAATCTAGAACTGTACACCTCTTCTTAGGTGGTTTTCCCAAAATATAACCTGTATCTGCATCAGACACTCTTGGATTTTAAATTTGCATCCAGATCTACCCTTTTCTTGTTTTTTTAACAGCCATCTCAACTCTGGAACTAGTTTCAAAATTTTTCAAGTAATATTCAATTTGAAAAGTTATTTATCTCTATAAACATTTGTGTGTGGGGGTGGGGCTTACAGTCACGTCTGCTCAGATAGACTGTATTTGTATCTGGCATTTTCTTTGGAGCCCCACTTCCTCTTTTGAGTTTCACATTAAGCACCAACTAAGTTTTATAGGAAAACTATTCTAACAGCTCATTGTGTCAGTGAAGAGGAACAGATGAGCTGGTTCAGCTAAACTCTTCCACCGGTAACTATGTGGGATCACCATGGTCCCAGATTTGGTCCTTAATATTTCAGGGTGAGAAAAATAATGGTATTATTTTATAGTTTCTCAGTCTGTGGGAGAGAAGCTCGTAGCAACGTAAAAGACCAAAATGACGTGTCATTAGGTCATTTGGTTTAAGGGCTGGTGCTGTTCCACTGCAAAGAGCTCTTCCTCCACCACTTGGGAGACTGAACTACAAATCTGAAGATAGCTTTAGAAGCTTCGAACAGGAAAAAGGATGCTGGGTGAGCTCAAGTTATTTTTATCAAGTTATGGGACATCAGTGACTTATCCTGATTTATATTAAAAATGTTCATGATGAAATAAAGCTGGATTTTTGGAATTGGACATTAAAATTGTCTGCAGAACAATAGGAAAACAATTTAATTTTCTATCTTTTAACTTCCTCATTTTACATTCAGTTTAATTTATATTGGAAATGTTTATGGAAGCACAGCTCTTAACTCATGTATTTGAATATGGTAGAGTTTTTAGGGTGATTTCTATGTCTTCCTAGTTAGACCCAGGGGATATTTGGGTCCCCATACATTTTAAGTGGGGCTTCCGTCATAGCTCTGTCAGTAAAGAATCTGCCTGCAATGCAGGAGACCCAAGTTTAATTCCTGGGTTGGGAAGATTCCCTGGAGAAGGAAATGGCAACCCACTTCAATATTCTTGCCTGGAGAATCCCATGGATAGAGGAGCCTGGCAGGCTTCAGTCCATGGGGTTGCAAGAGTTGGACTGAGAGTTAGACTTAGTGACTAAACCACCACCACGTTCATAAGCATTCTCTTTGCATATGTGATTACTGTTTATTTTACTTTCAGGACATTTGTCTGAAGTTGTCTCCAATTCCTGAAAATTAACATTATAATCCTTATCACATAGATTACATATTATACTTTCTAAAGAATGAGAAACTTTATGTGGTGGCCACTTTCAAGGTCATCTATCCATTGCTCATATATTTAATTCTTATTTTAAAAAGTAGTTTGTCTTGAAGTTTAAAGTGTACTGGCCTTCCTTCTCAACAAAAAAATGCAGTGTCCTGGCAAATTTAGGAATGCCCTTGCCTCTGTGGCTTAACGCATGGAAAACTGTATCTGAATATTTTAATCCAAGCTCTGGGCCATTCTTTCAAAAGTACACAGTCTATGTACATAATCTCAAACTTTATTATTGGATAAATTAGAATTGATTTAAAATTCTCAGACAAAAAAAATGTTAGACTAACGAACTTGATTAACAATAACCTGAGTTAGAGAAGGACCCATTATTGAGCAGAATAGGACTTTGCAAAATGCTGTGCGATAGTGTGTGCTCCAATGTAGTGCAGAGACTTAAAAGCTATCTTACATAAATACATATTTTAAAATGTCATTTATTTTTCCGAACCATGGATGACTATTCAGATGTATTTTAAGCACATGAATTTTTTCTGGTTAGGTTACATTCATTGAGATAAAAATGTTGGCACCTTGTATAAGTAAACAATTTAGATATGCCAGGTGCACTGATAGTTTATCATGAAGCAGAGATGTTTGGTACCTTTGCTGCAATTATTTTTTTATGAGATTTAGAGAAAGATGAAGTAGTGGGTATTAGACATAAATTAAGTCTGAGCCTTTTCTGTAACCTTTTGCATTCTTATACAGTTTCGATGATTGGCCTTATTTTAATACCAACCACCTGGGGAAGAGTCATTCACATTTATCTTGACAAACACAGTCCGAAGCCTTATTTCACTATCCCCACCTGTCTTTAAGCACTAAATTGCTTTCCATTTACCAAAGACAGTCTGAATTAATTTATATGAGTTTTTTCTAATGTACTTTTTACATTTGTGTGCATTATTTTGTAATCCTGGTTATATTCCTAAATCAGAGGAAGAAATAGATAGTAGCATTGGGAAGATCCCCTGGAGGAGAAAATGGTAACCCACTCCATTATTCTTGCTGGGAAAATCTCATGGACAGGGGAGCCTAGTGGACTATGTATAGTCCATAGGGTCACAGAGTCAGACATGAATGAGTACACACACACAAACAAACTCATAAATTTTATTATTTGAGTTTTAATACCTAATTCTTGTCAAGAGCAGAAGAGTTTGACATTTTGCCTTACTTTTAAGCTTACAAGTTATCCTGAAACAGTTTTTTGGATGTTGTAGAAGACATGAGACTCCTGAATCAGAGACAAAGGGCTTTAACTCCGACAACACAGCAAGCAGCTGGAATGTCCTGTTCACTTTAGTCTCCCTTGTCTCCACACTCCACAACAGCACATGAAAGGCCTCCCACCGGATGTCACACACACAGTAATTTTGCACTACAGCTGAGGAGGATTAAACTTAGGCTCCATAAAATGATTTTTAAAGCAAACTTCTCCAAACTTTTTCCTGGAGGCTCACATTAGCTTTGATGCACTTGGTTGTAAACCTACCTATATTTTCCTGTGGAGGGAGCTACTCTCTATATCTTCTAAAATTCTTACACAGACATCCTTGAAAAATACTCTGGGAAAAAGAAAAAAAGATGTCCATGCCTCTGCTTGCAAGATTTGCAGAAAAACAAGAAACTCATGGAGAAATGCATCCCAGCCATACCTTATAAAGATAGTTATTTTTCCCTTTTAATTTTTTAATTGCCAGATAATTATTTTACAATGCTGTGTTTGTTTCTTCTGTACAACAACATGAATCAACACACACACACACACACACACACATATCACCTTCCTCTTGAGCCTCTCTCTCACCACCCCCATCCCACCTTTCTAGGTCATCACAGAGCAGAGCCCTGGGCTGAGCTCCCTGTGTTATATAGCAACTTCCCACTGTCTATCTATATATACTGACATATATATACACATGGTAGTGTATATATAGCTTCTCAGGTGGCACTAGTGGGAAAGAACCGGCTTGCATTCAGGGCATTTAAGAGATATAGGTTCAGTCCCTGGGTCAGAAGATCCCCTGGAGAAGGACTACAGTCCGTGGGGTGTATATAAGTCAATGCTCCTTTCTCAATTCGTCCCACCCTCTTCTTCCCTGCCTTGTATCCATCCCCAAGCCTGTTCTCTACATCTACATCTCTACTCCTGCTCTGCAAATAGGTTTATCAGTACCATTTTTTAGATTCCATATATATGTGTTTCTGTATGATAAGTGTTTTTCTCTTTCTGAATTACTTCACTCTGTACAACCTATAGCTTCTAGGTTCATCCATCTCACTGCAACTGACTCAAATTTGTTTCTTTTGTGGCTAAGTAATATTCCATTGTATATATGTACCATGACCTCTTTATCCATTCATCTGTTATTGGACATCATGGTTACTTCCATGCCCTGGCTATTATAAATATTATATAATTATATAATTATAATTATAATATAAATATTATAAATAGTACTACAAAGAACATTGGGTTACATGGGTCTTTTTTGAATTATGATTTTATCAGTGTATATGCCCAGTAATGGGATTGCTATGATAATTGCAATTAATTTTGCAAAAAATATAATAATTTTATTCCTAGTTTTTTAAGGAATCTCTTTACTGTATTAATTTACATTCTCGCCAAAAGTACAAATGCTCTATATTCCTTCCAGCATTTATTGTTTGTAGATTTTTTGATGATGGCCTTTCTGACTGGTGTGAGGTGATACCTCATTGTAGTTTTTATTTGCATTTCTCTAATAATGATCAATGTTGAGTTATATTTTTGTGGTACCTAATCAGCAAAAGATTGTTTTATTTTAGATATAACCCTGAGATTCTGAACATACAACTGAACAATGGTGAGGTCATATATAAAAATAGCACTCAGAGCCAAATCACAACCTCTGTATAATTCAGCCCCAAATGGACAGAACTTAGCCTATGACTCCCAGCTTTCCTGTATAGCTTCCTGCTTCCAGCTCAGGACCAGGTAGAGAAAGACAAGTTTGTTCCCCAAACTTATCACACAAGAAGCCCTGATTCTAGTTTAACCTTCTTCCAACCTTCCCAGCCAACAACCTCCAATCAGGCACACCTGAAGTCTTTATTTAAAAAAAAAAAAGCTATTAAACTTTCCTACTCTCCCATCTACTTGAGTCTCTGCCAAATACAAGTGATGGACAGACTCCCTTGTGATAGCAAATTCTGAATTGCCTCTGTTTTCATTTCAATGTTTTTAATTTAACGTATTTAAACAAATATGAGAATTAGAACTGGATCCAGCAGCAATTTAATTTCAGTAAAAGACACCAAATTAAGACATTATGGCTGTATCACGTGTGAGTGTTTTAAAATATCTGAATAGAATTCAGGGAAGAAAACTAATCTAAACTAATCTAAATCTTTGTGAATGTGCATATATTTTCGATGTTGTTTGGATGCTCAATATTAATGAGAAATCAAAAATCTCTTGTCTTTTTTTAAATTACAGATTCAACCCCTAGATGCTTGTAAAATGCCATGTAGTTAGAGATACTATGAATAGCTTTAAAAAAAAAATCTCCCCACTATATAAATATTTAAAATATATTAAAATTATATTGCTTTTTTGACCTTACTAACCATGAAATGGTTTAGAGTTGATAACCTTCCATGCTGTTTTTCTTTAGTGCAAAGGAAAAAGGAATTTTGCAAGCAGTAGCTGGCATTATCAACACTGGGGGCAGTTTGCAGTAAATGAATCCTTATAAAATGTGCAAACTGAAAGTTAAAAGGCACCAAAATTTTAAAACACGTTCTTCCTATAAAGACCAAAAAAATGTGGTACAGAGTTTGCTGCTTTTATATTTTGTCTGTGTCTGGCAGATACTATGCATTCAAGCATGATTGTTTAACACATGAGTGAGAATATTTTTAGAGGCAGCATCTCAGTGCCCTCAATTTGTCCTTGTCAGCTTGACCACTGAGGGCACCAGAGGAGGCACATGACTGGCAATTAGTACCTTATCTGTAGTCCCCTGACTTCTGTACGCAGTTCATTGGAGATTTCATATAAATCAGTATGATCACCTCTTTTAAGCACAATCACAGCTAACTCCATTCTGTAATCTATAAGTGCTCCCACCCCAAAGCAAACATTTTCATGTGAAAGTAAAGCTACCAAAATAATTGAGCTCAGAAGAATGACATTCCAGCTATGCATCGACTAAAGGTGGGCTGAAGAAAGAGTAAGATCAGAGAGAGGATATTGTAGAGAAAACTGACAGAAGTTGATTCATTTGAGAAGAATGCTGAGAAACAATGCCTTGGTGTTGATTAAGGATAGCCAATGATGGAATTGTATATGGTACCTGGGAAAGAACTGAACAGTTCCTCCCCGGACTCACCTGAAATAACATCACAAAGGGCCTGTTAGAGACTGTGGCCTATGGTACAAAGTTGACTCTGTTTCTGTATTAAGGCAATTTTTGAAATTCACCTAAAACATGCCCATAGTGATTCTAGGGTAAATTTTGTTTTCATATAGTTTATATTCCTTTGTTTCTCTGTTATGAAAAGAAATAACCATTTATCTTGAAAAATATGACAGTGTAGGAAATAGAGGTTACATTTAGAAAACTAAATAGTTTAAAAAAAAATTACTGATATACAGAAAGAATAAAAATACTCAATTTTAAACTTATAGAATTCATTGCTATTTTAAAACCTTGTTCTAGAGTAATAAAAGCCAAGTGGCCAGATAAAAGTGCTAATTAAATTGGCTTTTAGCTCCAGCACTGTGAAGTTTGAAATAACTGTGGACCACTCTCTGTCACATCAACTTAACCTTAAGAGCATCAGAGGAAAATCAACATTCTTAGGAGTTTACTGCAGGTTCTCTTTTATTCTTTGTTATTGTTGTTGTTGTTGTTTTGATTAGTTGCTTTCAAAGGATTTCTGTTTGTCCTCTTGCAGAATACTCAAGTTTTATTTGGTAAGTTGGCATCTGTCATTTAGTTGCCATTTTTTCTTTCTTCCTCTCTTTCTTTCCCCTTTTCTTTCTTTGTTTCTTTTTCTCTGTTAATGCCACTGGGCTTAGGAAGTGAGGAAGGGAATAGACTATTATTTGTGATACTCACCTCAGCTGACTTTGGTTGGCGTTGCATCTGTGGGTTTCTTAGGGTAAGTACAAGTGGATGCTTCGATTTAACCAATGGTCAGTTTCACTTAGTGAAGAGTTAAACTTAAAAAACAAAAAACAAAAACAAAAAAACTGTTTTGCTGAATTGATGAAATCAAGCTGTACTTTTGATATCTTGGAGAAGGTAAACAGGGACTCACATAATCTAAGAGGTTAACCATGCCTAAGGTAGTTTCTAAGGCTTTATGTTTGTATATCAATTTAAAGTTAAGTTGAATTGTTATGATGTAGTTTCCAAAGAAATCTTTGGTTTAAATTAATTTCTGGCAAACGTAACTATTTTGGATCAGGCTGGAATACAACTGAGGATGAGTCTTCTCTTTAACACTTAATCTGCCTAAGTTTATTCAGTTTTCATAATATCTCAAGCTTTGACAGTCTCAGATAGCATTGTTTGCAAGCTCTTCTGACCAGGCAGCCTCATAAACTCCTGACATGGCAGTATCCTGACAAACCTTAGAATAATTGCAATCTCTCTTACACAGGGCTGTCTCCTATCTCAATCCTCAATTCCTGTGTAAATAGTAGTTATCATGAACCTAGCCTTTAGATTTGAAATCACAAACTATCATTCTTAACTTTAGAGTAAGACATCAAGCATCAGTCGTAATACTTAGGTGAGATTGCGTTATGTTTTTGTTTATTTTTATTTGTTTATTTATTTTTGAGACTGTGTTATGTTTTTGACTTTTTTTTTTTTTAATCTGTAGATTTTTTTATTATTATTATTTTTTTTTTCCCAGTGGGTTTGTCATACATTGATATGAATCAGCCATGGATTTACATGTATTCCCAATCCCGATCCCCCCTCCCACCTCCCTCTCCACCCGATCCCTCTGGGTCTTCCCAGTGCACCAGGCCCGAGCACTTGTCTCATGCATCCCACCTGGGCTGGTGATCTGTTTCACCATAGATAGTATACATGCTGTTCTTTTGAAATATACCACCCTCACCTTCTCCCACACTTTTACAAACCATCTTTAAAATCAAAGGCATAAAAAAAACTTAATCTAATATAACTGTATCCAAATTAGGCCCAGGATGTCCAATCCTCTAAACTCACTTTCTTTGATATCTCTAGGCCAGCTGTTTTGCTAGCAATTTCACCTCACCCCAGCAAACACACTGTCTTCAAAGTCAGTCTTCTTTCTCTATTTTCCCTCCCTGTCTCTTTCTCCCTTTCTTCCTTCCTTCTTTCTTCCTTCTTTCCATCCTCTCTATCTCTCTCTCTCACACACACCATCACTTGTGCCATTCACATGTGTGAGACACTCTCTTGTGCTATTTTTAGGTCTCTTCCTCATTTTCTCACTTAAGAAAGCACATCAGCATTAATGTAAATGAGTGATGATGTCAACAGGAAAACTGCAGTGACTGATTTGTGAAGAGCAAAGTATTTGAAAACTGTAGCTTCTGTAACATGTCTCCTGAATCCTGTTAACTTCTTCACTAGGTAACAGTGTGACACCCCAGAGCGATGCATCCAGCCACTGTAGCCTGAAGCCCTGAAAGTATCTTTAATTCATCCTGCCTTACCTGCCTCAACTCCAGCAGCCATGCCCTTAAATTCCCTTCATTATTTAGTTTTCCACCTCCAAGTCACCACCCTAGTCCTTGCCACCATATTTCTTGCCTAGATCACTGCATTAGCCTCCTCAGGGGGTTCTCACTTCCATTCTCACTCTGCAATAACTCAGTCTTCACACAGAAATAAGAGAGCTCTTTTAAAGGCTAATACCAGATCAGACATTGCTAAATAAAATCACAGAATTAAACCCAGACATCCCCTCACATCTGCTAAGTCTTTGCACAGCCAGTTCTTGCCTATTTCTTTCATGCATTCTGTAGCTTCTCTTTGTTTATTGAGCTCAGCTATGTTGCTCTGTTTTCTCTGAGAAAACGTGGAAGCTTTGCTTGTCTTAGTGCCTTTGACCTTCTATGAGTCTGATTCTTCAGGCATGGCACATGGCTGGGCTTCTTTGTAGGCTTCATTTCTGCCCTCATCCTACCTCCACTGCTTCTCCTCATTACTTCCCTTCACATAACTGTGTTTACTTTCTTTACAGCATTCAGCAAACACTGAACTGACTTTTAAAATTTATTAACTTTGTGTTTATTTTCTTCCTATACCCAGTTAAGTGCAAATTTCCAAGGGTAATTCCCTGCCTTTCTTTTTCACCTCTGTGTCCATTGCATCCAGAGTGGTCCATGACCAGGAGATGATCAGTATTATTTAGTGACTTGTTTTGTTGGTCCATGTAGTCATTCACTAGCTGTGTGAAAAACCCAAGTCCAGGTACCAAATGTCCACTCTATAATGTCCAGTATGTTTTAAATGATTTCTGAAAGTAAAGTGGAAGTGGTAATCACTCAGTCATGTTTGGCTCTTTGTGACCCCATCGACTGTAACCCACCAGGCCCCTCTGTCCATGGGATTTTCCAGGCAAGAATGCTGAAGTGGGTTGCCGTTTCCTTTTCCAGGAGATCTTTCAGACCCAGGGATCAAACCTAGGTCTCCCACATTGCAGGCAGAGTCTTTACTGTCTGCGCCACCAGGAAAGCCCCATATGTTCTATAGTGTTCGGCTTTACAATCACACCCCCGCCAACATACAAAACTAGGATGACACAATGGAAGGAACATGAACAGCATCAGACAAAACTAGATTTAAACTTCAGCTCTAGTGACCATCTGTGGTGAACTATTTTAATTTTAGAAGTCAGGATAGTATTTAAACTTGGGAAGAAATAAAGGCTAGTAATTGGAAAGGATAATGAGGGGATTCTGGAAGATTTGTAATGCATTATCTCTTTAGTTGCGCAGTGGTTACATAAGTGCATTCACCAATAGTTCACTGACTTGTAATCTAATGTGATTTTCCAAATCATATTATACATATCGTATAAATTACTTGTAATAGTATGTAAATATGTATGATGTATGGTTAAACATATTATGCATATAATTGGGTATATCTTTTCCTTTCTCCTTTGCTTTTCATTTCTCTTCTTTCCTCAGTTACTTATAAGGCCTTTTCAGACAACCACTTTGCCTTCTTGCATTTCTTTTTCTTGGGGATGGTTTTGGTCACTACCTCCTATACAATGTTGCAAACCTTCATCCTTAGTTTTTCAGGCACTCTGTCTCCCGGATCTACTCTCTTGAATCTATGCATCAACTCCACTATGTAATCATAAGGGGTTTTATTTCAGTCATATCTGAATGGTCCAGTGGTCTTCCCTGTGGTGTCCTGTACTTAGCCACTTAGTCATGTCGGACTCTTTTCAACCCCATGGACTGTAGCTCGCCAGGCTCCTCTGTCTATGGGGATTCTCCAGGAATGAACACTGAAGTGGGTTACCATGCCCTCCTCCAGGGGATCTTCTAAACCCAGGGATTGAACCCAGGTCTCCCACATTGCATGCAGATTATTTACCTTCTGAGCTACCAGGAAAGCCCATGAATACTGGAATGGGTAGCATTTACCTTCTTCAGAGGACCTTCCCAACCCAGGAATCAAACCTGAATCTCTGGCATTGCAGGCAGATTCTTCACCACCTGAGCTACCAGGGAAGCCCCAGTGGATTTCCCTACTTTCTTCAATTTGAGCCTGAAATTAGCAATAAGGAGCTAAAGATCAGAGCTATAGTCACCTCCCAGTCTTGTTTTTGCTAACTGTATAGAGTTTCTCTATCTTCAGCTGCAAAGAATATAATCAACCTGATTTCAGTATATACCATCTGATGATGTCCATGTGTAGAGTCATCTTGTGTTGTTGGAAGAGGTTGTTTGTATGACCAGTATGTTCTCTTGGCAAGACTCTGTTAGCCTTTGCCCTACTTCATTTTGTACTCCAAAGTCAAACTTCCCTTTATTCCAGGTATCTCTTGACTTCCTACTTTTGCATTCCAGTCTTCTATGATGAAAAGGAGTTTTATTTATTTATTTATTTTTGGTGTTCTAGGAGGTCTTGTAGGTCTTCATAGAATTGTTCAGCTTCTTTAGCGTTAGTGGTTGTGGCATAGAATTGAATTACTGTAATATTGAATGGTTTGCCTTGGAAATGAACCAAGATCATTCTGTTGTTTTTGAGATTACATCCAAGTACTGCATTTTGAAGAGAAACCAGAGTGTGTTGAAGCTGAAACTCTAATACTTTGGCTCTAATACCTGATGTGAAGAACCTACTCACTTGAAAAGACCCTGATGCTGGGAAAGGTTGAAGGCGGGAGGAAAATGGGATGACAGAGGGTAATATGGTTGGATGGCATCACCAGCTCAATGGACATGAGTTTGAGTAGACTCCAGGAGTTGGTGATGGACAGGGAGGCCTGGCGTGCTGCAGTCCATGGGGTCACAAAGAGTCGGACACGACTGAGAGACTGAACTGAACAGAACCACATTTTGGACTCTTGTTGAATATAATGGCTACTCTATGCCTTCTAAGGGATTTTTGTCCACAGTAGTAGATATAATGGTCATCTAAATTAAATTTACCTATTCCCATCCATTTTAGTTCACTGATTCCAAAAATGTTGATGTTCACTCTTGCCATCTCCTGTTTGACCACATCCCATTCATCTTGATTCATGGACCTAACAATCCAGGTTCCTATGCAGTATTGTTTACAGCATCTGAATTTACTTTCACCACCAGACACATCCACAGTTGCGCGTTATTTCGCTTTGGCTCAGCCTCTTCATTCTTTCTGGCGCTATTTCTCCTATCTTCCTCAGTAGCATATTGGATACCTACCGACCTGGGGGGCTCATCTTTCAATGTCATATCTTTTTGCCTTTTCACACTGTTCATTAAGTTCTCAAGGAAAGAATACTGAAGTGGTTTGCCATTTCCTCCTCCAGTGGACCATGTTTTGTCAGGCCCTAATTAGCAGAGACATGCCTTTCAGCCATTCCATGTAGCTTGAGGACATGCCCAGCACCCTGGTTATCCCACTGCTGGTACCTTCACTGACCTTTGGGTGTTGGTAAATGTGCTGCCCAGGGGCCAAGGCAAAGACCCTGCTAGAGTCACTGGGAAGAGGGTAGAGGCAAGGCTGTAGCAGATGTTGAAGGAATCTCAGGAGTGGAGGGCACCCAGCCTTACTGCTGCTGCTGTCTGCCATGGGGCTGATCTGCTGCCCATGAGCAGCAAAATAAAGGACAGAAGTGATAAGAATCTAACAGAAGCAGAGGAGATTAAGAAGAGGTGGCAAGAATACATAGAAGAACTATAGAACTATGTATAGAAGAACTATACAAAAAAGTTTTAATGACGCACAGAGCCACAATAGTGTGGCCACTCACCTACAGCCAGACATCCTGGGGTGTGAAGTCAAGTGGGCCTTAGGAAGCATTTTGAGGTTGAAAGTTCTTTAAGTATTAATTAATAATTAGTTTTTATATTCAGTATCATTCCTAAGTTTTCTCTTTATGACAGGACAAGGATTCTGGAGAGAGGTTGTGAATCCATAAAACTGCCACCAAATTTTTCCTGTTCCTCTTTCAATTACGCTGTCACTACTGCTGCACAGCAAAAGATTGAAAGTGGTTAAAACACTGCTGGAGACATGATGGCACAAATACAGATAATGTGAATTTTTTCTTCATATATATAGTGTTTTTTTTTCTTTCCCAAAGTTAACATGGATAGTGTTTTAATTTTAAAGTAGGTAAAACCTAAGACAGTTAATACAGAATTTGGTATATAGACTGTGTTATTTTTTTCTACATATTAGTCTTATTTTCTTCATTGCTGTTTCTTTTCATGTTAAATCTTCTCCATGCTATAAAAATTCTGGGATGCCTATGGTATATACTTGCTTTGAAATCCCTCTGTGGGTAATATGTGTTCCTCTTAGAAAACAAATGTAGAAATCTAGGAAACTGATACTCATAAATCTTGGTGGCTTAGTATTAGGAGAAGTAGCAGCAATAGTACTAATAGCACTGCCTGCCTTTTTAGAGGCTATTGATGGATATTTTTAAATATCCTTTACAAAAGGAATCTAGATTCAGTGAAATGTAACCCACATACCCATATAGATAAATTGAAGACAAATTTAAAACAAATAGACAAAAAATTTATACATCTATCTCTCAGGATAGTGCTGTCCTTTCAGACCTTTATCAAAATAAATTTAGAAAACTGGGATCACAGAGCACACACTTCCTTTAAACTTCACCTGTCAAATTCCTATTACTTTGATGCTATGTTTCTTAGCCTCAGAATAAATTACTCTAAGTTCATTTATACTAGAGCCAATATTTTTCATCTTTGTATTTATTATAAGTTATAAGTAGAGATAAATATTTAATCAGACATTTTGCATTTACTACTAACTCTGTCTTAATGAATATTTCTTTCATAATATGTCATAGTGATGTGTTGGAAAAATGATCACATATAAAGAGCCTCTGAACAATGAGTGTTTTAAGTTTAATGATGGGAGGTTTTCCTGAAGATAATCTGTAAAGATCCATTTGATAAATATTTGTTGAACTAATGATACAGTATAAATATAATTTAATTATTTTTCCAACCTCATCTTTTTAAAAGTCTGAAAAGTATTTATATTATGCCTAAACTGTAAATTATTTACTAATCCCTTATGGTTTAACAGTTGTCTTATTTATATTTTACATTTTCACTCATGCTGTATTACTAAAAGTGCCATACTTCTTACCCCCCAAACAAATGCTTAGAAATAGAATTGCTATATATATTTAAAAATCCACATTTATAGGACTATTTACAAATAAAACAATAACAGAACACCATGGAATAACTCCCAGAGATCAATATAACATTCAAGCTAGGCCATTTATTCAGTGATGTGATTTGTTTGGTCTCCTGAAAAAGCAGTCACTTTAACTGTATTTTTTTTTCAGTTACTTTTTCCTGGTTTTTTTTTTTTTTTTTTTGTCTTTTTCTATTTTTGTTGTTGATGCCCTTCTTGGTCAAATGTACATAGATTATCCAAAGTCAGCTAGTTCAAAAGTAGAAAGAGTGGTAAAGAAATAGTCTCAATTATTAATGATGATTTGTTTAAAACATGACATATTAGGGCCACCCTTATGTTTTGAAAGTCCCTAACTTTGCTTATATGACATTATTCAGAGCCCATCTATAAATCTTGAATGTCTGGTTTTGATTTATTTGGTATTAGGATAGTGTTTTTGCATGTGTAATAACTTAAATGCAGAGGTTTTGAGTACAGTTATGATACTATAATTCAATCATCATAAATTAAACAGTATCACTTACTAGCTACCTTACTTTATCATTAACTCATGCTATGGTTGTATGGCTATAAATATAATTCAGGTATAATTTCATCTATACCACCTAATTTTATACCTAGAGCATTCTTCAGGATTTAATAGTTTTAGAAATGTAATGTGGTGTGTGTGTGTGTGCTCAGTCACTCAGTCATGTCTGACTCCAATCCCGTGGACTTTAGCCTACCAGGCTCCTCTGTCCATGGGATTTTCCAGGCAAGAATACTGGAGTGGAAAAACATTTCTTACTCCAGCAGATCATCCTAACCTGGTATAGATTGCTAACTGATTCTAAGAATTCCAACATTCTTTTCCTCTTTAGTGTTAAAACTATAATATTATTTGGGATTATCTTCTCTGTAATATTATCCTCTCTGGTGGCTCAGTGGTAAAGAATCTGCCTGCTAATGCAGGAGACACGGGAGAGCAGATTCGATTCCTGGGTCAGGAAGGTCCCCTGGAGAAGGAAATGGCAAACCACTCCAGTATTCTTGCCTGGAATATTCCATGGACAGAGGAGCCTGATGGACTACAATTCATGGAGTTGCAAAAGAGTTGGACACGACTTAGCAACTAAACAAACAACAGTTATTTGGGATGAGAATGAGTCCTGCTAAAAAACTAAATTTCTGTAGCTTTCTGGAACCTAGGTATAACTATTTAAATTTTGTCCTATAAAGTGTAAAGAAAAGCATTGTATATGACCCCTGATTTTTCTCCCTTTCCTTTTATTTTTGCCAGGTGTTGCCTTGAGCTTAAACAATCCCCTTTGATCCTGAGGGGATGTTTAATGTGCTTATAAGCTTGCCAACAATGGAGTCCATAAACCTGCCCTGAACTGTCTATATCTGGATTTGTATTTATAAGAAAGTATAATCCTTTGTGTTTGAGCCAATTTATTTGATCTGTTTTATGCATACAAACAAATCTAATCCTAAGTACAACATATTGCTATTTATCCCAAGTATTCAAACTATACCCAGAAACCAGATCAACAATTATACCGTTCATATTCTATGGAATGTCTGTGAGTTTCTCAGCTGTAAATCCTAAAGTATATGTAAGACCTGTCTGTTGCATAGGATGGCAGGTCTGATGGGTGATCCCAACAAAACCAATATTTTTTTTTTCATTTAGTAGTCTTTGTTTTAATTATTTATTAGTTTTTAACAAAAGGCCACAAATTAGTAGATTAATAGCACTCATGTTATTATTTCACAGTTTCTGTAGGTCAGGAGCTGGACATGGCTTTGCTCAGCCTCTGCGTCAGGATCTCCTTTGAAAGCTGCGGTCAAGGTCAAGGTGCTGGCCATGGCTGCAGCCTCATCTTAAAGTTAATGGGAATGAGGAGGGAATGCCTCCAGGCTGAGTGCGGGCTTAGTTCTCTGCTAGTTGCCAGCCCAGGGCTTCCCTCATTTGACAACTGGTTGTTGCCCAAGGATATGTTTGCTACTTTTCCACATGAACCTTCCTAAGATGGGCATTTACTTTATCATAGCCAGCAAGAGACAGTATGTCTAGTAAGACAGATGTTGAAATCTTCTGCAGCATAATCACGTAAGCGACATCCTGTCACAGCACCCACAGGTTCCACCCACACAAAGCAGGAGGGGATCACACAAAGATGTAAATACTAGGCGGCAGAGATAAACGGAGGTCATGTCAGAGTCTGTGTGCCACAATTCTCTGAAACACTTTAAAAAATTATTCATGGCATGTTTTTACTTAACCTAAGTTCTTTGGTAGAATCTTATTTTTCAATAATTTCTGTGAATCATATTCTTTCTCAAGGAATCACCCAACTTCACCTGACTTTGGAACAATCTGCAAAATATAAATTATTCTTTTCAATTCCTTTAGCCAAACCATCACTGATATTAAGTAATTCTTATCTGAGTATATGTATCTGTCATTTACTGTTGAATTGGCTCAAGGAAAAGAGAAAATCCCACTTAAATTGATTGTGTCCATTTTAAGACAAATAGTAAATGTGCATAATGTGATGTGTGAAAAAAATAATACACACACTTTCCTGCTTTACTGTTCTACAGTGGAATTGAATACAAAATATATGAAAAGGCAAATACTTTGCAACCAAAGTGACAAGTGTAGACTTAATAATAGTCAAATGGAAGTTTATTTTTGTTCCTGGATGAACACTAAACATTTAAGTCAAGACTTGAAATATTATATAAATGAATAAATATGCATTTTCTAGCATGGTTCTCAGATTTTGAACCCTGGTTTCTGAATATTCCTTGGCACATTTTAAATTTATCAAACTGTTACCCCCTTTAGAAAACTGGTGATAATTAGAAAAAGAAAGGATTAGGGATGCATGAGGAAAAAATTGGCAGGGTAGAAGTAGCCTTGCAATTCAGTTTTGAGAGTGATAAGGCAGCTAAATAAGGAAGGCAGCTAAATATACTGCAGCCTTAAGACTTCATTCCTTACTATGATGAGGGAGGGAGCTGATCGGTCCATGAACTTTACTGCTATAATCTGCTAAGATCTGGCAGGAGGCAATATATTAGTGTTTACAAGGGCACATTTTGTGAAACACCGAGTTCAAATTTTCACTATAAATTTACTTGCTCATTGACCATGGCAGGATCATTTATTATATTTGAGCCTCAGTTTCTTCAACCATAAATTTAAATTAAAATTAATATCTCTCAGGGGTGTTGTTGAGTATTCAGATATAGCATTCATAAAATGTCAAACCAGTTCCACAAACAATGTATAATTGTAAAGCTAAAAGATTACTAAGAGTATATGTGTGTGTGTATTTTGAATATGTATGGATGGTAAATAGAAAATCATCCCTGAGTATCGCTTTTACAATTATATGCAATAACATACTTAAAGCTTATTTTCCTATTTATATTGAAGTTCAATATCCTGTATCCCTAAAGCTGATAAAAGACCAGAAGGATTCTGTCAATTAGATATTATATTTGAAGAACCCAGCACATTTATTGGCTCATAGTAAGAAGACTCTTAAGAGTCTCTTGAACAGCAAGTTGATCAAACCAGTCAATCCTAAAGAAAATCAACCCTGATTTTCATTGGAAAGACTGATGCTGAAGCTCCAATACTTTGGCCACCTGATGCGAAGAGCAAACTCATTGGAAATGAGCCTGATTCTGGGAAGGATTGAGGGCAAGAGGAGAAGGGGATGAGAGAGGATGAGATGGTTGAATGGCATCACTGACTCAATGGGCATGAGTCTGAGAAAATTCTGAGAGATACTGAAGGACAGGGAAGCCTTGCATGCTGCAGTCTATGGGGTCGCAAAAAGTCAGAAGTGACTTAGTGACTGAACAAAGGCCCCCAATAAATATAAATTCCCTTAACTATGCTGAGTCTATTACTGAAATTCAATAAAAATTTCTGTGTAGAAATTCTTTTAATTACATAAAGTAAAACTTTTGTCCTCATAATGCACTTTTTCCTTGGGGAGGTCACAGTTTACTTTACTCTTATTATAGTAAAGCTTGCTTATAGATGAAAATATGAGATGATGTTCTTTGTGGGAACAATGTTTGAAATTAAATTTTATATAAAAACCCATTAACTTATGAATGATAACACTTGCAGCTTGAATATTAGGCGACTTTCTACTTTCAAAATTCTTCTAAGAACATTTTAAGGTATTTTTATTAGAAATATTTGAATTGTTATTTTAAAAGACACTTTGCATGGCCTTATCCAATTGCTAAAAATGAATCTCAGAAATTTTATAGAAACCAGAATATGATTAAATCTGCTCTTAAAAGCTGTTTCTGTCCATTGCAAAATTTCATTAGCATATTAGACTTTGAAAATTCATTCAGTGATGTACATTTATTATTATCTTTCTGGTCTTCACATATTATCTAGTATGTGATTTTAAGACCATTTTATAGTGCAATTAAATTATTCCTATCCTAATTTACCTGTAACAGGGATGATATAATTTTTGAATTTTAGAGTATGCATTATCTATTAACCACAAATATCAGTAATAACCAAAAATGTATCTGTTTGGAAATAAAAATAAAATTGGAGATGCTTTCTAGTATGTTTATTTTCTAATATATATGTATATATTGAGGATGAATTTTCAGCCAGGATGCCAAACTATGAAAGAGCTATGCTAAGTAGATGGTGCTTGTAAAATTAGCAGTATCTGTTGTATACTGTAGATGCATATGGTAATAAATTGTAGATGCATATGGTAATAAATATGTGAATTGTTTTGGTATTTGTAGAACGACATAAAAAACAGGAGAGATCTACTCTCATTTAACTAAATCTTGAAAAATGTTGGGAAAAAAATAAAGCCGTACCTGAAGAAATAAGATAAACAAGAATTTTCTCACGTAGCTATTGCATGTGGAAATTGAACTAAGTCTGTAGTCAGTACTCATGTGCTGAATCCATGATCTTCTACTTGCCGTGCTCCGCTGTGCTTAGTCACTCAGTTGAGTCCGACTCTCTGCAGCCCCATAGACTGTAGCCTGCGAGGCTCCTCTGTCCATGGGGATTGTCCAGGCAAGGATACTGGAGTGGGTTGCCATGCCCTCCTCCAGGGGATCTTCCCAACCCAAAGATTGAACCCAAGTCTCCTGCACTGCAAGCAGATTCTTTATCGTCTGAGCCAGTAGGAAGTTAGAGTAGCAAATCTCTGACAATTTATTTATTTATATTATTTACCTCTAAGACAATTTATTTATCAACAAAATAAGGATATTAATAGCCACTTCACATGGTTCTTACAAGGTTTAAGTTAGACAGTATGAAATCCCATTGCAAATTGCTGGACAAATGCTATTCTTTACTAAAATGTATGTAAAAGTACTTGGTCAAATATGAACCACCATATTATAATTGAAATGCAGCATACAGATTTTTTTCCAGAATATGAGATTGTATTGCAATTTTGGAATATGTATTGTAAGCTTACAAATTGGAATATGTGTTGTAAGCTTACATATTCATCAAATAGTCCTCAAAAGACATTTGTCTTGGCATCATAAAAAGGTACTAGTAATTCTTAGATGTTTCCACCTATTATTTATTATTTTTATTAACTGTGATACTAAGAATATAATAGACATAGGTGAGGTCTGTATGGGTGCTGTTTATGGCAGGGAAACTTGGCTAGAATTTTTGCCAGTTACAAAACATGAAAAATGATGAGCTCTTCTAAATAGCAGTTAGATTCTTTTTATTTCTTTTTCAGGTGATTACTTTCTCTTCCTTAAGGGTTATTAGCTTGTTTCCATCTGGTTGTTGTTACTACTAATTCTTGTAGCATGCACGCCTCTCATTTGCTCTTGTCAAGTTTCAATTGGTTTCAGGTTGAAGAAGTTTATTTCCTTTGACCTAATTGCTAGTAGAGAAATGGTAGAAGTTAGCTGGAACTAACTAGATGGAGAGATGGTGTATAAAATAATGTATGGGGAAAGGGGCAAGAGAAATATTAATGAATGGTTGTCATTTTCCGAATGATTCATGGTTAACATAAGAATATGCATATTTCTAGGAGGTGTGTGTGTGTGGTATATACTGAGTGAGAAAGACTGTGGATACAGATACTGATTCAGATGGGTTTCTCTGGTGACTGAGTGGTAAACAACCCACCTGCCATTGCAGGAGACGTGGATTCATTCCTGGGTCAGGAAGATCCCCTGGAGAAGGAAGTGGCAGCCCACTCCAGTATTCTTGCCTGCAAAATCCCATGGACAGAGGAGACTGGTGGGTTATGGTCCTTGAGGTCAAATAAGAGTCAGATACGATTTTGAGACTAAACAACGAAAACAACTGATTCAGACACTGGAAACATGAGCAAGAAGTAGCTACTTTGAATCTTTGTTCTACAGTAGTTAAGTGGGAGGAAATAATATTTGTTGTAAGTTTTATTTTGAGTATTCATTGAGATGTTTCAGTCATTTTTTTAAACGAATATTCCCCACCATTCTACCAAAATGTCTTATGCCAAGGGCACTAATAATCTTTATGTCTCTATAGCTAAAGGATGGTCTCTAGTCTTATTCTGAAATTTGACCTCTCTTCAGTGTTTGAACTAATCCTTCCTTTCTTCAAGAAATATTCTCTTCCATTAGCATTATGACACAATGCATTTCCTATTTTTCCCCTACATCTTAAGTCACCCACCACACATCACATTCTCCGTTCAGTTCAGTCGCTCAGTCATGTCCAACTCTTTGCGACCCCATGAATCTCAGCACGCCAGGCCTCTCTGTCCATCACCAACTCCCAGAGTCCACCCAAACCCATGTCCATTGTGTCAGTGATGCCATCCAACCATATCATCCTCTGTTGTCCTCTTCTCCTCCTGCCCTCAATCTTTCCCAGCATCAGGGTCTTTTCAAATGAGTTAGCTCTCTGCATCAGGTGGCCAAAGTACTGGAGGTTCTGCTTCAACAACAGTCCCTCCAATGAACACCCAGGACTGATCTCCTTTAGGGTGGACTGGTTGGATCTCCTTGCAGTCCAAGGGACTCTCAAGAGTCTTCTCCAACACCGCAGTTCAAAAGCATCAATTCTTCGGCACTCAGCTTTCTTTATAGTCCAACTCTCACATCCATACATGACCACTGGAAGAAACATAGCCTTGACAAGACAGACCTTTGTTGGCAAAGTAATGTCTCTGCTTTTTAATATGCTCTCTAGGTTAGTCAAAACTTTCCTTCCAAGGAGTAAGCGTCTTTTAATTTCATGGCTGCAATCAATATCCACAGTGATTTTGGAGCCTAGAAAAATATAGTCAGCCACTGTTTCCACTGTCTCCCCATCCATTTACCATGAAGTGATGGGACTGGATGCCATGATCTTAGTCTTCTGAATGTTGAGCTTTAAGCCAACTTTTCACTCTCCTCATTCACTTTCATCAAGAGGCTTTTTAGTTCCTCTTCACTTTCTGCCATAAGGGTGGTGTCATCTGCATATCTGAGGTTATTTATATTTCTCTCAGCAATCTTGATTCCAGCTTGTGCTTCCTCCAGCCCAGCGTTTCTCATGATGTACTCTGCATATAAGTTAAATAAGCAGGGTGAAAATATTTAGCCTTGACATACTCCTTTTCCTATTTGGAACCAGTCTGTTGTTCCATGTCCAGTTCTAACTGTTGCTTCCTGACCTGTATACAGGTTTCTCAAGAGGCAGGTCAGGCTGTCTGGTAATCCCATCTCTTTCAGAATTTTCCACAGTTTATTGTGATCCACACAGTCAAAGGCTTTGGCATAGTCAATAAAGCAGAAATAGATGTTTTTCTGGAACTCTCTTGCTTCTTTGATGATCCAGCAGACGTTGGCAATTTGATCTCTGGTTCCTCTGCCTTTTCTAAAACCAGCTTGAACATGGAAGTTCACGGTTCACATATTGCTGAAGCATGGCTTGGAGAATTTTGAGCATTACTTTACTAGCCTGTGAGATGAGTGCAATTATGTGGTAGTTTGAGCATTCTTTGGCATTACCTTTCTTTGGGATTGGAATGAAAACTGACCTTTTCCAGTTCCAGACCTTTCACATTCTCAGGAGTCATTATAATTAATCCAGAGAAGGACCAGACCTTCCAGTTCCAGACCTTTCACATTCTCAGGAGTCATTATAATTAATCCAGAGAAGGACCAGACCTTCCAGGGTCTTTCTTCTCCCTCTATTGCCTCTTGTGAGACAGTTTTATCCTTTTCCTTGTTATCATGTATCAGCCATGTAATAATAACTTTTCAATATATATCACCCGACCCAATATCTCCTTTGAGCACCAGACATATACATCCAACTACCTAGTCAAAATTCTCACTCTTCTGGGATGTTTCAGTTTCATCTCAAGTTCAGTATATCCCAAAACTATACTTCTGCTCTTATAAATACTCTCTCCCAAAATAAAGAACAAGGCAATAATCAAGTATGATTTCTTGTTTCTAATCTAACATTTCCTGTCTCGGTGAGTTTTACCACATTCCACATAGGTACAAAAGTCCAAAGTCTAAAACTTATCAACACTGGCTTTTCTCAGTTCACTTAGTTATTCCATCATCCAGCTGTAACAATTTTACATCTTCACATTTCCTATTCTTCTCCTTTTCCATCACCACTTAACCCAGTTCAGACTTCTGTTTTCACCCATCTAGTTTACAGCAATATCCCCTGACCAGATCGCCTGGTGTCCAATCTCTTCTTCAGACTGTACCTGCTGTTCTGCTCTCAACACAAAAATCTAATAATGCCATGTTTCTTAATGAATTAATTGAAACCCCTTTATTGCTTCCCCACTGTTCTTAGAAAAAAATCTAAAATACTTGGTGTTGCAGAATTCTTTCCCAGCTCTCACTCTCCTTTTGTGTTACTCCCTCTTGCTATTTCACTGCTCTCTAGTCTTAAAGTTTTCTTTCATTTTCTCTTGCCATAAGGCCTGTACACATAATGTATTTAGAATTCTCACTAACCTCACCCTCTCCCACTTATACCATATCCATCCCTTTGGAACAGCCTTTAAGTACCTTTTTTTTTTTTCCTCCAAGAAAAGCTCACCCTAATACTCCTGTCTCTTCTGTCTCTTTAATTGAAAACTATCATTGGCTCAGGTAGTAAAGAATCTGCCTGCAATGCCAGAGACCTGGGTTTGATCCTTGGGTCAGGAAGATTCCTTGTACATGGAGATAGCTGCTCACTCCAGTGTTCTTGCCTGGGAAATCTCATGGATGGAGGAGACTTATGGGCTACAGTCCATGGGGTCTCTAAGAGTTGGACATGACTGAACAACTAACTTTCACTTTCATCATATATATATTCCCTTCCCTCTGGACACTCTGCTCAGTCTCAGTTTGTAATTGTGTCCATTTCATATGATTATTTGAATAACATTTGTCTCTATATGTGCAAGGAGGTCCAACCAGTCAATCCTACAGGAAATCAGTCCTGAATATTCATTGGAAGGACTGATGCTGATGCTGAAGCTGAAACTCCAATACTTTGGCCACCTGATGTAAAGCACTGACTCATTAGAAAAGACCCCGATGCTGGGAAAGATTGAAGGCAGGAGGAGAATGAGATGACAGAGGATGAGATGGTTGGATGGCATCACCGACTCAATGGACATGAATTTGAGTAAGTTCCAGGAGTTGGTGATGGACAGGAAAGCCTGGCGTGCTGCAGTCTATGGGGTCACAAAGAGTTGGAAACGACCAAATGACTGAAGTGAACTATATGTGGAACGTAAGCTTCTTGAGAAGAGTAACCATTTCTATTCTCACTGCAGTACTCAGAACATGATAGCCTAAATAGTATTTTTTTATATTATTCCCCATAATTTTATTTTTTTAATTTTTTAAAATGTTGTTATATTATGGAGATATAACTGCTTTACAATGTTGTGTTAGTTTCTGCTGTATAACCGAGCGAGTCAGCTATATGCGTACATATATCCTTCCCATTTTGACACTCCCTACTACCGCTCCATCCTAGCCATCTAGATCATCACAGATCAGCAAGCTGAGCTCCCTATGTTATACATGAGAAACACTGGGCTGGAGGAAGCTGGAATCACCATTGCCAGGAGAGATAATTTCATGGCTGAAGTCAACATCTACAGTGATTTTGGAGCCCCCAAAAATGAAGACTCTCACTTTTCCCACTGTTTCCCCATCTATTTGCCATGAGGTGATGGGACCAGATGCCATGGTCTTAGTTTTCTGAATGTTGAGCTTTAAGCCAACTTTTTCACTCTCCCATTTCACTTTATCAAGAGCCTCTTTAGTTCTTCTTCACTTTCTGCCATAAGGGTGGTGTCATCTGCATATCTGAGGTTATTGATATTTTTCCTGGCAATGGCGATTCCAGCTTCATCCATCCCAGCATTTCTCATAATGTACTCTGCCTATAAGTTAAATAAGCAGGGTGACAGGATATAGCATCATCTTTTAGGATTTTAAATAGCTCAACTGAAATTCTGTCACTTCCACTAGCTTTGTTCATAGTGATGCTTCCTAAGGCCCATTTAACTTCACATTCCAGGATGTCTGGCTATAGGTGAATATGGATTATTACTCAGCCATAAAAAGGAACAAAACTGAGTCATTTCTAATGAAATGAATGGACCTACAGTCTGTCATATAGAGTGAAGTAAATCAGAGGAAAACAAACACCATGTATTAACACATATATGTAGAATCTAGAAAAAGGGTGCAGATGAATCTGTTTGCATGACAGGAATAGAGCTGTAGAGAACATACATGTGAAAATAGAGATGGGAAGGGGAAGGTGGATTAATTTGGAGATTAATTAAATAAATACTTTGGTCACACTGTTGCTAATGGTAAAGAGCACTACAGCATCTAGGCTTATGATGATACTGTTATTTCAGGCCTGTGCATCTATTTTTTTTGTTCCCATCCACTTTCTAAATTTACATCAAGTTTATTGAGAAGTTATTTTGTGAAGTATGTTTTAATAATAATGATAGTTTATATGGCGCTTCTTTGGAGAAGCTCTCATGCACGTCAAATAGATATGATTTATATGTAATTTTTTTCTATGTGTTCAATTCACCTTGCTTTGAAAGAAGACATCTAAAAGAGAAAGTACCTTGACTTGTATTACACCCAAATGTTAAGTGGAAATGAAATGCCATTATGCTGCTTTGTCCTTTAGGGTCTATCAGAGCACGAAACCAGTATCACCATTAGCTCAAGTACAATCAGATATTCTTTCCAATTCTGTCACTTGCTGTCACTTCCATTTGCAATTTCACGACACTTCTTTCACACACTTTCTTTTGTCGCATTTCTGCAAAATTCACACTACCAGCTAGAATCATCAAATGGTCACTGTCAAGCTGAATAAGATTAAACTTAGAATAAAAGTTATGACTTAGGTAATGGGAGCATGATTACCTCACTTTCCTTCTTCACTCTGCCTCTACATTCTGTTCACACAGGAAAGCAGGGTAATGGAATTGCAAACATTCCAGTGTGATCATCAGGGTTCACTGTTGTGAGGAATAATCAGTTATTGACTAATCTCCAAGAGAGGCTGGAGAGACTTGGAATGGTTAGTTACTGAAATATACACTGACTTTCTGGAATGGGATGAACACTGAGGAGACACTGGGTGGCCTGAGAAAGGCCCAAGGAAATGAGAGGAGAAAGAGCTGAGGAACAAATCAGTGAACTGAAGTAGTGAGCTCAGACGAGAAAAGTGAAAGGAAATTTAGAGGCACAGAATAATTCAGATGAACTAGTATTCATCAAAGAGAAAATTTTTTAAAATAATCACAAGAATGGAGGGGAGGAAATATTAAAAATATAATGGAAAAACCTCTCACAACTTGAGATAAAGCCAGCATCCTTAGACTGACAGAATCTCCTCAGCACTGAATAGCATGAATTTAAGAGATTCATCTCTAGACGTAGGGAGGAGCAAATGCCAGAGTATTGAGCTTTGAAGGTGAGCTCCTTAACCCCTTCCAGTGGGAATGAATAGATTTACTTTAAATATTGAAAACTAGATTATCATCAGACAGCTTATTGGTATTTCCAGATGTTTGAGGAATGCAGAGAAACACAGTGAGAGTTCTGAGGGAAAACCTTGCTGCCCAGTTTCTAGAGTATACACACTAGTAAACTTAAAAAAAAAAAAAAAAGGCTCAAGAATGTGATATACAAAACAATTTAACATGTATCTTAATTTATTATTTAAAAAAATTAAACTTAATAGCAATTTGGAAATAAAATATTAGAAGATCTCAATGATGAGGTTGCTCTGTAGGGTTTAAAACATTTAGAAAGGAGAAGACTGGTAAAAGAACACTAATATTTCTCATCTTATTTGGGAAGGGAACTCTAGGATGGAGAGAAAATGTAACTTTCAGTTGTGCTAAAATTTTGTAAAGCTTAATATACAAACAATAAAATGGAAAGGGTAAGTCTAAGCAGGTGGACAGTCACAAAAGGTAAGAGCAACTTAAACTATTAATGACTTCTGAGAGAAGGTTTAAAATGATAAGCTAGTTAATGACTTCTGATTGAAGGTTTAAAATTATTTCAGTTCAGTTCAGTCACTCAGTAGTGTCTGACTCTTTGTGACCCCATGAATTGCAGTATGCCAGGCCTCCCTGTCCATCACCAACTCCCAGAGTCCACCCAAACCCATGTCCATCGAGTTGGTGATGCCATCCAACCATCTCATCCTCTGTCGTCCTCTTCTCCTCCTGCCCTCAATCTTTCCCAGCATCAGGGTCTTTTCAAAGTCGGCTCTCCGCATCAGGTGGCCAAAGTACTGGAGGTTCAGCTTCAACATCAGTCCTTCCAATGAACACCCAGGACTGATCTCCTTTAGGATGGACTGGCTGGATCTCCTTGCAGTCCAAGGGACTCTCAAGAGTCTTCTCCAACACCGCAGTTCAAAAGCATCAATTCTTCGGCACTCAGCTTTCTTTATAGTCCAACACTCACATCCATACATGACCACTGGAAAAACCGTAGCCTTGACTAGATGGACCTTTGTTGGCAAAGTAATGTCTCTGCTTTTTAATATGCTCTCTAGGTTGGTCAAAACTTTCCTTCCAAGGAGTAAGCGTCTTTTAATTTCATGGCTGCAGTCACCATCTGCAGTGATTTTGGAGCCTAGAAAAATATAGTCAGCCACTGTTTCCACTGTCTCCCCATCTATTTCCCATGAAGTGATGGGACTGGATGCCATGATCTTAGTTTTCTGAATGTTGAGCTTTAAGCCAACATTTTCACTCTCCTCATTCACTTTCATCAAGAGGCTTTTTAGTTCCTCTTCACTTTCTGCCATAAGGGTGGTATCATCTGCTTATCTGAGGTTATTGATATTTCTCCCGGCAATCTTGATTCCAGCTTGCACTTCCTCCAGCCTAGTGTTTCTCATGATGTACTCTGCATATAAGTTAAATAAGCAGGGTGACAATATACAGCCTTGAAGTACTCCTTTTCCTATTTGGAACCAGTCTGTTGTTCTAACTGTTGCTTCCTGACCTGTATACAGGTTTCTCAAGAGGCAGGTCAGGCTGTCTGGTATTTCCATCTCTTTCAGAATTTTCCAGTTTATTGTGATCCACATAGTCAAAGACTTTGGCATAGTCAATAAAGTAGAAATAGATGTTTTTCTGGAACTCTCTTGCTTTTTCGATGATCCAGTAGATGTTGGCAATTTGATCTCTGGTTCCTCTGCCTTTTCTAAATCCAGCTTAAACATCTGGAAGTTCTTGGTTCACATATTGCTGAAGCCTGGCTTGGAGAATTTTGAGAATTACTTTACTAGTGTGTGAGATGAGTGCAATTATGCAGTAGTTTGAGCCTTCCTTGGGATTGCCTTTCTTTGGGATTGGAATGAAAACTAACCTTTTCCAGTCCTGTGGCCACTGCTGAGTTTTCCAAATTTGCTGGCATATTGAGTGCAGCACTTTCACAACATCATCTTTCAGGATTTGAAATAGCTGTACTGGAATTCTATCACCTCTGCTAGCTTTGTTCATAGTGATGCTTTCTAAGGCCCACTTGACTTCACATTCCAGGATGTCTGGCTCATGATTATCTGGGTCGTGAAGATCTTTTTTGTACAGTTCTGTGTATTCTTGCCATGTCTTTTTAATATCTTCTGCTTCTGTTAGGTCCATACCATTTCTGTCCTTTATTGAACCCATCTTTGCATGAAATGTTCCCTTTGTATCTCCAGTTTTCTTGAAAAAGATCTCTAGTCTTTCCCATTCTGTTGTTTTCCTCTATTTCTTTGCATTTATCACTGAGGAAGTCTTTCTCATCTCTCCGTGCTATTCTTTGGAACTCTGCATTCGAATGGGAATATCTTTCCCTCTCTCCTTTCCTTTTTGCTTCTCTTCTTTTCACAGCTATTTGTAAGGCCTCCTCAGACAATTATTTTGCTGTTTTGCACTTCTTTTCCGTGGGGATGGTCTTGATCCCTGTCTCCTGTACAATGTCATGAACCTCTGTCTATAGTTCATCAGGCACTCTATCTATCAGATCTAACCCCTTAAATCTATTTCTCACTACCATTGTATAGTCATAAGGGATTTGATTTAGGTCATACCTGAATGGTCTAGTAGTTTTCCCTACTTTCTTCAATTTAAGTCTGAATTTTGCAATAAGGAGTTCATTATCTGAGCCACAGTCAGCTCCCGGTCTTGTTTTTGCTGCCTGTGTAGAGCTTCTCCATCTTTGGCTGCAAAGAATATAATCAGTCTGATTTCAGTTGACCATCTGGTGATGTCCATGTGTAGAGTCTTCTCTTGTGTTGTTGGAAGAGGGTGTTTGCTATGACCACTGTGTTCTCTTGGCAACACTCTATTAGCCTTTGCCCTGCTTCATTCCGTACTCCAAGGCCAAATTTGCCTGTTACTCCAGGTGTTTCTTGACTTCCTACTTTTGCATTCCAGTGAGTACAATAGAGGTATGTAAAACATTTTAAAAATTCTGGAAGGATACACAGCAAATTGATGTCAGTGTTTATAACAGGGGAAAGGACTGAATTGGAACGAGCTGGTAAATAGGGGAATTTTCACTATTAGTATATTGTTTAAATACTTTAATTTTAAAGTGTGTTAATAAATATTGATATTTTATGACTAAAAGCAACATGGATAAATTTAAAAATAGCCAAAAACTGAGTTAAATTTAGAGGAGGGATCATCAGTGGGGTTTAATTGTTATAACCTTGAAGAGAAACAATAAAGTCCCTAATACTTGCAACTAACAATACAAAGAAGACACTGACTTTATAAAAAATGTAATATTCTGTTTAGTCTTGAAAAGAAAGATGTGTATACACCTATTCAAAGAAGAGATTAACTATTAACACACTCACATTTAGTTCCAATCAGTGTTGCATTATTGCTGATTTCAGTTACTGTTACCAGAGTCTTACAGATAGTATTGGGTAAAAGAGGGGTTGCAACATTCAGAATCCCAGACTGAAGTAGATGCAAAGGGAAACTTGAATGCAGTCTCAATATGGAGCATTATGTCATAGGTATAAAATTTTCAATATAAAGTTGAATGTTTTAATATTGACTTGCTTTGCATTTTTTGTCTAGAATCATGCATTTGATGTGCATATAGAACAACTCTTTGAGAGTACAGACTTTCATTTTGAACAAAATTATTTTCCAAAAGCCTGAATATGATAGATAAAATATGACCATTTATAAGTAATATCTAAGCACATACCTGGTGGCTCAGATGGTAAGGAGTCTGCCTGCAATGCGGGAGACCTAGGTTGGATCCTTGGGTTGGGAAGATCCCCTGGAGAAGGAAATGGCAACCTACTCCAGTATCCTTGCCTGGAAAATCTCATGGATGGAGGAGCCTGGCAGGCTACTGTCCATGGGGTCGCAAAGAGTCAGACATGACTGAGAGACTTCACTTTCACTTTCAAGCACATACTATAGAAACATTGAATATATAGCTCTATCTCTGATATATACAGTAAGTATTAAAAATGATGATATATGTAGATATGTGTCTTAACATAAAGTATTTGAGCACTTAACTATTCATCAGTTCAATAAATATTTACAAAGTGTCAGGCACCGGACTATGATTTCATGATACATATTTATAGAGATGATTAAGTCACATATCCTATGCTTTCAAGATGTACAGTTTGATTACAAAGTCAATTATGTATGCAGATGGATTATAGTACAACATGGTATATGCTGACAGTGTATGGTAGAAATATATATTTGGCCTGGTGATATCTGTTTCTGAGACTTCCTTGAGATGGTTTTAAAAGTTTTAAAGAATGAGTAGGGTTAAGAAAAATATATCACAAGCAGAGATTAGTAGGTACAGTGTCTCCTTTCTTTTATATGCTCCCTCAGAGTTTCCTGCTCTTTTCTACTTTTGAGGCTTGATCATACTGTTTCCTCTATGGGAAAGTCTTTGCAACTTCAGTCCCTCAACCCCAGCTTGTCCGTTCCATTCAGTCACTCTGAACCAATTCCCTTGGGAGGTCTTCATGATGACAACACAGAATCACCCCATCTTATTACCTCTTTAAACAGTTTCTCATTAATGTTTTATCTGTGAATACATCACATTCTCTTTGACTGACCATATCGTTGAAAGCAGGGATGATATTTAGTTATCCTCATATCACAGACAAATCCTTTCACAGTTTTTGTACTGAAAAAAAGTATTTACTGGGATACATTTCCCTCATTTAGCATAGAACATAATCAGGTCTATTATATGATAGGCATGTGTGGGAAAAGATATGGCTCTGGAGGGCGAGGGGCTAGTAAGGAGGGAGTCACTAAGGTTGTCTATGGACATAGATTTTAGCAATCAAAGAAAAATGTCACAATTAAAAATAAAGAGTAAGATATTAGTGTCTCTCGTCTCTGAAATATCCAGTGTTCTCTGTATACTAAGTGTTAGGAGGGACAAGATACGAGATGGTCTAAAGACTTTTAGTGGAAAGTTGCTCCTTTACTCCATAGAGTGATGGATACCATGTCAGTGTCTTATCCAAACCCAGTAGCCATTCCATCAAATATGCTTTTCAGAGGTTTTCCTTTGTCATTCCCATTTAATGACATTAAGATTTAAACTGAATAACTTCTACTAGATATCTGAAATGGTTGAAAATATTTGGTTTAGTCATCACTGAGTATGTTTTTTACCTTAATATGGGGTAAAAGAGATTTTCAGCAAATTGTTATTCTTCAACATTAAGACACTTTCTAGTTTTTAGAACTCTCAGATACCTAAAGTTTATAATGTTATGTCTAATTATGGGAAGATATCCAGATACCTCTTGCTAAAAATTTGCAATTGCTGAGGTCCCGTTTTTGGCCTTCCCTTCATGGATCATAGCCTTGTCTTGGCAAAGGGACTTGTGTAACTCAGTGAAAGTATGAGCCTCGCCGTGCAGGCCGTCCGTGATGGACACGTTGTAGTAAAGGCTTCTGACAAGACCTAGTCTCCTGCAGGACGGAATGGTACACTAGAACTCTGTGAACAATATGAAAAGGCAAAAGATACGACACCAGAAAATAAGCCTACCATCCCCCACCCCCAAGGTTGGAAGGTGGCCACTGTACTACTAGGGAAGAGCAGAGGTCAAGTACTAATAGCTCCAGAAAGAATGAAGTGACTGGGCCAAAGCAGAAATGACGCTCGGTCATAGATGTGTCTGGTGGTGAAAGTAAAGTTCAATGCTGTAAGAACAATACTGCATAGTAATCTGGAATGTCAGATCCATGAATCAAGATGAATTAAATGTGGTCAAGCAGGAGATGGCAAGAATGAACATCAACATCTTAGGAATCAGTGAACTAAAATGGATGGGAATGGGTGAATTTAATTCAGATGACCGTTATATCTACTACTGTGGGCAAGAATCCCTTAGAAGAAATGGATTAGCCTTCACAGTCAATAGAAGAGTCAGAAATGCAGTACTTGGGTGCAATCTCAAAAATGACAGAATCATCTTGGTATGTTTCCAAGGCAAACCATTCAGTATCACAATAATTTAAGTCTGTTCTCCAACCACTGATGCTGAAGGAGCTAAGTTTGGCTTGTTCTTGGAAGACCTACAGCACCTTCTAGAACTAACACCAAAAAGAGATGTCTTTTTCATCATAGGGGACTGAAATGCAAAAGTAAGAAATCAAGAGATAAGTGAAAGTCTAAAAGAGAGAGGATATATTCATACTTATGACTGATTCATGTTAAGGTTTGACAGAAAACAGCAAAATTCTATAAAGCAGTTATCGTTTACTAAAAAAATTAAAATAAGAGATACCTGGAGTAACAGTCAAGTTTGGCCTTGGGGTACAAAATGAAGCTGGGCAAAGGCTAACAGAGTTTTGCCAAGAGAACCCACTGGTCATAGTGAATAGCCTGTTCGAACAACACAAGAGACAACTCTACACATGGACATCACCAGATAATCAATGCCAAAATCACATTGATTATGTTCTTTGCAGCCAAAGATAGAAATACTCTATACAGTCAGCAAAAACAAAATGTGGAGCTGACTGTGGCTTATATCATCAGCTCCTTATTACAAAAGTCAGACTTAAATTGAAGAAAGTAGGGAAAAACACTAGGCCAGTCAGATATGACCTAAATCAAATTCCTTATAATTATACAGTAGAGGTGATGAATAGCTTCAAAACATTAGATCTGGTAGACAGAGTGCCTAAGTAACTATGGACAGAAGCTCAGAACATTGTACAGAAGGCAGTGAGCAAAACTATCCCAAAGAAAAAGAAATGCAAGAAGACAAATTGATTGTCTGATGAGGCTTTACTAATAACTGAGGAAAGAAGAGAAGCAAAAAGAAAGGGAGAAGGGGAAGGATATACCCAACTGAATGATGAGTTCCAGGGAATAGCATGGAGAGATAGGAAGGCCTTCTTAAATGAACAATGCCAAGATATAGAGTAAAACAATAGAATGGGAAAGACTAGAGAGAACATTTCATGCAAGGATGGGCATGATAAAGAACAGAACCTGTAAGGACCTAACAGAAACAGAAGAGATTAAGAAGAGGTGGCAAGAATACACAGAAGAACTATACAAAAAAAGCTCTTAATGTCCTGGATAAGCACAATGGAGTGGTTACTCACCTAGAGCCAGACATCATGGAGTGTGAAGTCTAGTGTGCCTTAGGAAACATTACTACAAACAAAGCTGGTAATGGAATCCTAGGTGATGGAATTCCAGTTGAGCTATCTCAAATCATAAAAGGCGATGCTGTGAAATTGCTACATTTAATATGTCAGCAAATTTGGAAGACTTAGCAGTGGCCACAAGACTGGAAGAGATCAGTTTCATTCCAGTCCAAGAGGAGGGCAATTTCAAAGAGTGTTCAAACTACCAGACAGTTGTGCTCATTTCACATGTTATAAAAGTAATGCTCAAAATTCTTCAAGCCAGGCTTTAATAGTACGTGAATCAAAAACTTTCAGATATACAACCTGGATTTCCAAGAGACAAAAATCAGAGATCAAATTGCCAACATCCATTGGATCATAGAGAAAGCAAGGAAATTCCAGAAAAAACATCTACTTCATTGACTATGCTGAAGCCTTTGACTGTATGGATCACAACAAACTGAAAAATTCTTAAAGAGATGGAAATACCACATCACCTACCTGTCTACTGAGATACCTGGAAGCAAGTCAAGAAGCAACAGAACTAGACATGGAACAATCAGCTGGTTCAAAATTAGGAAAGGAGTACATCAAGGTTGTATATTGTCACCCTGCTTATTTAACTTATATGAAGAGTACATCATGCAACATGCCATAATTTATGAATGACAAGCTGGAATCAAGATTGCTGGGCCAAATATCAACAACCTCAGATATGCAGCTGGTACAACTATAATGGCAGAAAGTGAAGGGAAACTAAAGAGCCTCTTGATAAGGGTGAAAGAGGAGAGTGGAAAATCTGGTTTGAAACTAGACATTAAAACACTAAGATCATGGCATCCAGGCCCATCACTTCATGGCAAGTAGACAGGTAAAAAAGTGTAAGCAGCAACAGATTTTATTTTTTTGGGCTCCAAAATCACTGTGAATGGTGATTGCAGCCATGAAATTGAAAGATGCTTGCTCCTTGGAAGGAAAGTCTTGACAAATCTAGACAGCATCTTAAAAAGCAGAAACATCACTTTGCCAACAAAGGTCCATATGGTCAAAGCTATGATTTTTCTAGTAGTCCTGTACAGATGTGACAGTTGGACCATAAAGAAGGCTGAGTGCCAAATAATTGATGCTTTCAAATTGTAGTCCTAAAGAATATTCTTGAGAGTCCCCTGGGCTGTAAGGAGATCAAACCAGTCAATCCTAAAGTAAATCAACCCTAAATAGTCATTGGAAGGACTGATGCTGAAGTTGAAGCTTTGATATTGTGACCACCTGATGTGACAACCCAGCTCATTGAAAAAGAGTTGGGAAAGATTCCAGGCAAAAGGAGAATGGGCTGGCAGAGGATGAGAAAGTTAGATAGCATCACTGACTCAATGAACGTGAATCTGAGCAAACTCCAGGAGATGTTGGAGTACAGGGGAGCCTAGCATGCTGCTGTTAATGGGGCCACAGAGAGTCAGACACAACTTAGTGACTGAAAAAAACAGCGCTTTTGGACACAGCAATTCAATATAATGATGCTTTGAATAGGAAAACACAGTGGTGCTGGGAGAACAGGTCAACCACTTGCAAAAGAATGAACCTAGAACACTTTTTTTTTTTTAAAGATCTAAATGTAAGACCAGAAACTATAAAACTCCTAGAGGAGAACATAGGCAAAACACTCTCCGACATGAATCACAGCAGGATCTTCTATGACCCACCTCCCAGAATATTGGAAATAAAAGCGAAAATAAACAAAATGGGACCTAATGAAACTTAAAAGCTTTTGCACAACAAAGGAAACTATAAGCAAGGTGAAAAGACAGCCCTCAGAATGGGAGAAAATAATAGCAAACGAAGCAACAGACAAAGGATTAATCTCAAAAATATACAAGCAACTCCTGCAGCTCAATTCCAGAAAAATAAATGACCCAATCAAAAAATGGGCCAGAGAACTAAACAGACATTTCTCCAAAGAAGAAATACAGATGGCTACCCAAACACATGAAAAGATGCTCAACATCACTCATTATCAGAGAAATGCAAATCAAAACCTCAATGAGGTACCATTATACGCCAGTCAGGATGGCTGCTATCCAAAAGTCTACCAGCAATAAATGCTGGAGAGGGTGTGGAGAAAAGGGAGCCCTCTTACACTGTTGGTGGGAATGCAAACTAGCACAGCCGCTATGGAAAACAGTGTGGAGATTTCTTAAAAAACTGGAACTAGAACTGCCATATGACCCAGCAATCCCACTCCTGGGCGTACACACCGAGGAAACCAGATCTGAAAGAGACACGTGCACCCCAATGTTCATCGCAGCACTGTTTATAATAGTCAGGATGTGGAAGCAACCTTGATGCCCACCAGCAGACGAATGCTTAAGGAAGCTGTGGTACATATACACCATGGAATATTACTCAGCCATTAAAAAGAATTCATCTGAATCAGTTCTAATGAGATGGATGAAACTGGAGCTCATTATACAGAGTGAAGTACACCAGAAAGATAAAGACCAATACAGTATACTAACGCATATATATGGAATTTAGAAAGATGGTAACGATAACCCTATAGGCAAAACCGAAAAAGAGACACAGATGTACAGAACAGACTTTTGGACTCTGTGGGAGAAGGTGAGGGTGGGATGTTTTGAGAGAACAGCATCAAAACATGTATATTATCAAGGGTGAAACACATCACCAGCCCAGGTTGGATGCATGAGACAAGTGCTCAGGGCTAGTGCACTGGGAAGACCCAGAGGGACTGGGTGGAGAGGGAGGTGGGAGCGGGGATTGGGATGGGGAATACATGCAAATCCATGGCTGATTCATGTCAATGTATGACAAAAACCACTACAATATTGTAAAGTAATTAGCCTCCAACTAATAAAAATAAATGAAAAAAAAGAAAAAAGAAAAAAATGAGCAGGACATCACATACTTATATTAAAATTTGTGTGGTATAATAAAAAGATATCAAATTATTCATTAATCAGGGATAACTTCTTATCAAAATAAAAATCAATGCACAGAAAAATGCTTTCAAAATTTCACAAAGAACTTAGTGTACTTTAAATAAAGTCTATGCTAGAAACAGACTTAAGGAATTTATTCTCACTTTTTAAAAGTTTGGGTAATTCTTCATAAATCTTTTAAACAGCAAAGAAAAAATGCATGGCATTTTGTCTTCAAAGGAAAGTTTGGAAAGTAGGGTTTAAATCAACTTGTTTGAAAGTTGAGCTAAATGAATTCTATTCTGAACTTCAGCTGTGCTGTTGATGAGAAAGAAAAGCTGCTATCTGAAATGAGGTCAAGTTCATAGTTGCCCCAAAGGCAACTGTTCTCTTGTGTTTGAGGGTTTCAGTTCTGCACCTGCAGTGTGATAGTGCCAGAAGTACTGACTCAACTGCCCAGCTGTCGCGTCCGTCAGATGCCTAGGCTCAGCTTGTTATTACAGCACATCTAAAAACTAGCTCAAGACAATGAGAACACATCATATATCCGACCTGGGTTCACATCACTATTTGCCCACCAATGCAATGTTTTTTTAATTTTGACAGCTATAGTACGTAAAAAGATGATTCTGGAACATATAGTTTATATGAAGATAATTCATGATCATCACATGGTTGTACAATGCCCTCTGCTTTTAGCAGCAGGTAGGAGTTCTTCAGAAGGGCATATACTGTTCTTGGCAATTTATTCTTTTGTGAATTCTCAGAAACAAACTTCACAGGTGCTAAGCAATTAAATCACTGTGAAAATGCAATACAGTGTTTTATTACTCAAAGTACTATGAAAGACTGATAGAGATATCAGGGTCCTAGCTGTATCTGAATGTGTCTGCTTTGTGAATATTCACAGGATTTACATGTCAGGGATGAGTGACCAGTAGTGACCCCTGCCGTCCTAAAAGGTACATGCTGCTCTGATCCTGTCCTCTCTTGTGTCAGAGATGTAGCATTATGGTTCATTTCTGATTTTATTGATTACCTTGCTCTCTCTTCTTCACTAATTTTTCTCCCTCTTTCTCTCCAATGATTGGGGGAACCCAAGGAATGGAAACATCCTTCATGATTCTGTAATAACTCCCCACCCTTATTAGGATTTCTTTCCTGATAATGTCATTTAGTAAAACTGTTCAAACTCTTCCATTCCCCATGTCTGTTTGTTTCAAATGACAATTTCCTTGTTTTGTCTTCTCTATAAATTGCAGAAAATGTTTCTTGACATGTGATTATTCAAACATTTGAACTTAGTTAATTGGAAATTCTTCAGCATTGCATTTGTTCCTGGCTTTTCTCATCCCTAGTGATTCCAATCCATGTGATCTCGGGATTTAAGATGCTTCATTTTCCTATGATACATTTTCCAAAAAATGTCTGCTTCCTGAGACATGGGAAATGCCTTCTCTCAGTGTTCGTTCTTTGCTTAGCTCTGGCTGTTCTCTTTGGCTCTGATTTTCGTCTGTACCTCATTAGCTATACTCCTGTAGTAGTCGTGATGGAGTAGAAGAGGGAGAGGAGAGGAAGAAAAACAAGTCTGCTGTGGTGGAAGTGAAGGTGGTGGTATAATGTGAGACTGCACACATCTGCAGCTGAGATAGCAAAACTGTTTTCAGCTTGTACACTGAATAAAAATGTGTTTTCACTGTATGGGATTCTAGCTTTCAGAAGGAGAGTCTGTCCAGTTTGAATACTGCTTGAAAACTGTTTGTTTTTTAAAAAATTTTTTTTCCACTGTGCATAAATTTTGGGGCCTCTGACATTTCCTATTGCAGTATTTTAAAACATAGAATCTTCACCTCCGCTAACAACCAAGAATTTTGCTGTAAGCCAGTTTGTTACCTTCACATGTAAACCACACTACACAAGAAGTTTGTGTAGAATGAACGACAATAAGTTGATAAAAAAAGTGTTTGCCTCTCTTGCTAATACTACAGAAACCCCAATTTTTACTGTGTTTACTGATTCACTCTACTAAAACAAGTACAAACAGAAAGAAATGCTGTGGTTTGTTCTACTCATCAGAGAGAAATCAGAAACTTATTGCTAATGGAGTTTGCTAAATACAAATTGCTGGAGCAAGAGTTAATGACCTACTTTGCCTCCCATTGAGTGTCATATACTGTATTATTTTGCTTTTCGTTTACTAAAAAAAATGTTCAAAGTTGTATATGGGTGATTATTTAGTAGGCCCATCTTAGACAAAAGATTCCAGAATAATCTTTTGGTATTCTGTGCATGCACGCACAGACACACAGACGCGTGCATACACGTATCTTCCTAAGATTTCTGCCAAAATTGAATAAGCAAAGTGCTTTTACATTAAGCACAGTGGATTTAAATCCTCTCTCTTCAATTTCAGTGTGCTTAGTTAACCCTACTGACTTTTTTCTATTGAGAAGAGCTGCCAATACATACCTGAATGAATTGATATAATGTCAATAATCAGGCATATGGAACTCCTTTCTGTATCTGAAAGACTATGAGGGGCTTTCAAAGCTAGAGATCTTAGATTTCTTCATATTCAGAATCTCAAAGAAACATTCATTTTTCTTTAAATTACTTTCAAATATACTCTGATTTATGTAACTACTGAAATATGTAAGACTTTAAGCTTATCGCAGCAGAGTTTTTATTTAATTAACATGCACAAAACTTTGAATAATATGGAAAAAAATATACTTTCTTAGGCAGTTCAGCATGGGAGACACGTGTTGTTAGCTGAGCAGTAATACTTTATTTACCTATGAAGGATACCATGGTCCCTTGTGGGACTGTGGGCCATCTTTCATGGTCTGATTAGGATTCGGGGATTTTTCCATCCTTCTCTGTGTTCTATATTTTGGCACTCTTCTTTGCAGTTGGAACCATCTTCATTGTACAAATATATATTACTTTGAAATTGGTGATGACAGTCTTTTTTGGAAAACATACTAACAGAGATTAACTTTCTGAAATCCATATATACAAGGTCAGGAAGTCTTTATAATTCCTATATAATACATGAACAGAACCAGCACACCCCTCATAAATGACAGTAATCAATGACATCTATATCATTGTGTCAGAACACTCACAGGTTCATGTTCTAAGACACTCAGTTGTGTCTGACTCTGTGCGACCCCATGGACTGTCGTGTGGTAGGCTCCTCTGTCCATGAGATTCCCCTGGCAAGAATACTGAAGTGAGGTGTCCCTTCCTCCTGCAGGGGATCTTCCTGACCCAGAGATTGAACCCACCTCTCTCACATCTCCTGCATTGGCAGGTGAATTCTTTACCACTGAGCCACCTGGGAAGCCCCACTCATAGATTGATCATGGTCTAATGTTGTAGGCAAGCAGAGGTGCCATGTTCCTTACCTCTGATTTATCCTTCCTTATGATGTGAGTGTGGAAAGATGTGCTGTGTTAGAGTCCATAATGTAGTTTTCAAACTAATGTTGATCCGCCACATCATGTTAAAAATGATCAAAGCATGAGTTTAAAAAAAAAGCTGAGATCAACTACTTACTTACTTAGAGGGCATAGATTCTCCAAGTTCACAGAGAAATACTTCTAGTTCCTACGATTCTAGTTTACTAAGCAGTTAAGCCACTGAGTCAGAGATTTTTCAGTGTCTGAACATATTCACATGATGAAAAAAATATCACTTTTCTTTAGATATTTTAAGTTGACTTTAACAATATCAGCAATTTGTAATAGAAGACTTTAAGAAATTTAAATCTGTTTTGTTTGGATGTTAAAATTAAGAAAAGGAAAACTTTCTGGAATTTCTTGTTTTGTATCTCATAGTTACTTGTTTCTCCAAATAAATATTGTTTGTAAATTCCATGATGTCTACTAACTAAATAAAACACTGAAACACTTCAGATCCTTTGTTAAGGAAATTCAGATTAACAAAGGATTAAAAAGTAAAAAAAAAAAAACAAAAAACTAGAATAAGTAATTTAAAGGGATGATTTTATACTAAAAAGAATTCCTGAGAACTGGTTTCTGTGCCCATATTATATCAAAAGGAAATATAGGATTTGAGATGAAGAGTTGAAATGATATATTGATAGCACTTGTAATGGTTACAACTAAACTAAACTCAGATGACTATTGAAAAATTAAGTGACAGTCTTCACACACACACACACCTATACATTTACAACAGGGATTATCTCCCCAGAATTCCTCATATGAATCTTACCATTGTGTAATAGCTGTTTATTTTTATTATTTTGACCTATCCCCAGTTGTTAGACTGGTGCTGATTCACTTACGCTCTTCAGCTATCAGCTAAGGTGGCTTCACTGATTAGTTCAGGGAAGGAGTCATCATCACCTTTGTCTGCCCAATCAGAATAAAGCTCAGCAAAGTCATTAAATGATGTTGGTAGTGGTGAGTAGTATCTCCTTTCTCTTTAAAACCATATTATGAATATGTAGAATTAAAGCTGCCTCAAGTACTTTGCTTCCTTTGAAGCACATATTTTGGAGGAAACTGATAAACAAAAAAGATCAGAATAAATGAAATTGCCAAAAAGTGAATCTGAAGTCTGATCAAAACATCCTTGGAGCTTAGCCTTTAGACTTAGTCCCTTTAAACCAGGTTTAATTTTATTTTCTGTTACTTGCTAGTGAAAGTATCTTAAATTATAAAATGAGTCAAAAGTCATAACACGGTCCCTGATTTATCATATAGATATGTAGCTATCAAACAACTGGGAATTGTTTTCAATTTACTGGGCACTTTCCATCAAGTTTTATACATTCCATCAGGCACTATTAAACCATCTTCAATCGTAAACAGTGTTTCAGTTCCACAACGCTTTAGTTTTAAAGTTATTCTCGATACAGCAGTAGTTTGTGTGCCTGCATGCAAGCTGAGTTGTGTCAGTTGTGTTAAACTCTTTGCAACCCAATGGAATGCCAGGCTCCTCTGTTCATGGGATTCTCCAGACAACAATTCTGGAGTGGATTGCCACGCCCTCTTCCAAGGGACCTTCCCAACCCACGGATTGAACACTTGTCTCTTATGTCTCCTGCACCTGCAGGTGGGTTCTTTATGGCTAGTGCCACCTGGGAAGCCCCACAGCAGTAGTTTAATTTATGTCAAATGATTAAGAGCGTGATATGAGCCACCCCACTGAGAGGAATTTTAAAGAGAGAAACATGAAAAATCCAAACAAAAAGTCATTTTAATTGGGCAAAAGTTAATATTAGTAATAAAGCTACTGTTTCCTAGGTACATACTACATGTCACAGACTTTATACATACTAGATTATGATTAATCCTGTATCAACTCTGTGAGGTCTGCTTTGTTAGCATAATTTTAGAGCTGAACAAACTGAGTCTCAGGGAATTTTGATAATGGGTAAGATTTATTCAGGTAATAAGTGAAATCTTATAAATATCCAAATTCCTGTAGATCCATAAATCATGCATTCTAGTCACTCAAATGCTTCCCTTTCACAAATTTATTTTCACAAAAATTTACTGAAGATCTGGAATATCCAAGTTACTAGATCAGAGAGTGAGAGTAAAACAAGATCATCAAATACATTTCCTGAAATCCAGTTCCATCTATATAGAGGAAAAGAACTGTGTGAGTTAGTTATATATATATGTGTATATATATATATATGCCTTCTGATCAGGTACCATTGATTCTAATTCTGAAATTATGGGCTGTTTCTGGGATAGAGTTTCATTTGAACTCAAACTAAGCAGAAATGAATATTGTTGTAGATAAGGAGATGGAGAGGCCATTGTAGTTTGAAAATCATTTTTGAATTAATGTATGAAAAGCAGTAAAATTCAGATCACATAGAGTGTGGACCCAGAAACAGTCTGGCTTGGTGAGAAATAGGTAGTAAGAGCAGAATCTAGGAAGAAAAAAGTATAACCAGATTTTCTAGGTTCAGAGATTGCATACCTAAGATCCATGGACTATATGCTTAGTCTGTATGGTTGCTTAATGTGACTTGAAAGTGTTTCTAAAATGTTTGAATGATTCCAATCTTGATCTGTGACCTTTAGCTCCCACAGTCTCTACCAAGCAGCTTCACTCATTCTTAGTATACCCTGCCTGGGACCTGACAAGACTCTAGAAGATTCTGAATATTATTGGGAAAAATGGGTATGAGGGACCTGGAAGTGACATGGTCTCAACTGCTTCTACATAAATAACTCAAATAATAACATAGGAGATAAGTAGGGCTACTGAATAAATTAACAGTATTGAGGCTAGTTAAGAGGTGAGTACAATAATATGTGTTCCATTAAAATAATAATAATAATAAAGTCATGATCTAGACCAGTGGCGTCGGGAGTAGAAAATACAAGACTGATTCCAGAGCTTCAGAGTAGACTGAACAGGATGTTCTGTTAGCACATAAGAGAATAAACACAAGTCATCATCATTGAGAGGGCTTATCAAAGAGAAATAGAATACACACATACAAATACCATGAACAGCTTTTGATTTACATGTGAAGATATTTCTGATGGGTAGTGTTAATTCTATCAACGCCTCTTAATTTTGGAAATGAACCTGAATGTGTTAGTTAATACACTGGAGTGCTTGGTGTAACTTAGGACTTAACCACTTTTAACAAAACCAACAGTTTTCATTCCTTGGTCTTGAAAGTTTTACATTTGGGGGAAACTGTCCTTAGCATAAGTTCTTTAATGTGTCTTTTATTTTCACATGTATATGGCAAAATGTACCTGTTTGGTGGAAATTTTCACTCAAGACCTGACTGTGATACAACACAAATGCAGTTAGCTTTAGATTGAGATGTGGTGTGTATGGAACATTTTGAGTAAGAATATGAATTCTGTGTGTCTTTAGCACAATTAGGCACACTAAATATAGAAAATGTCTTTCCCTTTTCCATATCTAGATGTAGAATGGTTTTGACTTGAAAAATATTTTATCCTCATCATATATATGAATGCTTCTGTCAGCTTTTGGTCATAGGAGGTGAAGAGTGAAGATCATGTGGCTGCACAGATTATATGCAAGCTAGTGTATCTTCATTTCTTGCCAGTGTAAAGAGTGGAAAACAACTGCCCTGAACTTGGCACAGTGCTACCTGGAACCCTTTGTTGCTGAGCCACATATGGGCTCACTTGAGAATTAATAATCCAGAATCTTGGAAGCATATGGTCAACTAATCCAATTATTATTTATCCCGAAGGCCATAGACTTGATAGCGCTTTATGTGAGTGGGTTGAGTTTCCCTTGAAAATAATGGAAGTTTCTATTGTCAAATCCTGGGAAAAAGTCAACTGTAGGAGGAAATGAAGTATCTCTTAACAACAACTAGGAAAGCTACTTCTTTCTGGATTTTCAGGGAATCTGTACCTGAGATAAAAATGCATGGAAATATTTTGAAATTTCTGAGAGTCTAAGTATGTTATGTCTGTCACATGAAGGCTGACCAGGCTAGACAGGTTATCATGGCAAATCTTATCCAATTGATTACCCAGTATTTATCTTCTACCATTTTATAGCTTATGATTCCATCTGTTCCTCAATTCTCTGCAATAAAAATCATCTGGCAAATTATCATTTTTTAAAATGTATGTCATTTCAATGCCTCCATCCACACTGGTATTATAGTCTCTCACATTCTTTCCTTATGGTCATCATCCAGAAAGAAGAAACTTTCTAAAACACTAGCCTATTCACGTCACCCTTCTTCCTAAAAGTTTTTGATGAATCCTCATTACTTTGTCACAAAATGATCTTTGAGAGGTTTAGTGACTGAATAAAATGTAATCTTGACAAAGACCCTGCCTCCAGTGTTTTATATACATCTTCCAAAGCAAACCACATGCATATGAAACAGCTTAAGGAGCATTTTTCATGAAAAAAGAAAAGATAATGGGTAAATAATTAAAGAAATATGTATTTAAAATCATGCAATATATAGAATAACATTAGGTAAGACCAGACAGCTAAATTTGGAGTCTCATTGATTCTGTCAGCGCAAAAAAAAGAAAAAGGCAAGATTATCCAATTATTATTACATAGTACTATAGAAGCAGACAAGCTAAAAAGAGTTTGAGAAATGAGGTAATAGATGAATATAATCAGTTGAAATGTAATATAAAAATACAGTGTTTTGTGGTTCTTAGAAGCAATGCTTTAGAAGCTAATTCTTCCAGGAATTATATTAAATGTTAGAAACCACAATTTGCTGGTGTTCTGATGTTACTCACTAACCTCTAATTTCTCTTGTTGTAAGTCTGAATGGAAATATATATATATGTATATATTCTCCAGTATACTGTGGTCAGTTATTTTACCACATAATATAAAAATGTGAATTTGTATTACAGTAAATTTTTGTCACTTAAAAAATCCTGTATTTCAATCTAAACTAGACAAACCATCAGAAAAAGACATATCTACTTCCCTATCACAAAAAATGTATTCTTTCACACAGAGACATCTACATCACATACTTGTGGGCTATACTTGTGCTTTTTTGATTACTTAGGATTCTTTGCTTTAGTAAATAGGCTTATGAAACCTAGCAAAGTAGTCTACAAAGGAATTTGGGGCAAGTTTTAGTTTAAAACAAATAACTGATTTCACAATTACACATTTAATCTGCCTTAACCTTAACTCTGTTGACCCATCTCAACCCTTGGCCATTGCAACCAAATTAAAACTTCAGCCATTCTTCTACCTTGTTAACAATTGTTTGAAAACTGAAGGAGAATCTGTCACACTGGTATATGATGCCACTGGAGAGATAGCCTTATTTTTGTAGTAATTAGAAAATTGAGATGTCCAAGATGATATATTGAGATTGGAAGAATCAGGTTATTGGTACACCAATTAATCTATAATTTTACTAAGAATTTAGTGAACGGTTAATATATTATTAATGGATTGTGAATAAAGCAGGAGGAGACAGATAAAACACTAAATAAACATAAGCTCTACAGAAAAAAATAACAAATAATAGGAATTAATAGGAAATATTGGTGGTTATAATTTCTAGTTTATTTTCAACAGAGAACCAGAGAAGGTCTTGCTGATTATATGACATCTAAGGAATGTATGACAAACCTAGACAGCATATTAAAAATCAAAGACATTACTTTGCTGACAAAGGTCCATCTAGTCAAAGCTATTTTTTTTCCCAGTAGTCAGGTAAGGATGTAAGAGTTGAACCACAAAGAAATATGAGCATCTAAGATGATGCTTTAGAACTGTGATGCTGGAGAAGACTTTTGAGTGTCCCTTTGACTGCAAGGAGATCAAACCAGTCAGTCCTAAAAGAAGTCAACCCTGAATATTCATTGGAAGGACTGATGCTGAAGCTGAAAGTCCAATACTTTGGCCACCTGATGTGAAGAACTGACTCTTTGGAAACGACCCTTATGCTGAGAAAGATTGAAAGTGGGAGGAGAAGGGGACGACAGAGGATGAGATGGTTGGGTGGCATCACTGACTCAATGGACATGCATTTGAGCAAGCTCCTGGAGTTGGTGATGAATAGCGAAGCCTGGTATGCTGCAGTCCACGGGGTTTCAAAGAGTCGGACAGGACTGAGTGACTGAACTGAACTAAGGAATGTACAGACCTAAGGGTGAGTCTGGAGATGGGCACTCAATATAAAGGGAGAACTAAACACAGTGGCATCAAACACATTCACATTGTTTGAGGACTATAAAGAGGCAACCATACAGAACTGAGGGTCCAAAAGGGAGAATGGTAAGAATTCAGGTCAGAGAGGCGAGAGTAAGCCAGATCACAAGGCCTGGAGTACTTTGTTACAAATGGTTTCTTTACCAAAATGCATTCCTCTTCTGAGGGGTCATAAAGACTATATATTTCCCAGTGTTATTTGGATCAGATGTGGTCACATGACTCACACCCAATAGAACAGGAAGTGAGGTAATGTGTTCCTTCCCAGGACTTTTGATCATCATACTCTTTCTTTTTTTACTGACATAAGGAAGAAAAGCATAGTGACCATGGAAGCCATATGCTTAAGAGGCTGGAGACACAAAATTGAATTTATGGCCTGAACTGCCATGGGCAAGGAAGATATCTTCTAATCAGGAATGTATGCTTTAGAACTTAGAGAATCAAAAGTAAACATTTATTTTATTTAAGCCTTTATACTTTTCTGGCACTGTTTGCTGTGGCATCTAGCATTACCTTAACTAAAGTTGGGCCATTGGGAAAAAACATGCCTTTTACTGAGACAAATAGGAAAATTTGAAATTAACATTATTATTTTCTTCTCTAACATTTTGCAGTGTTTTGTGCAGAAGAGTGGCATGATTGGATTTGTAGTTTAGAAACAATGACCCCGCTCACAGTATAGAAAATAGTTTACAATAGGAAAAGGATGGAAGGAGGGGAATTGATTAGAGGCTATGGTTTCTAGTCTAGAGAAGGTTGACTTCACTGGATTGGTAGTAGTTGAAGTGGTAGAGAGTGGTTATATTCTAGATAAAACACATTATCTGTAAAGCTAGAAAAATTGCTTACAGCCAGAAATAAAATGTATGAAAAAGGAATCAAGAATGATAAAGATTTTTTTCAATGAAACAATTGGAAAAAAAAGTGATGACTTTTATTGGCATTTTACTTTGACTGAAAGTAACATAATTTGAGGATGACCAGGATATCAATTAGATATGTCTTTAGCACTAAGTTTAACTAAGTCCAACTTGTTTATTTTTGTTTATTTCCATTGCTCTAGGAAGTTTATTAAGAAAGATTTTGCTGGAAATTTATGTCAGAGAGTGTTCTGCCTATCTTTTACTCTAAGAGTTATATAGTGTTTGGCCTTACATTCAGAAGTTTAATCCATTTTGTATGTGGTGTTAGAGAAAGTTCAAATGTTACTCTTCATTTTTTACATGTTGTTGTTGTTCAGTCACTTGGTGGTGTCCAACTCTTGTGAACACATGGACTGCAGCATCCTAGGCTCCCCCGTCCTTTGCCATCTCTTGGATCTTGTTCAAACTCATGTCCATCAAGTTGGTGACGCCATCCAACCACCTTGTCCTATCTTGTTTCCTTCTCCTCCTGCCTTCAATCTTTCCTAGCATCAGAGCCTTTTCTAATGAGTCAGCACTTCACATAAGGTGGCCAAAGTACTGGAACTTCAGCTTCAACATCAATCTTTACAAAGAATATTCAGTACTGATTTCCTTTAGGATTGACCAGTTTGATCTCCTTGAAGTCCAGAGGACTCTCAAGAGTCTTCTCCAACACTACAGTTCAGAAGTATCAATTCTTCCATGCTCAATATTCTTTATGATCCAACTCTAATATTCTTACACAACGACTGGAAAAACCATAGCTTTGGCTATATGGACCTTTGTCAGCAAAATAATGTCTCTGCTTTTTAGTATGCTGTCTATGTTTGTCATAGCTTTTCTTCCAAGGAGCAAGCATCTTTTCATTTCATGGTTGCAGTCATCATCTACAGAGATTTTGGGGCCCAAGAAAATAAAGTCTGTCAGTGTTGCCATTGTTTTCCCATTTATTTGCCATGAAGTGATGGAACCAGATGCCATGATCTTAGTTTTTCAAATGTTGAGTTTTGAGCCAACTTTTTCAGTCTTCTCTTTCACTTTCATCAAGAGGCTCTTTAGTTCTTCTTCACTTTCTACCATAAGGGTGATGTCATCTGCATATCTGAGGTTATTAATCTTTTTCCTGGCAACCTTGATTCCTGTTTGTGCTTCATCCAGCCCAGCATTTTGCATGATGTATTCTGCATGGAAGTTAAATAAGTTATATCCAGCCTTGATATACTCCTTTTCCTATTTGGAACCAGTCCATTCATTGTTCCATGTCCAGTTTTAACTGTTGCTCCTTGACCTGCATACAGATTTCTTTAGAGGCAGGTCAGGTGGTCTGGTATTACCATCTCTTGAAGAATTTTCCATAGTTTGTTGTGGTGCACACAGTCAAAGGTTTTGGCATAGTCAATAAAGCAAAGTAGATGTTTCTCTGGAACTCTCTTGCTTTTTCAGTGATCCAACGGATGTTGGCAATTTGATCTCTGGTTCCTCTTCCTTTTCTAAAACCAGCTTGAACATCTGGAGGTTCATGGTTCATGTACTGTTGAAGCCTAGCTTAGAGAATTTTGAGCATTACTTTACTATCGTGTGAGATGAGTACAATTATGTGGTAGCTTGAGTGTTCTTTGGCATTGCCTTTCTTTGGGATTGTAATGAAAACTGACCTTTTCCAGTCCTGTGGCCACTGCTGAGTTTTCCAAATTTGCTGGCATATTGAGTGCAGCACTTTAACAGCATCAACTTTTAGTATTTGAGATAGCTCAGCTCGAATTCCATCACCCCCATTAGCTTTGTTTGTTGTGATGCTTCTGGTTCTTAAGGTCCACTTGACTTCACACTCTAGGATATCTGGCTCTAGGTGAGTGATCACACCATTGTGGTCATGTGGGTCACTGAGATCTTTTTTCTGTAGTTCTTCTGTTTTTTTTTCTATTTTTGCCATCTCTTTTTAACATCTTCTGCTTCTGTTAGGTTCGTACAGTTTCTGTTTATTGTGCCCAACGTTGCATGAAATGTTCTCTTGATGTCTCTAATTTTCTTGAAGAGATTTTAGTCTTTCCCATTGTATTATTTTCCTTTATTTCTTTGCGCTGATCACTTTGGAAGGCTTTCTTATCTCTCCTTGCTCTCTTTGGAACTCTGCATTCAGATAGATATATCTTTCCTTTTCTCCTTTGTCTTTCACTTCTCTTCTTTTTTCAGCTATTTGTAAGGCCTCCTCAGATAATCATTTTGCCTTCTTGCATTTCTTTTCATTGGGGATGTTTTTGATCACTGCCTCCTGTAGAATGTTATGGAAAGGTTGTTGCTGAATGATAAGACGCCGGGATTCTTGGCCTCCGGAGGAGACGAATTCAATCCGGGGCCAGAGACGAGGCTGGATTGCTCAGAGCTTTTGTGTAATAAAGTTTTATTAAAGTATAAAGGAGATAGAGAAAGCTTCTGACATAAGCATCAGAAGGGGGCTAGTCTTTAGCTGTATGTTATATAGTCACTTGCAGTGTGTTAATGAAAAGAAAGGAATGTCTTAAAATTTAGAATGGCACCAGACAATTCATCCCAGGCCATAAAACAATTGACTTGAGTCTTATAGAAGGGCAGATTACCACACAAATAGTTTTGTTTACATAGATAAGGGGAACGATATCTGAGTATAACATACTGGTTTGTCAAGTAGATTGAGCCATTTGGCAGAACCAACTTGAAGACAGAGTCTGGGGTACATTAACATAGCTTAAGACAAACATTTCCATAAGAAAAAATGTATTGGTTAACTCAAGATTTTGAGAATATTTAGCTTCAGGTGAAACCAGGTGTCATGGCAACACAGCATTTTAAGTGAAACCTCCTTTTAAATTTGTATAGAGAAGGAAAAAAAAGATATCTCTAGTTTGTTTCTTCCTGCCGCTTAAGAGAGATAAAAATGTCTGGCACGTGCAGCCTATTTCTTCTGTTTGGAGACCCCTGGCCTTCCTGCCTGTTACCCTCTTGTTATGAATCTCCATCCATAGTTCTTCAGGCACTTTGTCTACCAGATCTAATCCCTTGAATCTGTTTGTCACTTCCACTGTATAATTGTAAGGGGTTTGATTAAGGCCATAGCTGAATGACTTATTGTTTTTCCTACTTTCTTCAATTTACGTCTGAATTTTGCAATAAGGAGTTCCTGGTCTGAGCCCCAGTCAGTTCCTGGTTTTGTTTTTGCTGACTGTGTAGAGTTCCTCCATCTTTGGCTTTCACATGTAGCTGTCCAGTTTTCCCAGCACTGTTTATTGACAATGCTGTCTTTTCTACATTGTGTATTCTTGCCTTCTGTGTCATAGATTAATTGACCATAAGTGCATGGATTTATTTCTGATCTCTCTATCCTGTTCCATTGATTTATTTTGTGTGTGTCAATATCATACTACTTTGATTATTATAGCTTTGCAGTTGAGTCTGAATTCAGGAAGCATGATTTCTCCAGCTCTGTTCTTCTTTCTCAAGACTGTTTTGACTTTTGTGTTTTGTACAGATTTTTTATTCATATGTACTTGTTCTGTGAAAAAATGCCATTGGAAATTTGTCAGGGATTTCATTGAATCTGTAGACTGCCTTGGGTAGCATGATCATTGTAACAACATTGTGTTACACATTGATTCATTACAACATTGATTCATATTGTGTTATTCAAATATCATGTTCTTCAAATCCAAGAACATGATATATCTTTCAATCTGTTTGTGTCATCTCTAGTTTCTTTCATCAGTATCTTATAGTTTCCCAAGTAGAGGTCCTTTTCCTCCTAGATAGGTATATTCCTGGGTATTATATTCTTTTTTTTGATCTGATGGTAAATGGGATTATTTCCTCAATTTCTCTTTCTGATAATTTGCTGTTAATGTATACAAATGCAACAGATTTTTGTATATTGATTAAAAGTTGCACAGCATTGCAAATCATCATGGTATGCAAATGAAAGCCACAGTGAGATACCATCTCATACTTGTCAAAATGGCTTTATTAAAAGGAACACAAAAAACAAATATTTGAGAAGATGTGGAATAAAGAGAAGTGGAATAAATAAAATGGTGGAAGTGTAAACTGATGCAGCCACTGTGGAAAACCACATGGAGCTTTCTCACAAAATCTAAAAACAGAACTACATTTTAATCTAGCAATTCCACTATTGGGAATATACTCATAAAAAAAAGACACTTATTTGAAAATATTTATGTGTCCAATGTTTATAGCACTGTTTACAATTGCCAAAATATAGAAGTAACTTAAATGTCCATCAAGAGATGAATGGATAAAGAAGCTGTGGTACGTATATACATACTACACAACAGAATACTACATACACACAGATAATGGAATATTGCTGCTGCTAAGTCGCTTCAGTCGTGTTCGACTCTGTGCGACCCCATAGACGGCAGCCCATCAGGCTCCCCTGTCCCTGGGATTCTCCAGGCAAGAATCCTGGAGTGGGCTGGAATACTACTCAGTCATAAAAAAGAATGAAATTTTACCATTTGTAGCAACATAAATAGACTTGGAGGATATTATGCTACGTGAAATAAGTCAAACAGAGAAAGACAAATACTGTATGCTATCAATAATACATGAACAATAGAAATTATAGCAAACTAATGAACACAACAGAAAAGAAGCAGACTCACAGATACATGGGACAAACTAGTGGTTATCAGTGGGTGGGGAAGGGCACTATTGGGATTGGGAAGTGGTGGATACAAACTATTAGGTTTAAGTTAGGCTACAAAAATGTATTCATTGTACAGGGAATATAGCCAACATTTTGTAATAACTAACTGGAGTATAAATTTATAAATAAAAATGATTATAGAAAGTGTATAGTTATTGACAGTGATTAAGTCTATTTAAAATGAATAGTTAAAGGGATGGAAATATTTGTAAATTATATGTGGGATCTTAAAACAAAATAAAGTAAAAGATAATATGTGGGATGTGAAAACAAAAGAACAAATATAAAACAGAAGTAGATTTATAGATTCAGGGAACAAACTAAGGGAAAGGGGTTAAGAGAATAGGTAAAACAAGTGAAGATGATTAGAAGATACAAAATTCTAATTTTTAAATAAATTAGTTATGAGAATGTAATGAACAGCATAGGAAATATGGTTAATAAGATTATAATAATTTTGTATGATGACAGATAGTAGTTAGACTCACAGTGGTGACCATTTTTTAATGTTTAAAAATATTGCAACACTATGTTGTATCCCTGAAATTAATATTGTAAGTCAACTATAGTTTTTGTTTTTTTTTTTTTTTAAGACATTCAAATGGCAAAAAAGAGTGGTCACCCTTTAAGAGTGATTTCAGGGTAACATTGTCATCAGATGAAAACCAGGTTTAAGTTAGAGAAGTGTGTTAGTTGCTCAGTCATGTCCAACTTTTTGCGACTTGTCAACTGTAGCCTGCCAGGTTCCTCTGCCCATGGAATTCTCCAGGCAAGAATTACTGGAGTGGGTTGCCATTTCTTTCCCCAGGGGACCTTCCCAACCCAGGGACTGAACCCAGGTCTCCCTCATTGCAGGCGGATTCTTTACTGTTTGAGCCACCAGGAAAGTCCCAGGGAAGTTAGAGAAGAAATTGATGAAAAGAATGTTTTAATCTTTGCTACATATAGTAAAACCACTTGGGATTTTTCACAGTACTTATCTTCACTCCCTACCACTGACTCATTATTCTGGTTATGGCCTGTTTATCTTTTCCATTTTTTGTTGTGTATCCCAGGTAAATTTTCAGCCCTCTGTATTGCAATATTTTGTTCTTAAGATTGTGTGCTGAGTAGCTTCAGTCGTGTCCAGCTCTTTGTGACCCTATGGACTGGACTGTAGCCCACCATGCTTCTCTGTCTATGGGATTACCCAGGCAAGAATACAGGAGTGGTTTGCCAATCCCAACTCAGGGACTGACCCAAGTCTCTTGTCTCTCCTGCTTTGGCAGGCAGGTTCTTTACCACCACGCCATGTGGGAAGCCCCCATTCTTGTAGTTAAATACTTGCTGTTTCCTCCTTTATCTAAGCACTGACATTAAGAAAAAAAAATGATTAATATCTTTTCCCCTCGAAATGGGTACATGGCCAACAAGTTTGGGGTGAATTTTCCTCTGGGGAGAAAAATCAAAATGCAATCAGTTTCCCAGATCTTTCTATGTTTAAACTTCCCTGATCATGTATAAATATAAGTGTGCATATATATGAATATGGGTACCTGTGCACACACACATGAGCTGATGGTTTTCTGCTCTTTGTCCCAGGTGTCTGCTCACAGTCCCAGGAAAATGGAGAACCTAATCTTCATGAAGGCAGAATGCCAGCTCCATGTGGTAGGCTCTGTGAAGTGGGCCTTTGGGCCCCTACAGAAGAGCCAGATGGGGGAGCATGAGTTGGAGCCTCTTAGGAAGATACTGCCCAACCTGGTGAGACGCCTGCCATTTCCCTCCCATGCCAGCCTGTTGAAACTTAGAACCTAGAACCAGTCAGTACAGGCATTAGATGGGCGTGAGCTGCTGGCATCACTATTCAGTTGTTAAAGCCTCAGTGTTTGCCAACTGAACTTTATATTTTGTGGTCCTCCTAATATTAATTGAGTTTTCTTTGTGTGTATGTATGCTTTTTCAAAAATAATGAGGTATAATTGATATATAACATGATTATATTCAGGTGGGAAAAAAAGACCTTTATTTGAGCCACACTGAAGAGTATAACCCAAGAGACACAGATTCAAAAAGTGCTTGTAGTCCTCTGGGCTATAAAATGTAATTATAAAGGCAAAAAACCAAAATCACATAAGCTGTTGTCAAGAACTAGGATTGAAACTGATCATTAAGAGCCTTTGTTAAGGAGAGAGAGTTTGGGGTTGAAGATTACATAATTACAAAAGGAGCTCTTGAGACTTTAAGTTTATAACTGGCAGCTGCTAGCAGATACTGTTTCGAAAATAACTTGTGGTATCCTTGTCTGATATAGTTCAGAAAATTCATGTAGATACATGTCTTAAGCTGCATCCAAAATGGCCACTCAGGTCCACTCTGGGCACTTGAACCACAGTCACTCCATCTTAATTTTTTAAAATGCATTCTTGTCCATAGTGATTAAAGCATGTGTACAGTGCATGTTTGACAGGGCACAATACAGTGTGTTCTAGTTATCATAAAGTTCAACTTAAATAATGTATAAGCCATAATGACTTCCACATGACTCAATATGTGGATATTTCTTCTATCAAGGTGTACAACATAATGATTTGATACTTGTACATATTGTGAAATTATCACTACAATAAAATTAGTTAACATCCACCAACAACATTATTAACAATTTTTTCCTTGTGGTGAGACATTTTAATATCCTGTTTCTTAGCAACTTTGAAATATACAACACAGTGTTAATAACTATAGTTAACCATGCTGTGTACTACATCCTTGGCACTTATTTATTTTATAACTGGAAATTTGTAGCTTTAGACTCCCTTTATCTGTTTTACACACATGTCCGCTCCTGCCTCTGGTAACCACAAATATGTTCTCTATGTCTATGAGTTTGTTTTCATTTTTAGACTCCACATGTAAATGGCATTAACTGGTAATACTTGTCTTTCTGTCTGACTTATTTCTCTCAGCATAATGCTCACCAGGTGAATCAGTGTCACAAGCAGCAAAATTTCCTTTTTTCTGGGTGAATAATATTCTGGATAAATATTGTTTATCCATTTATTTATTGACAGACTCTTAGGTTGCATCTATATTATGGCTATTATGAATAATGCTGCAATAAACATAAGGTTGAATGGATCTTTTCCAGTTGGTGTTTTGTTTTCTTTGGATAAGTATGCAGTAAAGGAATTGCTAGGTCATATGATAATTCTCTTTTAATGTTTTGAGGACTCTCCATACTGTTTTCCATAGCGGCTACAACAATTTACTTTCCTACTAACAGTGCTTAAGGGTTCCTTTTTCTCTACATTCTTCCCGACACTTTTTTATCTCCTGTCTTTTTAATAACAGCCATTTTAACAGGTATGAGGTCCTATCTCCTTATGGTTTTGATTTCCATTTCCCTGATAACTAGTCATCTTGAGCACTTTTTCATGTACCTATTAGCCATCTGTATATCTTGGGGAAAAGGTCTCTTACATAGTCTGCTCATTTTTTAATTAAATTGTTTGTTTTTGAGCTGTTGCGTTGTGAGTTCTTTTTATATTTTGAGTTGTTGTTGTTGTTTAATCACTAAGTCCTGTCTGACTCTTTGCAATTTTATGGAATGTAACCCATCAGGCTCCTTTGTCCATAGGATTTTCCAGGCAAGAATACTGGAATGGGTTTCCATTTCCTTCTCCAGAGGATCTTACTGACCCAGAGATCAAATCCACATCCCCTGATTGGCAGGTGGATTCTTTATTACTGAGCCAACTGGGAAGCCTGTTATTAATTTCTTATTATATGTATGATTTGCCAATATTTTCTCTCAGTCTGTATATTGCCTTTTTATTTTGTTGATGATTTCCTTTGCTGTTAAGAAGCTTTGTAGTTTGATATAGTCACAGTTGTTTACTTTCACTTTGATTGCTTTTGTTTTTGATGTAAAATCCACCCCCCCCCCCAAAAAAAAAAAGTAGTTGCAATACCACTCTCAAGGAGATGCCTGCTTGTACTTTCTTCTAGGAGTTTTATGGTTTTCAGGTCTTGTGTTCAAACCTTTAATCCATTTAGAGTTAATTTTTGTGTATGGTGTAAGACAAAGGTCATTTCATTCTTTTACATGTGGCCATCCAGTTTTTGAACACCATTTATTGAAGAGACTATCTTCATAATTCTAGTTGTGGGACATTTGCCTTTTTTACAGATTACCCCCAAGTAATTGTGCTGTGTAATTGGCATTGAAAAATATTAATTCAGACACTGTAGTAACAAACCAAAAGTTAAGAATGCATAAACCAGAAGGAATAAATAACTCTCTTCTTTCTGTTGACACCCGTTTTTATAGTTTTATTATAGCACTTACCTTTTGTAGTGCAATACATTTTATATGTCAGTGTGTCTCTGACTAGACTTTGAGTTCCTTAAATTGAGACTCATGTCTAATTCATGTTTGTACTATGTTGAGCTTAACACAGTGACTTTCCCAGACTGGTATGATTTATTATTGCATGATAACTATGGCATCATTGAGAATATAGAGAATAACAGATTGTACATCCAAACTTTTTTATAAGGTCTTTCCAGGTGGTATTGTCTTCTAAAGTATTTAATATCACTATATTTTATAAATAATATATAATTGTTATAATAAATATTGTTCTAGGATATTTCTGTTTCTTAGACCATCAAGCATTTTTAATTATTTTGGACTCGTTAGTAGAAGCTCAAATTTTGTCTTCCAGATAGACATTAAATTTTAAAAAAAATACATTGAATTCTGAACTTGAAAAGGTTAATGGTGTTTGGCTATTCAAGATGAGTTATTTCATTTGCTTGTACTTTCATCAAGGAAGTTGTGAATGCAAGTTTTCACTGATAACCAGATGCTGTGTTGGTGCTAATGTATCCAATTAATCAGACAGTAATCTTACAACATGGCAAAAATAGAAGGCGAAAGAAGCAGCAAACAAAGCAAATACAAATTCCAGTCTTCAAAAATTGCTATTCAGACTTCCCCTCAGAGTCTATAATTTAACTGTATGGTAAGTGGAGATGGTAAACAAAGCATACCCCTAGAGAGGAATTATTTTATTAATCTTAGTCTGAGAATATAGAAACAGTCGAGTCATTATTTTTTAAATGTTTTATTTTCTTCATCCTTTTGCATTTTCATTTGATAGAAAGATTTGACACCCATTTTAAGCTAATTTCACAATCTGGTCTAAGCATTGCTGGGTTTAGAAAATGAAGAACTAATGATCAAATTGCCAGCATTCGCTGGATGACAGAGAAAGCAAGAGAATTTCAGGAAAAAAAAATCTCTCTCTGATCGATTATACTAAATCTTTTGACTGTGTGGATCATGGCAAATACTCTCTCTTTCATCCATTATGCTAAATCCTTTGACTGTGTGGATCTTGACTGTGGGAAGCTCTCAGAGAGTTGGGAATACCAGACCATTATACCTGTCTCCTGAGAAACCTGTATGCAGGTCAAGAAACAACAGTTAGAACCCCTGTAGGGAACAACTGATTATTTCAAGATCAAGAAAGGAGTTTGACAGGACTGTCTGCTGTCATCCTGTTTAACTTATACATTGAACACATCATGAGAAATCCCAAGCTGAATGAATCACAAGCTAGAATCAAGATAGGCGGGAGAAACATCAGTAACCTTAGATTTGCAGATGATACCACTCTAATGGCAGAAACCAAAGAGGAACTAAAGAACCTCTTAATGAGGGTGAAGGAGGAAAGGGCCTGCTTAAGGCTAGATATTAAAAAAAAAACAAAGATCATGGCATCCAACCCCATTACTTCATGGCAAATGGAAGGGGAGAAGGTAGAAGTAGTAACAGGTTTACTCTTCTCGGGCTTCAAAATCTCTGGGGACAGTGACAGCAGCCTTGAAATCAGAGGATTGCTTCTTGGCAGGAAGGCAATGACAAACCTACACAGTGTGTTGAAAAACAGAGACATTACTCTGTTGACTAAAAGTCTGTATAGTCTAGGCTATGGTCTTACCAGTGGTCATGTACAGTTGTGAGATCTGGACAATAAAGAAGGCAGAACACCAAAGAATTGATGCCTTCAAACTATGGTGCTGGAGGAGTCCTGAAAGTTCCTTGGACAGCAGGGAGATCAAACCAGTCAGTCTTAAGTGAAATCAACCCTGAATATTCACTGGAAGGACTGATGCTGAAACTGAAGCTCCAGTGTTTTGGTCGTCTGATGTGCACAGATGACTCATTGGAAATGTCCCTGATTCTCGGAAAGACTGAGGGCAGAAGGAGAAGAGAGTGTCACAGGATGAGACGGTTGGACAGCATCACCGATACAATGACTGTGAACTCGGGCAAACTCTGAGAGATGGTGAGGGACAGGGAGGCCTGATGTGCTGCAGTCCCTGGGGCCACAAAGAGTCAGACAGAACTGGGCAACTGAACAACAGCAACAACCGCTCATGGCAAAAATATGTAATGAGTAGTGAGTATTTTTACAGAGTAATTGATTGTGACTACTTCTAAATTGGTTTGGAATCAGCAGTTAATGTTGACAGAGAATATAAAGCAGTATTAATCATGTGCTTTTTAGCCACCTGGCACTGTGTTGATAAAATCTGAATTATAAAAAAAGGCATTTTTTTTTAAATGGCATTATAAAAAATGGCATTTTTAAAAAAGGCATTTTTTAAAAAAAAAAGGATAACATTTTCATGTTATCCATGAACTCAGTTTATTGCCTCCTACACCTCATCTTCTCTGTCAGCATTCCTGCTGCTTTACTTTACTTCACATTCCAACAAACTTTCACATAGTCTCTTAACTTATTTCCTTCTCTCTTATCTCTCCCAATTCCAATTTCTCTTTTACAGTTGCATTTAAATTTAGAAGTGACTTTGATGGTAAACATGCCTGTCAACCTTCTGCTTAAAAAGAAAACAGGGAAAAAAATAGCTGCTTAATTAAAAACTCAAATGGCTTTTGACATTAATGTTCAGAGATTATGGGCAGATTTTCAGAAATATGACTGAGTTAATGTCAGCAGTAGGTTTGGTTACTCAGGCGAGACTGTTAATGATAGATTGGTCCAAGGAGTCCATTCATGGTAATGAATCCATGTCTGATTATCTGATTAAATAAATATATAAATAAATAAGTAAAATGAAGTGCTGTTACTAATCGATTGGCATCCAGAAACTTGCTTACTGAGAACAAAAATGTCACTGGTCAGAGATGTACACTTGATTTTGGTAGTTCTGTACCTATAGGACTATAATTTATTGATTAAATATGTTTCTAATGAGTTCAAGTGGCTACCTATTATCATGGCTAAAGAACAGTAGTCAGTTTTCCCGAGGATACGGGGATTTCTTTTTAATTCCTCTCTTCCTTTTTAATTTTTCTTCAGTCAAGGCTGCAGGAGAAAATATCACAGATTAACTGGATTCTAATCATTGTTAATTTTCTTTGAATATGAGTAGTTTTACTATTGTTTTTGTTTCTTTATTTGGTGAAGGACTGATTTTATGCTCCAGTATCAACCAGCTTAATTTCATTCTACTTTCGCCTTTTAGTTATTTTGTGAACTATCTCTTTGAATAATGGATATATAATATATTTAAGATCCTGTTATGTATGTGTGTGTGTATATATATATATATATATACACATATATATATAGAACAGCTGTGAAGCAAATAAGAAAAGTAATATAAGTAATAATAATATAAATAATAATTTATAATTTGTAATCATATAAATTTATAACTTATAATAGTATAAATAATAAAAGTAATAAAATGCAGCACTGGATGTCTGTCTATAAAAAAAAAATTACCCAAAAAACCCCCAAAAAAAACATTACCCACAAATATTCAAGAAAAAAGTCCCAATAACTTCTTAAGTCTATCTGGAATAATCAAATTGGCTTTACTTTTAACTTAGATACGAATTGTTTAATTTTACCTTTAGTGTTAAGCCAGGTAACACATCAAATATTACCAATTGTGTATATTTCCCACATGTGACCAAAAGATAAAGCCAAGGCTATTCTGTCATTTGTCTAATAAATTGAAATTTGATTTTGAGACCAGAGCATGAATTGAATAAATAACTATGTTAGAAAAAATAAGATACACTTTTTTTTACAATCATCTTGTATTTTCTGACTTCTATGGATGAAAGCAGTATTTTCAAGGGTATTTCAAATTAAGATTATTTATTTTTCCAGGGGGGGTTTATCTCTTTGGATTATTTTTAAGATTCAGTAAATAGAGCATGATAAAAAGCCATCATCTTCAAATAGAGTGTTCATCTTACAGAACTTGGGAGCATTATAGATTTTGAATTATAAATTTAAAATGGTAATTGTCCTTAGTGAATCAAAGGGAAATTATACATACACACACACATAAAGAAGAAATATATGACCAGAGTAACAAAGTTGAATGAGAAAATCAATAATTTCAGGTGTTCCATTGGTCTTAGGTAGAAACTATCTATTTAGTGAAGGTTTCAACTTGTTTTGAAGATCTTGAGTCATTAGATAACTTCTGTTGATCTTCATTTTCTATATTCTGTCTAGGATCACATTTAAAGGTATCAAATGTCAACTTTTTATACAGTCTTTCCATTTTTCCAGAGTTTAAAAATAGAGTCAAGTTCTTAAGCAAGAGACCAGACTTGCATAATTCATAATAATTATCCCAGTAATATGTGTTCCTTTACTGCTGGACAGATAATGTGGAATATCTTAGATAAGAAATATGATATCTCTAGTTATTGGTTTTTTCCTACTATAAGTGCTGTGGTTTTGACAATATAATGTTTCAAGCCTATTCAAAAATATGAATTCCATTAATAGAATATTTATATAATAAGCAATTATATAAACTATTTACAGATGTTCAAAGTTTTATTCTATATACAACCATTACAGTTTTTATATGATTACAGCTGTAGCATATGATGACTAGATCTTCTATTACTCTAAAAAAATTCCCTAATTAATATTTCATATCATGATCAACCTGTATTGATTGTGACAGATTGTCTCATGGAGAATTTTTAGCAAGTGTCAACTTGAAGTTTTATCTGGTGCTGCCATGCAGCCATTCTGGCTTTGCCAGGTCTTAGTCTCATAAACCCAACGACTCAATCATTTTCAAATTTTTATTGAATTGAGGTCATATATTGTGTGTATATAATGAGATCCATAATTTTCGATGTGGGTTTTTCTTTCTTTTACATAAACATAACTTAGTCATACACATCAGTTTAGCATGGTTATCTGTTGAAGCATTTTCTAAACATACCATGATCCTTTAACTTTACTGCAACAATTTATTTGGTATCATGAAAGTATCAAGTAATAATCATTCCATAATATACTATATACACACTTATACTTTTATCTTTAGTAATTTGGCATGCTCTTTAAAAAAAAGGCCATAATTATAGCTATTGAAGTTGATTGACTTCTGGTGAAGATTGGATATTGCAGGTTAATTATTGCCTCCCCAGACTCTCATTGTTACTTTAGACATCAAAACAAAAAGTAATACTTAAGAATATTAATAGAGCATCCAAAATATCAGAATCTGTATATAAGTACCTCTTATACCTCAGAAAGATAATTGTGAATTACTCCTCCTTTGATTAAGGATGATAGATGTGACAAATTGAGAGTGTTTGACTGTGGATGGTAATAGAAGGGAAAGAAAGCAACAATTTTTCACAATCAATTAGCTAAAACATATTCAATATTTTCACTTAGCAATAGGATTATTCTTCATAGGGTACCATCAGATTTACTGGTTATCCATAGAGGTGTTGAATATTCTGTGGTTCATTTTCCTAAGTTTGAAATTGCTCTGGGGCAAGGAGAATAAGTCTTGAATAGGCTCTGAGAGGCAACAGGTCATTGACATGTGTCATGCTGGTAATAATGTCAGAGCATAGCCTAACATTTCATGGACAAATGAAATGATTATGATAATCTTGGGAGAACTAATATGTACTCATGCATATTGTTCCTCACATTTTGTTTGTATCATGGAGTTTTTCCCCTTAAGAATTCTAGGACCATAGATGATTCTTCTGATTTTTCCTTTATGTTTTTGAATCATGCATAGTGTATATATATATTAATGTCAAGATCAGCAATTAAAACGATCAAGTTTTAAAAAAAACTTTTTTCAAAAAATTAAATAATCTTTAGATAGTATCCTACTGGGAAGGTTGTGTTTCAAAGTAGATTCTACCTATTATATTTTAGTGGTTCTAACAAGAGATGAAAGAAGTATCTTTTTGAGATGGGTCACCGAATGAGTAATAGGTTGGACTTGGGAAAGAATTTGGAAACATTGGCAATTCCATATACTTGAGTGGTTCTATCAAACCAAGGGAAACAAATCATTTACCTGTCAGGCTTTTTGCAATTTACTGTCTACTTTAAGAATGTTTTTCACTATATTTGTTCATATTTTAGCCCAATTAAAAAAAATTAAATGAAATTCCTTGTTTTCTGTAACTTTTAAAGCTGGTTAAGTAGCCTCCTTCTTTTTTTCTGTGAAAATCCCTTTAAAATTTACTCTGAAAAAAAAAAAGAAAAATAAAATTTACTCTGAAAATCTGATGTTCTATGGAGGTGGAACTCTTTCAACAAAAAAGCTGAATTATTGTTCACCTATATTTATAAATATAAATAAACTCTCTTGGAAGTTTAGAGAAAAAATAGGGTAATGCTGCCCTCAGAGCATAATTGGGTGAATTCTGCACAGTTGCCTTTTGTTTCTTATGCAACATGGGATGTTACTTCTTCCAGTGGGCTTTTGTTAGCAGTTATCTACTGAGAGCCTTGCCCACAGGCTCTCAACTCTATAAGAATAGAAGTCTTTTTGTCCTTGTTTTTATTTCTGATGCCAGTTGTTTTATCTAGTGCACCATAAGTTTGTTTTGATTTCTAGTATATTTAATTTATAAGACTATTTTAATAATATTCCACTACATATTTTTTTGGGTTTCTTTTTTATTGGCAATTTTAACTTTGATTTTACTTTTTCAGTTCCTTATTTCTGATAACAGTGTCCAAGCCTCTCTTTATTTCAGCTTTTAAATCCACACCAAAATACATCAGAGCACTATTTGAAAGTTTCCTGTAGTCAATTCCTCATCTTAATTCTTCTTATTATTCTTCTCATCTTAATTCTTTTCAATTTTCAGTATTTGTGGAATATGCTTATAAATGAAAAGCTTGTAAAATGGACTTGAATAGTGTATTTCCTTTTGTTTTCTTATCAATTTTAAAAATATTTTAAAAATATAATGATGATATATTTGTAATCTTTTTGTACTGTGATAATTTGGGGGCTTTCCAGGCTTTCCAGGTGGTGCAGTGGTAACAAACCTGCCTGCCAGTGCAGGAGGCAACAGAGACAGGGGTTTGATTCCCGGGTTGGGCACATCCAGTGTAGAAGGAAATGGCAACCTACTCCATATAGACCTATCTATAAGGTCACAAAGAATCAGACACAACTGAGTGACTAACACTTCTTTTTTAAATAATTTAAATATTTAAAATCAACTGATTATAGGTGCAGAGTGGACCCTTCAATGAGTCTCTTACTCTATTATACCAGTCTATTGTCTAATGTCAGATAATTTTACAAATTTCCATTAAAGCCTTAGCTTCTGAAAGAATTAAAGCTTACAATCACTTTCAGAGGTTTATAACTTGTCAGTTTCTTTATTTTCCGTGTTGGCCACAAACATTCAGCAGATTCTGGGAATAGATATGCACATAGACATAATGGTTGAATCCATGGTTATCTACTACTCCTTGATAATCTTCCCTTAACCTTGCCTCTTTCTCTTCCATTCAAGAGGTGCCATATATGAAATATGAGAATGAGCTGTTTGTAAACTGAAACTGAAAGGTTAGTGACTGTTCAACTCACTCTACTTTCCAGAGGATTAGTGTCCCTGGGAGTAAACAAAAGAAATGGCCATGCCAAATCTATGAAGATATTTGATTTCAAAAAAATGAAGAATCTTCATCTATGGAATACATTTAACATGAGTCCCTGCACTCTGAAACTTGCTTATGGTAAATAAATTTAGGATTTATGAATTTATGGATCATGACCTGCTAGGAATATCATATCTTCTCTATAATTACGAGCATAAAATGAAGTTGTTTCATGACTGAAATACCTCCTTTTATGCAAGCCTTGTCTAAGATGCATCACTTTGTACTTCATGTGCTATATATGGACCAATGTCAGTCCTAACGTGGTGAAAAACTGGGGTGCTAATTGATACTTTCAAACTTCTCTATGTTTTGGCCTATGTCTTATTATCAGTGTTATTTGAGTTTTTAGTAAAGTTTAACACTAAGAAGTGTCTCTGCTTCTTTGAATTAACTACTCTGAGCCTTTGTGTTATCAGTCAAACCTTGATGCTTTAATTTTCCATGTGTTACTCATTTTTCAATATACCCTATGTTTATGTACATCATGGTTGGTAATCATGGCTATAAAGCATTCAGTCTAACAGTATTTAAATTCATTTGGAGGACTACTAGTAGAAAGAAGTTAATAACTAAGGTATTACAGCATAGAGATTCTAAAATGCTATAATGTGATTTTGAGATTTGCCATCAATGGCAGTATGCTGGTCCTTATCTCTGCAGATGGTGACTACAGCCATGAAATTAAAAGATGCTTTCTCCTTGGAAGAAAAGGTATGACAAACCTAGACTACATATTAAAAATTAGAGACATTACTTTGCCAGCAAAGGTCCATATTGTCAAAGCTATGGTTTTTCTGGTAGTCATATATGGATGTGAGAGTTGGACCATAAAGAAGGCTGAGCGTTGAAGACTTGATGCTTTTGAACTGTGGTGTTGGAGAAGACTCTTGAGAGTCCCTTGGACTGCAAGGAGAGCAAACCAGTCAACATAAAGGAAATCAATCCTGAATATTTATTTGAAGGACTGATGCTGAAGCTGAAGCTCAAATACTTTTTGCCACCTGATGTGAAGAATTGACTCATTTGAAAAGACCCTGATGTGGGAAAGATTGAAGGCAGGAGGAGAAGGGGATGAAGTGCATGAGATAGTTGGACGGCATCACCAGCTCAATGGACGTGAATTTGAGTAAACTCTGGGAGATTGTGAAGGACAGGGAAGCCTGGCGTGCTGCAGTCCATGGGGTCTCAAAGAGTTGGACATGGCTGAGTGACTGAGCAACAGCAACATTGTTGGTATAAGCAATATTTTAGGAGATTCTCTCTAAGAGAGGAGACCCATTAGTCAATTTAGGTAAAGCACTGTTGTAGTCATCCAGATGTTTAGAAGGAGATAACAGGTTGATTTGGAGTACTGACAGTGGAAATAATGTGAAACTATAGAATTTTTTTTTCAAGTTTAAAGGGAGAATAAATAAGACTTAGCAACAAATTGAGTACATAGATTATAGTCAGGAATTATATCAAAGAGACTACAAAATTTCTGCCTCGTATCTGAGAATACTTCTATACAATTCCCCAGCAAAAGGATGCTCAGTGCTCTGGTGCAGCAGATTTTTGATCCCAAAGGTAAAATTTAAGTCAGACACTTTGTAGGCTGACTGAAGTTGCTGCTGAGAAAGCACATAAAATATGATGTAAATAGCAACAATAAAGATTTTTGTGTGGCTGATAATTTTCCACATATTAAAGGACAGCACCACCACCTTTATAAGTAAGAATATGTGTATATTTGCCTTTTAACTATTTAATATCACACTGTAGTCCACTATGCTTGTGAAGGACAGAATTTGACTGCATTCTAACCAAATGCATGCATTTAATAATGGCTTTATACCATTTCATGCTGTGGAATAAACACAGGCTTTTTTTCTTTTTCTTTTTTAACCAGTTTGGAGGTTAAGGTATCTATTTTAAATTTGTACAATCTTAATACTAGAGATTATCAGCAAGTCTGCAGATTTTGAAAGAATGATATGCAAATTGCTAGTATCCCCTGAGAGGCACTAGTTCTTAAAGAGATTCACTGTGCATTTCAGTAAATATTTCAACTCAAAATATACAGTCAAATGTATGAGTCATGTAGTTAATGTACTAGTTTCCTGATTGACAGAGCTCTGAAAATGTCACTGACTCTAGGCTGCTCACTGAGGGATGTAGAAACCATAATTGTATTTCTAAAGGTAGAATAGTCCGTAAGGTAGGTTTCCCAAGCATTTCACATCATTAGACAAAGAGAAAAGGATAAAATGTATGTGGTACTTGGGTGTAAAAGGATCAAAGTGGATGGATCATGGATGTCAGTTATTGTTTGGGTCACTCCAGTCCCCACTCAGCTTTCTTAAAGTCTGAGGACTTCTACACCTTAATTCAGTCATTTAATAATAGGTAATATATTACATGCTTATAATGGAAAGATGGATATTATATTAAGTTAAAAAGGTGACTTGTTAAGGCAATGCTCTTTTGTCAAGGAAAGAAATAAAATATTAGTGAGAAATATATATATGATCCATTTTCTGACTTTCTGAAAAATGGCAGAAATTTGATGTATCTGATTGATATTCTCATTTTTGAAAAATTTATATCTAAAAGATTGGTAGTAATCTAAAAATGATGGTATTATTTGTCCACATAGTGTTTTAGCAGTAATACCCATATCCATTCCATTAACCATTCTTACTCATAAAACTAATACTCATATTTATCTTTCTATCTGCCTCATAAACAAATCACTAGACTATAAAAACAAAATCCATTTAAACAATAGCTGGGAGAATAGCATGATTGTCAGGACATCTCTTCCAGTGTTTTCTTTCCAAGCAATTTCATCCTCTATAAATCATCTATAGCTTAATGTTTTCTAAAGAAGAAACATTTTGACCAGTTTTCATGGCACCTTATGATCGGAATTTCAGTTATCTTTCTAAGAATTTCTTTCATTTTTCCTTTGTGTACACACATGGCAGCTGTTTTCTGTGGCTGGGTAAGAAATCATCACAAACTTAATGGTTTAAGACAACACCCATATGCACCGAACATAGGAGCACCGCAATATGTAAGGCAAATGCTAACAAGTATGAAAGAAGAAATTAATAGTAACATGATAATAGTGGGATACTTTAATACCTCACTCACAACTATGGATAGATCAACCAGACAGAAAATTAATAAGGAAACACAAACTTTAAATGACACAATGGACCAGCTAGACCTAATTGATATCTATAGGACATTTCACCCCAAAACAATCAACTTCACCTTTTTCTCAAGTGCACACGGAACCTTCTCCAGAATAGATCACATCCTGGGCCATAAATCTGGTCTTGGAAAATTCAAAAAAATTGAAATCATTCCAGTCATCTTTTCTGACCACAGTGCAGTAAGATTAGATCTCAATTACAGGAAAAAAATTATTAAAAACCAATGTATGGAGGCTAAATAACACACTTCGAATAACCAACAAATCATAGAAGAAAATCAAAATATGCATAGAAAAGAATGAAAATGAAAACACAACAACCCAAAACCTATGGGACACTGTAAAAGCAGTGCTAAGGGGAAGGTTCATAGCATTACAGGCTTACCTCAAGAAACAAGAAAAAAGTCAAATAAATGACCTAACTCTACACCTAAAGCAACTAGAGAAGAAGAAATGAAGAACCCCAGGGTTAGTAGAAGGAAAGAAATCTTAAAAATTAGGGCAGAAATAAATGCAAAAGAAACTAAAGAGACCATAGCAAAAATCAACAAAGCTAAAAGCTGGTTTTTGAAAAAATAAACAAAATTGACAAACCGTTAGCAAGACTCATTAAGAAACAAAGGGAGAAGAACCAAATTAACAAAATTAGAAATGAAAATGGAGAGATCACAACAGACAACACTGAAATACAAAGGATCATAAGAGACTACTACCAGCAGCTCTATGCCAATAAAATGGACAACTTGGAAGAAATGGACAAATTCTTAGAAAAGTATAACTTTCCAAAACTGAACCAGGAAGAAATAGAAGATCTTAACAGACCCATCACAAGCAAGGAAATCGAAACTCTAATCAGAAATCTTCCAGGAAACAAAAGCCCAGGACCAGATGGCTTCACAGCTGAATTCTACCAAAAAGTTAGAGAAGAGCTAACACCTATCTTACTCAAACTTTCCAGAAAATTGCAGAAGAAGGTAAACTTCCAAACTCATTCTATGAGGCCACCATCACCCTAATTCCAAAACCAGACAAAGATGCCACACAAAAAAGAAAACTACAGGCCAATATCACTGATGAACATAGATGCAAAAATCCTTAACAAAATTCTAGCAAACAGAATCCAACAACATATTAAAAAAATCATACATCATGACCAAGTGGACTTTATCCCAGGAATGCAAGGATTCTTTAATATCTGCAAATCAATCAATGTAATACACCACATTAACAAATTGAAAGATAAAAACCATATGATTATCTCAATAGATGCAGAGAAAGCCTTTGACAAAATTCAACATCCATTTATGATTAAAACTCTCCAGAAAGCAGGAATAGAAGGAACATACCTCAACATAATAAAAGCTATATATGACAAACCCACAGCAAGCATCACCCTCAATGGTGAAAAATTGAAAGCATTTCCCCTGAAATCAGGAACAAGACAAGGGTGCCCACTCTCACCACTACTATTCAACATAGTGTTGGAAGTTTTGGCCACAGCAATCAGAGCAGAAAAAGAAGTAAAAGGAATCCAGATAGGAAAAGAAGAAGTGAAACTCTCACTGTTTGCAGATGACATGATCCTCTACATAGAAAACCCTAAAGACTCTACCAGAAAATTACTAGAACTAATCAATGAATATAGTAAAGTTGCAGGATATAAAATTAACACACAGAAATCCCTTGCATTCCTATATACTAACAATGAAAAAACAGAAAGAGAAATTAAGGAAACAATACCATTCACCATTGCAACAAAAAGAATAAAATACTTAGGAGTATATCTACCTAAAGAAACAAAAGACCTATACATAGAAAACTATAAAACACTGATGAAAGAAATCAAAGAGGACACAAACAGATGGAGAAACATACCCTGTTCATGGATTGGAAGAATCAATATTGTCAAAATGACTATTACTACCCAAAGCAATCTATAGATTCAATGCAATCCCTATCAAGTTACCAACGGTATTTTTCACAGAACTAGACCAAAGAATTTCACAATTTGTATGGAAATACAAAAAATCTCGAATAGCCAAAGTAATCTTGAGAAAGAAGAATGGAACTGGAGGAATCAACCTGCCTGACTTCAGACTCTACTACAAAGCCACAGTCATCAAGACAGTATGGTACTGGCACAAAGACAGAAACATAGATCAATGGAACAGAATAGAAAGCCCAGATATAAATCCACGAACCTGTGGACACCTTATCTTCGACAAAGAAGACAAGAATATACAATGGAAAAAAGACAACCTCTTTAACAAGTGGTGCTGGGAAAACTGGTCAACCACTTGTAAAAGAATGAAACTAGAAACTTTCTAACACAGTACACAAAAATAAACTCAAAATGGATTAAAGATCTAAATGTAAGACCAGAAACTATAAAACTCCTAGAGGAGAACATAGGCAGAACACTCTCCGACATAAATCACAGCAGGATCCTCTATGACCCACCACCCAGAATATTGGAAATAAAAGCAAAAATAAACTAATGGGACCTAATGAAACTTAAAAGCTTTTGCACAACAAAGGAAACTATAAGCAAGGTGAAAAGACAGCCCGCAGATTGGAGAAAATAATAGCAAATGAAGAAACAGACAAAGGATTAATCTCAAAAATATACAAGCAACTCCTGCAGCTCAATTCCAGAAAAATAAATGACCCGATCAAAAAATGGGTCAAAGAACTAAACAGACATTTCTCCAAAGAAGACATCCAGATGGCTAACAAACACATGAAAAGATGCTCAACATCACTCATTATCAGAGAAATGCAAACCAAAACCTCAGTGAGGTACCATTACACGCCAGTCAGGATGGCTGCTATCCAAAAGTCTAAAAGCAATAAATGCTGGAGAGGGTGTGGAGAAAAGGGAACCCTCTTACACTGTTGGTGGGAATGCAAACTAGTACAGCCACTATGGAGAACAGTGTGGAGATTCCTTAAAAAACTGGAAATAGAACTGCCATATGACCCAGCAATCCCACTCCTGGGCATACACACTGAGGAAACCAGATCTAAAAGAGACACGTGCACCCCAATGTTCATCGCAGCACTGTTTATAATAGCCAGGACATGGAAGCAACCTAGATGCCCATCAGCAGATGAATGGATAAGGAAGCTGTGGTACATATACACCATGGAATATTACTCAGCCATTAAAAAGAATTCATCTGAATCAGTTCTAATGAAATGGATGAAACTGGAGCTCATTATACAGAGTGAAGTACACCAGAAAGATAAAGACCAATACAGTATACTAACGCATATATATGGAATTTAGAAAGATGGTAATGATAACCCTATATGCAAAACCGAAAAAGAGACACAGATGTACAGAACAGACTTTTGGACTCTGTGGGAGAAGGCGAGGGTGGGATGTTTCGAGAGAACAGCATCAAAACATGTATATTATCTATGGTGAAACAGATCACCAGCCCAGGTGGGATGCATGAGACAAGTGCTCAGGGCTGGTGCGCTAGGAAGACCCAGAGGGATCGGGTGGAGAGGGAGGTGGGATAGGGGATCGGGATGGGGAATACATGTAAATCCATGGCTGATTCATGTCAATGTATGACAAAAACCACTACAATATTGTAAAATAATTAGCCTCCAACTAATAAAAATAAATGGAAAAGAAAAAAAAGGCAACACCCATTTATGATGTCACCCTTTAGTAAGGCAGAAGTCTGGTGGGCTCTGCTGGGTTCTCTGCTCATGTTCTCACAATCCTGAGGTGTTGGCTGAGCTGACTCAGTATCTTCCTCCAAGCTCATGTGGTGTTTATGTTGCAGGAAGGGGGACCCCCTTCCAGGGCCTGAAACTGGGCTCTTGTCTAATACTCGGAAATGAATTGCCGGAGGAGACACATGTGCTGACAAAGCAAGAGATTTTATTGGGAAAGGTCACCCAGGTGGAGAGCGGTAGGGTAAGGAAACCCAGGAGAACTGCTCTGCCGTGTGGCTCACAGTCTTGGGTTTTATGGTGATGGGATTACCTTCCTGGTGGATGGATTCTGGGAAGTGGAGGGACACACGGTTTCTCCTTTCAACCTTACTTGAACTCTTAAGGTTGGTGGTGGCTTATTAGTTCTGTGTTCCTTATCAGGATCTCCTGTCTTAAAACATCTCATGCAAATGGTTACTATGGTGCCTGGCCAGGATGGGTGGTTTCAATCAGTGTGCTTCCCCTAACATTTACTGAATTCATTCCCTTGAAGCAAAAGTTCAGGAAGCCTGAGCTTATGAAGCATGAATATTCATAGCAATCAGGAAAGAGCATCTCAGAGTTTGAACTTCCTTTGAAGGCATCACCTAACTAGTTCAGACTGCTGCTGCTAAGTCATGTTAGTTGTGTCTGACTCTGTGCGACCCCATAGATGGCAGCCCACCAGGCTGCCCCGTCGCTGGGATTCTCCAGGCAAGAATACTGGAGTGGGTTGCCATTTTCTTCTCCAATGCATGAAAGTGAAATGTGAAAGTGAAGTTGCTCAGTTGTGTCCGACTCTTAGTGACCCCATGGACTGCAGCCTACCACGTTCCTCTGTCCATTGGATTTTCCAGGCAAGAGTACTGGAGTGGGGTGCCATTGCCTTCTCCTAGTTCAGACTAAGTGAGGACAATCTCCCTCTTTTTTAAATAAATACTTTATTATTTATTTTAATTTTTATAATTTATTTTTATTTTTGGCTGCTGTGGGTCTTCATAGTTACCCGGACTTTCTCTAGTTGTGGCAAGCAGATGCTACTCTCTAGTTGTGTGTATGTGGGTTTCTCATTGCAGTGACTTTTTTCGTTATGGAGCATGGTCTCTAGGGTTCATAGGCTTCAGCATTTGTGGTACATAAGTTTACTTGCCCCACGGTATGTGGAATCTTCCTGGACCAGGAATTGAACCCATGATCCCTGCATTGGTAGGCAGATTCTTAAACCCTGGACCACCAGGAAAGTCCAGGACACTCTCTCTTTGATTAGAGATTTTAGTTACATCTAGAAAAGTCCTGTTTGTCAGAAAAAGTATTATAACCATTGAACTGATATGCCCTGATATTCACAGGTTATACCACACTCAAGAGCAGTATACTACACAAAGTATTTTATATCAGGATGCAGAAATCTTAGAGATCATCTTAGAATTCTGCCTACCACATCAGCCAAACTGAACTTCTTGCTGTTACTTAGTCAGGTTTCACATATTTTCCCAATGCTTTTGTTTGTGTACTTCCTTCTGTCTGGAATTTCTTTTCCTCAAATTCACATGTATGAATTTTATACACTTTTTAGATTCAATATTTAGCATGATATTACCTCAATGAAGAAGTTTATTCTCCAAGTATCTCAGCATTTTCAAACTGTCTGTTGATTACTACTGTGCTGTGTAACTAGCATAATGAACATTTACTATTAAACATATAGAATAGAATTCGTTAAAAATATATTAACAATAACAATAGAATAGAAAATATAAAAGTATTATATAGAATAAAGATGAACTATTGTTTTGTGACACATTTGTTTCAGTATTATGTATACAACACAATATAAAATAAATTTATTACTGTGGGTTGAAATAAAAAGAAGTTTGAGAAACACTGCTGCAACAAATCTCTAGTCAATTGTCATTTTCTAGCTTGAATTACTGTATCTCTGTGTTATATCTGTCCTGTATTATTCATTCTTTCAAGGAGGAGCTACATTTTATTTATCTTTGCATCTCCCATAGGAGCTAACATAGTGCCTTGCACATAGTATGATCCAATAAAAATGTGAACGAATAAAAGTGTAGTTTGTTTTATATTTTCAGTTTTGTTTTTCAGCAAATAATCAAGTGAAATGTAAATCATTTTTTTCTTCATTTTCCTTATTTTATATACAATGTCCTTATTTTTTAAACAGAAGAAATACTTTTACTAATAATAAATCATTATAAATTTCAGGCATTGGCTGTATATAGACATTCAAGTGATTGATTAAAATGTTTCTTCTATTAAATTATTAGATTTCTAGAGAAAATTACATTTTACTTGAATAGTTACTAAATGTCAAGTTCAGAACAACCAGAAATATAATAGGACATAGCAGGTTAAGGCCCTTGGCCTTAGAGTGCTTTTAGTCTACTGGAAGAGGCAGTCAACACATACATTTAAGAATCACACTGCGACTGCCATTATCAAGGCAGAGTTTTGCAGTAGAGCATTGCTGAGGGAACCTACCATAGAGAGACAGTCAACAAAGTTTTCTCTAAGGAGGAGAAAGTCAAGAACTTAAGAGCTTGGAAATCGTAAGATGCTTTTATTCAAGACCAGAAATAGACAACACTCACAAGTGATCCTGTGGAATCATGTGATTATGTCTTAGTAGAAAATATTAATTTACATGAGTAGTACTCATGTAATGGTATGTAATCATTCAGTGAATATTATGTTATATGCAAATTTAGCCCTTATACAAAAATTCAAAATTCTTCCTTTCTCCGTTTCAACATATAGGTCTTTTTCTGTACCTATATTCTTACACTTATTGTTATTTAGTTGTAAGTCTTGTCTTTGAGACCCCAAGAACTGTAGCCCACGAGGCTTCTCTGTTCATCAGATTTCTCAGGCAAGAATACTGGAGCAGGTTGCTATTTCCTTCTCCAGGGGATCTTCCCAACCTAGGGATAGACGTCTCCCGCATTGCAGGCAGATTCTTTACAGATGAGCCACCAGAGAGGCCCCTTTGTTTTGCTTATGTGGTCTAAATGGATTTGTCTGTTCAGAAAATTCTCACGTCTCCATTTGAATTGGGGGACAGAGTTAATAAAATTATTTTTTAAAACCTGGATTTTAAAAAACGGGGACATTGATATTTGTGGATATATGCTTTATTAGTCATATCTCTTGCCATAGAATATTCGAAATGTAAAAATTACATCTCCAATTACTTTCCTCATGTTTTTTTCTGAAGTAAAAAATCTGCTCTCCCTGAAGTTATAACTCAAATTCAGAAGCTGTCGATATTCAGAAACCTAAACAAATATTTTTTCATATACTTCAAAAACATGCCCTTCCTCATTTTGGCTAGAATGTTCAAGTAATGTGTTGAAGTATATTACCATCAAAAATAACCTTAAACAATGCATTTGTGGTACAGCCTTAATGTGATACTTACTTGTATGCTAACCTAGTTCAGTCTAGAGTTTCAGTGTAAGATTGCTAGGAGCATTGATGTGGCAAGCAATTAGTTTTTGGTTTCTACTCTCTTTTAGAGTTTAGAGCATGCTAGTTCCATATTTAAAGACTTTGAGAACTTACCAAACTGAATGCAAATAATTCAGTGCAGGGTCTTAGGATCTTCAGACCAGATTCTGGCCTCTTATTTCAGTCTACTTGCCAGCTACCCCCTGCATACAGCCTGCATTTCATCCAGACAAAAATTATTCTTGCTCTTTTCTAAGCATGCCCCCTTAATTCTAATATCCATGACTTTACTCTTATTATTCCTTTGCTCATAAAATTTTCTACTTTTCTGAATGTTTTATTTTAATCCATTATCAATGCCCAGCACAAATACAGACGTTTCTGGAAAGACTCTGTGTTCCTTAGAAAGAGTATGATCTCCTTCTCCTTCATGTTCTGTAGAAAACTATTTGTGAATTCTGTTATGGTAACTGTCATTCTCTGATTTGTGTTATTATTAGTGAACATTTATCAGTTGTCCACCACTAGACTGTAAGTTCACTGTTTGTTCCTATTGATGGCCCAAATATGCTGAATGAATATTCTCTAAAAATTGTTCTTCAGCAGCAACTCTGGGAAGCGTCATGATTTATGCTTTGATTTATAAGCTTTAAAAGGTATTTAAAGCACTTTTTTTCTCATGGATATTTTTAAACTCATACTTGTTCCTAAAGGAATGATTCAGGTTTCAGACCAACCATTATTTTGGAGTTTTATATTCTTAACTTTTGCCCAGAAGTCATTTGCTACATTGTCTCTCTTGTGCTCCACTGTTATTGCTCTGCTTTAGACAAGTTTAGAGAGTCAAAATGTTGCATGAAGGGATAGTTATGCATTATTCTTAACCATTTTTATTCTCCAACAAGACAGTTTTTTTTTTTTAACCTTTGCTTAGAAAATCTTAGTTTTAAGGTTTAAGACTACAGTTCTAAGTAGATGTGCATTTATATGATGCCACATTTTTTACATTTTTGTAATTTTTTTAATGTGAAGAATAACTGAAGTTAGAGTGAATTAGTTTTAACTGACTAATGCCACAGGAAGTTATGTTTCTGTCTTTATGTATCAAAGAAACATGTCTCAGTGTTATACTTTAATAAGATTATGAGCATACTAGAAGCTATGAACAAAACATTCTTTTGTATGTGTGAGGACTACACTAAGAATATCTTCTTCCAGGAAACTGGAGGAGATTGAACTACAGAGCCTGAGATAGAAATGATAAAATTTATTTTCATCTATTAAACTCATCAGGGTTTGGGGTCTTTACTTGGATCCATGTCTTCTGCTTCCAACATGCATTTTCACTGCTTTCTTCTCAGTGTGACTTTTGGAATTGGATTAAAAAAAAGTGTTGCCCCTATGCCGGGGTGCTAAAAGAGCTTATTTTTCTGGATAAAGCATAAAACAAAACTCAGCTGAAGTTCTAGCTGTAGATATTAGAGTAGCTGCATGGAAAATGTGATTTATTATTCCATTAAGGATATGATATTTTACTTACAGGCTTTAGGTACCACACTGCTTCAATTTCTCAGTGATGGAGGCTTGCTTATTCAGATAATAATGAGTACTTACTGATACATTAATAGCAACCCTTAAACTTTATGATTTTTTTCATAGAAAGTATTTGATAAATCTTTCTGAAAACCAGCTGGTGTTCAAGCACTTGAACCTGAATAAAAGGTTCTTAATAAATGACTAGATGTTTGTAACTTGTAATTCCATTGCCTTGGAAACACATTCGTTTGAATCAAAGTTTTTCTCAGCAGAATATCTGCATTTGAAATTAATTATCGTAATTCATTATTATTTGCATAAAATCTGATGGGAAAACATTGTCTTGGAAATTCTTAGTATTATAGTCTGTAGAAAGCAGTCTAGCGATCTCATTACTCTGTGGGGCCATGTAAACATTCATCAGTTTTGCCAAATACAAGTATGCAGTTTTTTTTCTTTGTAAGAGAGAAAGATTATACGTAAACATTGTTTCTTTCAGATGGTGACTCATCGATTCACAAGGATCCCTTCTTTTCTTTCTTTTTCTTTTTTTTTTAAGGATGGCTTCTGTATGGAACGTAACATCTAGTATAGGGAAATTAATCTTGGGAACAAGGAGATTTTTGAGAAAGCATTTCTTTCTGAAATTGCTTTGAAAGTGAAAGTGTTAGCCTCTCAGCCATTCCAACTCTTTGCAAGCCATTGACTGTAGCCCACCAGGTTCCTCTGTCCATGGAATTCTCCAGGCAAGAATACTGGAGTGGGTTGCCATTTCCTTCTCCAGGGGATCTTCCCAACCCAGGGACGGAACCTGCATCTCCTGAGTCTCCTGCCTTGGCAGGCAGATTTTTTGCCGCCTGAGTCACCAAATGTTTTATGTTATAAATATGACTAATGTTTCTGGTGGACATTTGGAAAATTCTGACTTAAGTACAAATTTCTGGTACTGCTTTCACTAAAGCGACAACAACAAAAAGCTATATTCTCTATATCTGCTTTCCTATTTCTGCTTTTCTCACCACTCCTCTTTCATTTCACAGTTCTTTACCAAACTTACCATCTCTACAAGAACAAGATATTTTTCCCTTGGCAGAGGATAGAAGACTTCATGAATGGGTTCAACCTCTGAATAGGATCTGAACATAAGGGGTTGGACTTCATAACATAAAAATCTTATATACATACACTTACTTATACCTCTCCACATGATAAATTACCAGTGCAATTATGATAGTTATAACAAAAGATAAAATAATGCATTTTTAAAATCAGAAGTGCGTTAAAGGCTATGAGAGTATAAGGGGAGAACTGAACTATCTCCACAGTGAAATTGACACATGAACAATTATGTTTAGAGCACAGATAAAGGGGGTAAAGGCATAGGGAACTGCATAACCACAGTTTAAAAAAATAAGATATGTTTGGTAAGATGTAAGAAGTAAAAAGAGATAAAAGCTTTTGAGAAGAAAGTAGCAACACAGATGCTGGCTGACTGCATGTCACCCTAAAGTAGACTCTCTAAAAGAGTCAGCCAGGAGCTGCCAGTGGCCACTCCTGCTCCATAATTCATGGAAGAAAGTCCTCAAGGAATCCTTATGTTTACTGTCAATGACACTGATGTTGACTGTAGACCATGCAAGGTCCATGGTCTAGGGCACAAAAGTCCTGGGAGAGAACTTGTATGTGTTTTCTTTGGCTTTATTTTTTCATTTTTTATTTTGAATCGAATATTTCTTTTTGGGTGGTTAATAGTTGTGTTAGTCGCACAGTTGTGTCTGACTCTTTATGGCGACATGGACTGTAGCCCACCAGGCTCCTCTGTCCATGGGATTCTCCAGGCAAGAATACTGTAATGGGTTGCTATTCCCTTCTTCAGAGGATTTTCCAGACTCAAGGATGGAACCCGGGTCTCCTGCATTGCAGGCAGATTCTTTACTGTCTGAGCTACAGGGAAGTACCTTGTGTAGTTAATAGGCAAGAATAATTTGTAATCCAATCAAAGTAACCAAACCAGGTAATCTGGTAGAAAATAGAAAGATGCATTTACATGTGTTCCCCATCCTGAACCCCATGTCAATGTATGGCAAAAACCACTACAATATTGTAGAGTAATTAGCCTCCAACTAATAAAAATAAATGGAAAAAAAAATAAAATACCTGTTAGCCAGCCAAAAAAATTAAAAAATAAAAGAAAGATGCAGTCCAGTAAGTGACATCATACTATATGACTGAAAGTGGCATGATTTTAAAAGTGAGCTGCCAAAGACAAATACTTTTCTGCATATCTCCAATACTGAACAGAGAGCAGAGCAGCTTTGAATGACCAAGAAAAACATTGGTTCTAATCAGCAAGTAGCAAGCATTTATATGTATCTGTTAGTATATTTATTTGAATTTTGGAAACAGGAGAAAGGGATTACTCCATCCTTTTTCACAAAAGCTTGACTTTTGCTTATCAGACAATTTTTACCATAATGGCAGGGCAAAAATCAAATTGTAGAATTTTATTCAGTAAAGTTGCATATAATTTCTGTGCTGTGCAATGGATTATCACCAAAGATTATGGTTTATGGTTCCATTAGATATTTACCACTTTAAAATAATCTAATTTAGCAATTTTATCTTATTTTGATAAGCTGCCTGTACACACCTAGTTTCTCAAATGATCTTTGAACTGTTTTAAATGTCTTGTGTGCATACTGAGTCACTAAGTCATGTCTGACTCTTTTTGTGACCCTATGAACTGTACCCGCCAGGCTCCTCTGTCCATGGGATTTCCTAGGTAATCTAAAATACTGGAATGGATTGCCATTTCCTTCTTTAGGAGATCTTCTCTATCCAGGAATTGAACCCATGTCACCTGCATTGGCAGGTGGATTCTTTATCACTGAGCCATCAGGGAAGTCCTTTAAATGTCTTACTGGTGATTTAATTAGTAAGCAGAATAAGATCTTTAACATGATTTCATTTTACATTTGCAAGAGTCATGATTTTCTTTTAAAAAAATATGCTTTAATATAGTCTCACAAGGGAGAGAACACTAGGCTATCATTATTTCCAATTTGGGTTTTCAGTTGCTCCTTAGTTTTATTTTCTGCTTTCAAGCACATTGTTATAATAGTTTGATACCTACATTAATGTGAGAATTGTCTTGCTGTCATGTGGGTTATTTTATGCTTGGAAATTATAATCACACTGATTGGGATCCCATTCCCAGTTCTTCTATGTATTAGTTTCATGACACAGGCAATGACTGAATTTATCTGATTTTCCCATCTCACTGGTAAAAAGAAAGACCTCTTGTGTAGTGTTATCATGAGAATTTAAAAGGAATATTTCATTTTGAGTGCCTAGCAGGTGTAGAATATAGGAGGAACACACACATTCTAATAGTCCAATTTGTATTGAAGTTAATGCCTTTATTTTGTTGGTTTCAGGTAAAAATTCATAATTTTTTCTGACATGTTTATTGAGTACTGAACACATCTACAGCTCAAACATTGCTTTTTTATTGTTCTAAAGTTTGCGTTTTTTTTCTATTTTTATTGGGAAATCCTTTTTATCCACTCCAAATGTTTCTATTATTTATTTCCGGCTTCTCCATTCTAGGGTTTATAGATGATTTTTTTTTTTTTTCTCATCAGTACGTTTGGGAATAAGAAACCACACGCTTGACGTCGCCCTAACCTCTCTCCCTCTCAGGAGGCAACGGAGTGCAAGAAGTCTTCTCTTGATGGTTCTTTAAGGGCAGATGAAGGAAACCCTCTTCTGTTTACAGGAGGTGAGGTGCATGTCTGTGTCTGGATTTGTAGAGCAGCCTAATTCTGGTTTTATCTACCAAGTGTATTTTGACTCACACTCAATTACGCCTCCATGTTTGCTGGTTTGTTTTTCACTGTAAAGGTAACCTTTTGATCTCCACTGCCATTTCCTTGTATTATTTATTAATTTGTTCAAGATAGATATTGAGACATAAGGTGCTTTGGCAGGAGAATGTAAGATACCCAATACCTATCTCAGTTTCTTCCTTTTCATTAAAGACATCTTCTTTCATTCTCCCTAGTCTCTTGACAGTTCTTTTCCTGTGTTGGACCACAGGTAGTCCATGGTTGTCTAAGGTATTCATCATTTTGGGGCATTACCAACTCCAAAGTAACTTAGGTATCCCTTTACTGTTTTTTTTCCTCTTTTTTTCTCCTTTCCACCCCCCCTTTTTTTTTTTAACTTTTCCCCCTTTACTATTGATGTTACATACTTTATCTAGAAAAAGAACCCCTTAAGACAGGTAGGCAGAGGTGTATTACTGCTAATTTCTATGTATGCTTAATAATGGTCAAGTTGTCACATAAAATTTACAATAAAATTATTTCCATTTTAGAAAAGAGAAAAAATTGAGTCACAGTAACACAACCTGAGCAGTGTATGAGGCTCAAAGCAAGAGCCCAGCAGTTTGACTTCAAGAACTTTTAGATCTTCACTACCATGTCTCTCTATGTATGAGAATGCAAAAGCAAAGAGGGGCTAAGGGCTTGTCTGTCATTCAGAAAATTTGCTTATATGAGCTCAAATGTTTGTTGTTCAGTCACTCAATGTGGCTCTTTGTGACCCCCATGGACTGCAGCATGCCAGGCTTCCCTGTCCTTCAGTATCTCTGGGAGTTTGTTCAAATTCATGTCCAGTGAGTCAATTATGTCATCCAACCCTCTTACCCTCTGTTGCCCCATTATCCTCCTGCCTTCAGTCTTTACCAGCATCAGTGTCTTTTTCAGTGGGTCAGCTCTTGGCATCAGATGGCCAAAGAACTGGAGCTTCAGCTTCAGCGTCAGTCCTTCCAATGAATAGTCAGGGTTGATTTCCTTCAGACTGGGTTGATCTCCTGCAGTCCAAGGGACACTCAAATAGTCTTCTCCAGCACAGTATGAAAGCACCAGTTCTTCAGTGCTCAACCTTCTTTAGGGTCCAACTCTTACATCAGAACACGACTACTGGAAAAACCATAGCTTTGACTAAGCAGACCTTTAATGCACTGCCTAGGTTTGTCATAGTTTTTCTTCCAAGGAAGAGGCATCCAAAGTTTACTAACTATATAACTTTGAGACAATTTATGTAACATCTTGGAGCCTAAAGCTTCTCATGTGTTCAATGGAACTATTAATACCTGATCTGCATTCTTGCCAGACTTATTGGGAAGGTAAAATTTTTAAAAACTCTTAATTCATTTCATATGTTGTATCTTGCCTTGTTCCAAAATAATTTAAGGCAGTGTGAACATGCCTATGAAAGTTCTTTCTAACCATTACCTTTTAAACAGCTGAATATAATCATTGTTTATAAATGTAAACCCTAGCAGAGGTGAGCGTATACCAGCCCCAGGAAGAAAAGCCACCTCTGTCATGGCAAATCTTTCACTTGCTGGTGAGGAATATTTTATGGAAACACCCACCACGGTTGTTGAGATGAAGTGGGGATTTCTAATGCATTGATTGGCACCAGGCCTTTTGTGCTCTTGATCCAGAAGACATAACTAAATAAATGTAAATCATATGATTTCAGAATTTTGAAATAAGCTGAAAACTCAGCATCAGAGAAGATGGAGAGGGGTGGCAGCAACTACATAATTTGTGGTGGGATATCGAAGAATCTCATCTTAAGGACAGATAAATAGAATTTGTGCAACAGATATGAGACAGAAAGTGCTGAGAGAATCTAGGCAAAATAATGATAATTTAAAATGGCTGTTTTTGAAAGCTACATAGCTTCCTGGATGTTTGTCCAAAACTGCTGTGTTTTCTTTTACAGTTAAATTTCCAGAAATGCTTACAGTTCAACAACACATGTAAAAACTTGTTCTCAGGGAATAAATGACCCATTTGTATTCAAACCACTGATGTTAGTAATGTGAAAAGTAAGTGAATCACACCAGCCAGTGGGTGCTTATAAACCAATTTAGCCACAAGTATTATAATATAGGAAATAGATGCCAGTTTTAAAGGCACAGGTAAGGGGATGATTCTGGTAATTAATATTCCATTGTTTCATACTGGCATCCTTTATCAGAATACGAAGTAGAATGAAGAGACATTTCCCTATATCTTTGGAATGTATGTCAAAATACAATTATATATGATTGCATATTTTAGGTGAAATGCATTTTGAATTAATTTCCAATTTCTATACTGAGATGACATTAAAATAGAGAAATAAATATGCAGCAATAGCAAAATGAAAAATTTACATTCTGTTACTAGAGGATAAGAACACCTTGGCTGTTAAAATCATGGGCTTCTGAGTCACCAGACTTGGATTTAAATCTCTGATCTGCCACTATTTGCTAGCTATGGACACATATGTAATTACAAAAATCATCCATCCCTTTGTTTTCCTATATGTAATATTAATTTCAGTTAATAAGAATAATAGATCTATAAGACTAAATGAGATAATGTATGGGGAACAGATTGCGTAGTGTCTGGCTCATGAAACTTAGTAGATGGTGTATATTCTTCTAGTTATTTTGAATGCTATTGGAAAAATTCTAATATTTCTCTTTATGGGCATTAGACTGTCACAGTGAAGACCTGGTGTCTCTTTATAAAAGAAAAACAAAAGCAAAATAAAAAGTAGATGGTAATAAATCTGTTAAAGCTATGGAATCTTAATAGGCTCACATATTTATTATGCAAAGAGATGACTCATATATGTTTTCATGAGATACGTTCATGAGAGAGAAAGGGAACTGACAGTAGCATCTACTATATATTCTTTGTATATAGCATGTAGCACTTTGTTTCCAGTGTTACTGTGAGATTGGTATTATTATCCACATTTTATAGAAAGATTACAGATATTGTGTTTAGTAAAGTTGATTCTCCAGTCTATGCAGAGGCATGATAACCAGTAGTGGTTAAGAGCATGAATTCTAGACTGAGCCACTTAGACTCTGGTTCAAAATCTTCAGATGAAACAATATATTTCGAGCACCTGTGACATAGCAAGTACTCCATGAACAATAGCTATTATCACTAAAGAATACCATTATAAAAAAAAAAAAAAAAAGAATACCATTATAACTGCTATTGTTGGAAAGAAAGTTAGATTCACAGCCTGCACCGGAAGCAACATTCCAGTAGCTGCCTGCTTAACGCTGTTTGATGATCAAAGGGAATCTTGCATCTGTGGGGGATGTTCATCAGGTATTGGACAGTGGCTAGCTTTATTCTAACCAGACTGGTTGTAAAAGATGTTGAATATCACCTGTGCTTCTAACTATTTGACATAACAGTGTGACCAATATTACTATGTGTTCTGGGTGATTCATGAGGGAGACTGAGTTGGTGGATATTTCTTTTCTGACCCAGATTTGATCCCTCAGCCAGGAAGATTGCCTGGAGAAGAGAATAGCTACCCACTCCAGTTTTCTTACCTGGAGAATCCTATGGACAGAGGAGCCTAGCGAGCAACAGTCCATGGGTTTGCTAAGAGTTGGACATGACTGAGAGGTTATCTTTCACTTTTGTCTTATGTTCTTCTCTTATGTGACTGGGCATGTTCCATTAATAAAGATATAATATATCAGATAACGTGAGCATGAAGTTGAGCACAAATGAGATGTGCATAGAATAATTTACCAATTTTCAAAAAATTTTTTAAATTAAAAAAGGACTTGTTTGAAATTATACTAACAAGTTACACAAAAATATAGATGGATAGTTTCTCCTTTTCTCTGGTTATTTCCAAGGACCATCAAGATTATTGCAGTGATTGTCACCCATCAGACAGTCAAGAAAAGAAAAAGAAAACTATTCACTGTGATATAAAATCTTAGATGAGAAAGTAGAAATCAAATTGCCAACATCTGTTGGATCATTGAGAAAGCAAGAGAGTTCCCAGAAAAACATCTGCTTTATTGACTATGCCAAAGCCTTTGACTGTTTGGCTCACAACAAACTCTGGAAAATTCTTAAAGAGATGGGAATACCAGACCACCTGACTGCCTCTTAAGAAATCTGTATGCAGGTCAGGAAGCAACAGTTAGAACTGAACATGGAACAACAGACTGGTTCCAAATAGGAAAAGGAGTACGTCACGGCTGTATATTGTCACCCTGCTTATTTAACTTATATACAGAGTACATCATGAGAAACACTGGGCTGGAGGGAGCACAAGCTGGAATCAACATTGCTGGGAGAAATATAAATAACCTCAGATATGCAGATGACACCACACGCATGGCAGAAAGTAAAGACCTAAAGAGCCTCTTGATGAAAGTGAAAGAAGAGAGTGAAAAAGTTGGCTTAAAGCTCAACATTCAGAAAAGTAAGATCATAGCATCTGGTCCCATCACTTCATTGGAAATACATGGGGAAACAGTGGAAACAGTGACAGACTTTATTTTGGGGGGCCCCAAAGTCATTGGAGATGGAGATTGCAGCCATGAAATTAAAAGACGTGTGCTCCTTGGAAGAAAATCTATGACAAACCTAGACAGTGTAATATAATGCAGAGACATTACTTTGCCAACAGAGCTCCTCTAGTCAAAGCTGTGGTTTTTCCAGTAGTCATGTATGGATGTGAGAGTTGAACTATAAAGAAAGCTTAGCACCAAAGAATTGATACTTTTGAACTGTGCTGTTGGAGAAGACTCTTGAGAGTCCCTTGGACTGCAAGGAGATCCAACCAGTCAATCCTAAAGGAAATCAGTCCTGAATATTCATTGGAAGGACTGATGCTGAAGCTGAAACTCCAATACTTTGACCACCTGATATGAAGAACTGACTCATTGGGAAAGACCCTATGCTGGGAAAGATTGAAGGCAGGAGGAAAAGGGGATGACAGAGGATGAGATGGTTGGATGGCATCACTGACATGATGGACATGAGTTTGAGTAAATTCTGGGTGTTGGTGATGGACAGGGAAGCCTGGTGTGCTGCAGTCCATGGGGTCGCAAAGAGTCAGACACAACTGAGTGACTAACCCGAACTGAACTGAGAAACTCATCTTAAACAAATGTCTGTAATAACTATATGAGATATTTGTTAATATGTTTTCTTTTCTAATCATCTTTTTAATGAAGTGGTAGTGTCATAAGGAAGCCTGACTTTATAAATGTGACTTGAAGTTTTGATTTGTGTTGAAGTGTAATATTAGAACTACAGAGAGATTCTCCCTTAATTGAGTAAAGAAATCTAATGGGGAGGGATGGGAATTCATCCAAATTAAGTTTATATGTATGATTTAATTTTGCAACTCTTTAATTTGAAAAATCCCCAACTGCTTGCAAAGCAAGTGGATATTCTTCCATATATTTAATAAGCTGTGGTTCTATAACAATTCCATATTAATTGATCCATTTGGTCAGTTGGTGAATCAATACAGGAACATCGGGATATAGGAAGGTTTCACTTTATAGTCATTTTAACATTATTTCTGAGTAATCTTAGGCTATTTTAATTCAGTCTTTTTCACTCAAGACTTGAGAAAAATTTAAGACAACCATATAGTCACACTTTTAATAGAATGATGAACAAAAATATCCCAGTATTTCACAAAGTTCACACATTCGTATATATAAATTTATAGACACATACACAGAAGAAATACATGTATAATTTCATGTTATTTATCAACTGAAATTACACGCTATGAAAATTTTGTTGTTGTTCAGTCACTCAGTCATGTCCAACTCTTTGTGACCTCATGGACTGCAGCATGCCAGGCTTCCCTGTCTCACTATCTCCCAGAGTTTGCTCAAACTCATGTCCATTGAGTTGATAATGTCATCCAACCATCTCAAGCTCTATCACCCCCTTCTTCTCTTGCCCTCAATCTTTCCCAGAAGTAGGGTCTTTTCCAATGAGTCGCTGCTTCACATCAGGTGGCCAAAGTATTGGAACTTCAGCTTCGGCATCAGTTCTTCCAATGAATATTCAGGGTTGGTTTCATTTAGGAGTGACTAGTTTGATCTCCTTGCAGTCCAAGAGACTTTCAAAAGTATTCTCTAGCACCGCCGTTCGAAAGCATTGATTCTTTGTCACTCAGTCTTCTTTATGATCCAACTTTCACATCCATACATGACGACTGGAAAACCGCATCTTTGACTATATGGACCTTTGTCAGCAAAGTGGTATCTCTGCTTTTTAATACACTGTCTAGGCTTGTCATAGCTTTTCTTTCAAGCAGCAAGTGTCTTTTAACTACATGGCTGCAGTCACCATCCACAGTGATTTTGGACCAAGAAAACACAATCTGTCAGTTTCTACTTTTTCTACATCTGTTTGCCTTGAAGTGATGCGAACAGATGCCAAAATCTTAGCTTTTTGAATGTTGAGTTTTAAGTCAGCTTTTTCACTCTGCTTTTTCACATTCATCAAGAGATTCTTTAGTTCCTCCTCACTTTCTGAAGTTAAGGTGGTGTCATGTGCATATCCGACGTTACTGAAATTTCTTCCTGCAATCTTGATTCCAATTTGTGCTTCATCCAGCCTGGCATTTCACACGATGTACTCTAAATATAAGTTTCATAAGCAGGGTGGCGATATACAGCCTTAATGTACTCCTTTCCCAATTTGGAACCAGTTTGTTCCATGTCTGGTTCTAACTGTTGCTTCTTGACCTGCATACAGATTTCTCAAGAGACAGGGAAGGTGGTCTGGTATTCACATCTCTTTAAGACATAGTAGAAATAAAAAATAGTAAGTAGGCATATTTGTGGTGGTTGTACATACTTCTTACTGTTTTTTTTTCACATCCATGGGTATATTTCATTCATTTGATATTATGTTTCCTCTTTTGATTTATCCTGCATAGGAATAGATGTCTCATTTTTATAAACCTTAAAATTTAGAAAATGCTGTACATCTATACAAGATAAAATCATGAAATATTCGTGACTCTGAAAAGGCTTATGATTTTGCAAATCAAGCTTAGAACTGCTGATTGAGTCTCCTTGGTAGTCAAATAATTTGTTAGTAAATAGCATCCATAAAAGAATATTCATGAGATCAAAGTACCAATTTAAACTTCAGGGGAATATCTAATCAAGCTGCATTTTTATCATAAATAGGTTATAGACTCCTTTTAATGTCATAAAGCATTATCACCACCATTTTAATTTGGAAATTTGAGACATCTAATCAAAATGAAGATAATAACATTTCAACATGAGACATTCTGCTTATGACAATTTTTATATACTTTCAAGTACATTATATATATATAAGTATATATATTATATATATTTCAAGTTTATATTTCAATTTATATTTATATTTCAAGATTATATATATATATCAAATACTTTATATACTTTCAAGATATTGCCATCTTGTTCAATATCTTTGGAGAATGTATGGCTTACTGTTTCTTTTCATATTTTGTTAAAACATCAGAGTGTTTGCGTCAGTGTGTTTAGGTAGGTAGGAGGAGTACTCACAGATCTGAACAGTCTGGTTACCAGAACTACTATTAGAATGTTTTGGTTTTTTTTTTCTTCTTTACCTCCTCTTTCTTCTTCCCTTTTTAAAAAGCATATTAATTGAGACAATAAATCTCTGCTTTGGTGGAGCATACACATTCAGAAAATTATACAGTAAATTAGAAAGTTAAATATCTTAGAGCATTCATTGGTCAGGATACAGAAGATTAAAGTTCTGGGGATGAGGATGGTGGTCAGTTTTTAAATAATGCAATTAGGCTACATCATCTCAGTGAGGAGGTGAGCTGTGAGCAAAGAACTGAAAGGTAAAAGAGTTAACCAAATGAATATGTAGAAGAAGAACATTCCAAGCAGAGAAAACAGCCCAAAGATTCTTAGACAGGTGCGTCTGTTGTAATCTAGGAATATCAGGAGGCCTGATAGTTTAAGCAAAATGAATGAGGGAGTAATAACAGAAAATGATATCACAGACCAGAAGGGTTCAGATGATCTATGACAGTAGTCAGCAAACTACTGCTCATGATGATCCATGAGCAAATGTTGCCTGTAGACTGTTTTGTAAATAGAATTTACTGAAACACAGGACACACCAATAAGTGTGTCTGTCTGCCTGTGTCTGCTTACATGCTACAACAATGAAGGTTGAGTAGTTGAGACAGAGATGTGAAAAGCCAAGAATATTTACTATCCAGCTCTTTACAGAAGGCTGTTATTATTCCTTGATCTATGGTCACTGAAGAGATTCCCACTTATTTTTTGAGGAAAATGAAGAGTCACTGGGGGGAAGGGTTCGAGCAGAGCAGTCACATAATGTTTAAAATAATTATTTTCCTTTTTATTTTGTGAACAAAATGAAGGGGAATGGGAGTAGAAGGAGACACTTGAGGAACCAGTTCTGAAATCCAGTTGCGAGATGATGGTGGTCTAGATAGTATGGTAGTTGTAGAAGTCCTGAAAGAGAAAACCTTGAGCAGTCTGGTTAGAGAGCTCTGGACCTTAGGGGCTGCGCTGGTTAGGGCTCAAAAGGAAATGAAGAACATATTAATATGTTGCAATAGAAACCAACACACCCCTCTGGTTGGAACACTGCAATTCTATCCTGAGGCCACCTGAAATCATACATGACCAAGTAAAGGCACCACCATTGATCACAGATATTCTATGATTTACATTTTGCTAATAAAGAATAAGAACACTTTGGCTATTAAAAGTACATTAATATATTTTAATTTCCATTTAAAAATTAATTATGAAATATATCCATTATACCAGAGAATATGTAAAACACACACAGTACATGCACATACATATACACACATATAAATTAATTTTTAAGAATATGTGTGTGTATGTATATATCTCTCCCCCATATATTTCCATTTTTCTTAACCATAAATAACCATTATCTTGCTTTTCTGGAGTATCATTTTGTCATTGACATACATATAAATAAATAACACATTGTTTAGGCTTTCATTTTTCTTTAATTAAGAGTTATGCAAATTTTCTACTTTTGTAACTTGATTCTTTTGTTTGACGGCACCTGCTGACTGTGTCTCTGAGTCTTGCTAGATTAATTCCTGCCTAGTTCTACTAAAATGTATGCAGAGAAGGAACCTGGCTTTTTAAGATATCAGTGAAGGAATATAGAAGTCAAAAAAGTGACAGTGAAATTAGTATTGTCCTGTTAATTCTTTTCATATTGATTTTAATACAAATTTGTCTACTATTTGTTTATTTATTTGGAATGTTTCAGAAACATAGGAATGTCTGTGTTTGATAATGGAAAGAATTCTCCTTGCAGTTATTTAAAATGTTACCCTAAGAATTTATAAAAAGTTTATCAACATTAAAAGTATTCCTCTATGACACCTATTAGAAATTATACCAGATTTTTAAAATGACTCAAACTTCTTTTTTTCTAAATGTATTTTACTGCTTCTTAGGATACCATTGGCCTTCATAATAATCAAATTGTCATTAAATTTATATTTTGTATTGCATTTTTTAAGATAAGAAGCTCTGCCAGCTTACTCATTTTATCAACTGATAGTTTGACAGACTTGAAATTTGAAGTTGAGTCTGTTGCAACATTTGTAATGTTCTAACATAAATAGTTATGATATATCATTATGGTGAAATAAAAACAAATGATCTCATTAAATCATGAAACATTTTATAACATGCCATTAAGTGGTACTCAGGTGGGTGAATTCAATATAGTTGCCAAAGATGTTTATATCCTACTAAGAGTAGATTATAATAGTAGATTATATATAGATAAACTATGTAACATGATTTAATAGTGGTTGTCTTTGGGCATCAGAAAAACTGAAATAGAGTGTTACAAATAAAATATATTCAGAAATTTCTTGAGGCAGGTGTTTCTTGAGGGATGTAACAGCTAACTAAATGAATGATATATAATATAATCTGACATTCATATTATATTTGATATATTAATAAATTTACAAAAATATAATCTAGACATAATCTAGACAAACAGAACTTTGTGCACACCAGGACCCAGGAGAAAGGAGCAGTGACCCCACAAGAGACTGACCCAGACTTGCCCGTAAGTGTCCAGGAGTCTCCAGCGGAGACATGGGTAGGCAGTGGCTGGCTACAGAGCTGGGGACACTGAGTGTAGCAGTTTGCATGCATGAGACCTTTTGAAGTAGGTCACCATTGTCTTCATTACATCCGCCATAGTTTGGCCCCAGGTAAATAACAGAAGCCCCACCCATCAACAGAAAATGGATTAAAGATTTACTGAACATGGCCCCACCCATCAGAATAGACCCAGTTTCCCCCTCAGTCAGCCTTAGCTCAGTGGGTAAAGAATCTGCCTGAAAGGCAGGAGACCCGGGTTCGATTCCTGGGTTGGGAAGATCCCCTGGAGAAGGAAATGCAACCCACTCCAGTATTCTTGCCTGGAGAATCCCATGGACAGAGGAGCCTGGCGGGCTATAGTCCATGGTGTCACAAGAGTAAGACAACACTTAGCAACTAAACCATCACTACCCCAGTCTCTCCCATCAGGAGGCTTCCATAAGCCTCTTACCCTTCTCCATCAGAGGGCAGAAAGACTGAAAACCACAATCACAGAAAACTAACCAATCTGATTATATGGACCACAGCCTTGTCTAACTGAAAGAAACTAGTAGCCATGCCAGTTTAGGGCCACCAAAGATGGACGCGTCAGGTGAAAAGTTCTGACAAAACATGGTCCATTGAATAAGGGAATGGCAAACCACCTCAGTATCCTTGCTTGAGAACCTCATGAACAGTATGAAAGGCAAAAAGATAGGACACTGAAAGATGAATTCCCTGGGTTGGTAGGGTGCCCAATATGCTACTGGAGATCAGTGGAGAAATAACTCCAGAAAGAATGAAGAGATGGAGCCAAGGCAAAAATAACACCCAGTTGTGGATGTGACAGGTGATGGATAAAGTCCAATGCTGTAAAGAGCAATATTACATAGGAACCTGGAGTGTTAGGTCCATTAATCAAGGCAAATTGGAAGTGGTCAACAGGAGATGGCAAGAGTGAACATCGACATTTTAGGAATCAGTTAACTAAAATGGTCTGGAGTGGGTGAATTTAACTCAGATGACCATTATATCTACTACTGTGGGCAAGAATCCCTTAGAAGAAATGAAGTAGCCATCATAGTAAACAAAAGAGTCTGAAATGCAGTACATGGATACAGTCTCAAAAATGACCAAATGATCTCTGTTCATTTCCAAGGCAAACCATTCAATATCACAGTAATCCAAGTCTATGTCCCGACCAGTAATGCTGAAGAAGTTGAATTTGAAAGTTCTATGAAGACTTACAAGACCTTCTAGAACTAACACCCCCAAAAATGTCCTTTTCATTTTAAGGGACAAGAATGCAAAAGTAGGAAGTCAAGAAATACCTGGAGTAACAGGCAAATTTGGCCTTTGAGTACAGAATGAAGCAGGACAAAAGCTAGTAGAGTTTTGCCAAGAGAACACACTGGTCATAGCAAACACCTACTTCCAAAAATACAAGAGAAAATTCTATATATGAACATCACCAGATAGTCCCATACCAAAATCAAATTGATTCTATTCTTTGCCGCCAAAGATGGAAAATTCTATACAGTCAGTAAAAACAAGACCAGGAGCTGACTGTGAAACACAAACCATGAACTCCTTATTGCCAAATTCAGACAGAAATTGAAGAAAGTAGGGAAAACCACTAGACCATTCAGTTCAGTTCAGTTCTGTCGCTCAGTTGTGTCTGACTCTTTGCAACCCCATGAACCACAGCATGCCAGGCCTCCCTGTCCATCACCAACTACCAGAGTTTACCCAAACTGATGTCCATTGAGTCAGTGATGCCATCCAACCATCTCATCCTCTGTAGTCCCCTTCTCTTCCTGCCCTCAATCTTTCCCAGCATCAGGGTCTTTTCAGATGAGTCAGCTCTTCACATCAGGTGGCCAAAGTATTGGAGTTTCACCTTCAACATCAGTCCTTCCAATGAACACCCAGGACTGATCTCCTTTAGGATGGAGTGATTGGATCTCCTTGCAGTCCAAGGGACTCTCAGGAGTCTTCTCCACCACCACAGTTCAAAAGCATTAATTCTTCTGCTCTCTGCTTTCAGGTACGGCTTAAATCAAATCCCTTACGATTATACATGGAAGTGACAAATAGATTCAAGGGATTAGATCTGATAGACAGAGTGCCTGGAGAACTATGGGCAGAGGTTCGTGACATTGTACAGGAGTCAGGGATCAAGACTATCCCCAAGGAAAAGAAATGCAAAAAGGCAAAATGGTTGTCTCAGAAGGCCTTACTGTGAATAGAAGAGAAGCAAAAGGCAAAGGAGAAAAGGAAAGATATACCCATTTGAATGCAGAGTTCCAAAGAATAGCAAGGAGAGATAAGAAAGTCTTCCTCAGTGATCAATGGAAAGAAATAGAGGAAAACAGTAGAATGACAAAGACTAGAGATCTCTTCAAGAAAATTAGAGATACTAAGGGAACATTTCATGCAAAGATGGGCACAATAAAGGACAGAAATGGTGTGGACCTAACAGAAGCAGAAGATATTTAGAAGTGGGAAGAATACACAGAAGAACTATACAAAAAAGATATTTAGACAGTCACTATGGTGTGATCACTCACCTAGAGCCAGACATCCTGGAGTGTGAAGTCAAGTGGGCCTTAGGAAGCATCACTATGAACAAAGCTAGCGGAGGTGATGCAATTCCAGTTGAGCTATTTCAAATCCTAAAAGATGATGATGTGAAAGTGCTGCACTCAATATGCCAACAAATTTGGAAAACTCAGTAGTGGCCACAGGGCTGGGAAAGTCAGTTTTTGTTCCAACCCCAAAGAAAGGCAATGCCAGAGAATGCTCAAGCTACCACACAGTTGCACTCATCTCACACACTAGTAAAGTAATGCTTAAAATTCTCCAAGCCGGGCTTCAAAAGTATGTGAACCATGAACTTCCAGATGTTCAAGCTGCATTTAGAAAAGGCAGAGGAACCAGAGATCAAATTGCCAACATCCGTTAGATCACTGAAAAAGCAAGAGAGTTCCAGAAAAACATCTACTTCTGCTTTATTGACTATGGCAAAACCTTTGACTGTGTGCACTACAACAAACTGTGGAAAATTCTGAAAGAGATGGGCATACCAGACCACCTGACCTGCCTCTTGAGGAACCTATATGCGGGTCAGGAAGCAACAGTTAGAACTGGACATGGAACAACAGACTGGTTCCAAATAGGGAAAGGAGTACATCAAGGCTGTATATCGTCACCTTGCTTATTTAACTTATATGTAGAGTACATCATGAGAAATGCTGGGATGGATGAAGCACAAATTGGGATCAAGATTGCCAGGAGAAATATCAATAACCTCAGATATGCAGATGACACCACCCTTATGACAGAAAGTGAAGAAGACCTAAAGAGCCTCTTGATGAAAATGAAAGAGGAGAGTGAAAAAGTAGGCTTAAAGCTCAACATTCAGAAAAGTAAGATCATGGCATCTGGTCCCATCACTTCATAGCAAATAGATGGGAAAATAGTGAGAGTCTTTATTTTTGGGGGCTCCAAAATCACTGCAGCAGGTGACTGCAGCCATGAAATTAAAAGATACTTGCTCCTTGGAAGAAAAGTTATGACCAACCTAAATAGCGTATTTAAAAGCAGAGACATTAGTTTTCCAACAAAGGCCCTTCTAGTCAAAGCTGTGTTTTTTCCAGTAGTCATGTATGGATGTGAGAGTGGACTATAAAGAAAGCTGAGTGCTGAAGTATTTATGTTCTTTAACTGTGGTGATCGAGAAGACTCTTGAGAGTCCCTTGGACTGTGAGGAGTTCCAAGCAGTCCATTCTAAAGAAATCAGTCCTGAATATTCATTGGAAGGACTGATGCTGAAGCTGAAGCTGAAACTCCAATACTTTGGCCACCTGATGCAAAGAACTGACTTATTGGAAAAGATCCTGATGCTGGGAAAGATTGAAGGCGGGAGGAGAAGGGGACAACAGAGGATGTGATAGTTGGATGGCATCACTGACTCAACTGACATGAGTTTGAGCAACGTCCTGGAGTTGACGATGGACAGGGATGCCTGGCATGCTGCAGTCCATGGGGTCATGAAGAGTCAGACATGGCTGAGCGACTGAACTGAACTGACAGAATCTAGACATAAATTTTGCAAAAGTAAGATAAATAGAAGCAAATGCTGTGGAAAGCAAATAAACCATCATTCATTTTGAACTAAATTATTATTCTTAATCATAGCTCATGTTTATTTTATTTCCCAGAGGTTAAAATACATGATGAAACTTTTCTTAAACCTAGTGTATAGTGTTAGCCATTCAGTCTTGTCTGACTCTGCAACTGCATGGGCTATAACATGCCAGGCTCCTCTGTCCATGGAGATTCTTGAGGCAAGAATATAGGAGTGGGTTACCATTCCTTTCTCCAAGGGATCTTTTGGACCCAAGAATCAAGTCCAGGTCTGCTGCATTTAGGCAGATTATTTACCATATGAGCTACCAGGGAAGCCCAAACTTTTTCTTAATTCTGTGTTTAATTTCAGCCCTATGTTGGAGTCTCTTTGCACTTAAATCACCATCCTTTTTGTGTTTAGTGTAGTAGTGTTATTCACTCAGTCATGTCCATCTCTATGAGACTCCATGGACTATAGCCTGACAGGCTCTTCTATCCATGGGATTCTCCAGGCAAGAATACTGGAGTGGGTTATATAAATGCCAAGTGCATGAAATGAGAATAAAAGATCTGAATATCAAAAAGTCAGGTATCTTTCAGAGAAATACGTGTTCACTCCTATATAGTCTGACTTCTGAGAGCATCTTTTACAGGAATAAATAATTTCCTTAAGTAGTGGTTTTCTGGCTATGAGGTGTATTTTAACAAATGGAGTTCTTCAGCTGGGGACCTATAAATTTATACACTTGACTTTGTTAACTTTGGCCTAACTGTCTTCGAACTCACCTTAAATAAGGGCATGTGTATTAAAACTTTATCAGAAAACCATTCTATTGTAATAAGAGATATCACTTGAAAGCTTTCCAAAATGGTAATTAGTGTAGAGAAGACACATAAAACTGTCTGGGTGGAAGAGTTATTGGGGCTGATGCTCTTGTCAAAATGTGAATGCTGTTTATCTGCAGACATTAATTATGGATGGCTTTTTCCAAGTAGGTTAACAGATAATTTTCATTGACTGTCTCTTGTAACAGAGCTCAAGCGCCATCATGGGCCACTAGGTCTAAAAGTATTTGCATTTCAGGTGGGACCAGGTTACCTCAAGATTTTCACACTATGGCAGACTTGACACATAAAATTACTCATGGTGGATATACTTTGTAATTGTACTTCTGTTTCTGTCAGTACAACAGCTCCATAATATTTTAGGCTTGGTAGACCATCTTTATTGTTTTTTTTTATTTTAACTATTACATATTGAACCTGTTGTAAACTTTGAAGGACAAAATAAGACATCACGCTGTATTTGTTATATTGGTCACTTCAGTCAAATTGTAAGCATTCCGTTTTGACATGTGATTTTCATAGTCTTTAAGAAAATGTTTTTGTAAGATATTATAATGTTAGAAATTAACACTCTTTAGAGGTGAATTGTAGAGAGTAAATATAGGGTACCACACAGGGATTTTGGATTCTTTCAAAACTCCCTGTGTGGCTTAATATTAGAATGAAATAACTATTATATTATCATGAGGAACTTTCACCAGGGATCATTATCACCTATTAAATTCAACTTAATTTACCCAAATCCATTATCACTTTAGCCAAATATTTTGATCAATCAGATGAGTAAAACAGAGGTTATATTTGAGTAAAACACAGACATATGCCTCACATAAAGTGAATATGTGTGCCTCAAACAAGATTATATGTTGGGATTTAAGATGCTTGAAAAATTAATTTTCTAAGTGGTTCTTCCAAGTTTTCATTTTCTATGGAGGGTAATGATCTGAATACTATGCTTTGATAAATATTATTCAATATGTTTAATTATGCAAACAGCTTACATTATGGATACATATATATGCTATGTATGTATGATTATTAATTTTTAAAATGAGAGACAATGACCTGAAGAAAATATAATTAGCCCATCCAACTTCTCATGTACCAGTCTTCATGTTGGGGCTATGACAAAAATATAAATATTACTTAAATATAAAGATTGTCCTAGACTCCATTATGGAGAAGGCAATGGCAACCCACTCTAGTACTCTTGCCTGGAAAATCCCATGGATGGAGAAGCCTGGTAGGCTGCAGTCTGTGGGGTTGCTAAGAGTCAGATATGAGTGAGCGACTTCACTTTCACTTTTCACTTTCATGCATTGGAGAAGGAAATGGCAACACACTCCAGTGTTCTTGCCTGGAGAACCCCAGGGACAGGGGAGCCTGGCGGGCTGCCGTCTATGTGGTCGTACAGAGTCGGACACGACTGAAGTGACTTAGCAGCAGCAGCAGCAGCAGACTCCATTAATGGATACAGCTAAGACATTTCTGATTTCCTTAAACATACTTAGACTAGAGCTATTTTTAAAAATTGCCTGCTCCATACCAGTCTGATGGACCAATGTAGAATCTGTTGTTTCTGAAATAGAAATGAAATGAGAATGTAAAAATATCAATCCCTTCCTATATACATATATGTGTGTGTGTGTGTGTGTGTGTGTGTGTGTGTGTTAGCCATGTCCCACTCTTTGTGACCTCATGGACTGTAGCTAACCAGGCTCCTCTGTCCATGGAATTCTCCAGGCAAGAGTATTGGAATAGGTTGCTATTCCCTTCTCCAGGGGATCTTCCCAACCCAGGGATTGAACCCTGGTCTCCTGCATTGCAGGCAGATTCTTTACCATCTGAGCCACCAGGGAAGCCTATATATATGTACATATATATATAGTATATCTATATCTCTATACTGCAAGCAGTTAACTACTCAGACTCAGGTTTCTTTCATGCTGCTGTATTTTTGTAGAGATTATTTATTGTGAAATGTAACAATATAAACTTGTTTTATAAGATTCTAATTCCCTTCCAAAAAATTCTATTAACTGAAGGATTTTAAAATCAAAACTATTTCTTTGTCACAATTCTACTTCAATAATAATTATTTTAAATCTTCTCAAGGATTATCAAATTCCTTTAGCCTCCTAACAGGCATTCTATAATACTTGTTATATTTTAAGATACAAAGTTATAAGCACTCAAGCTCATGTTTAAAAATTAAAAATATAAAGAAAGATGAGCATAAATTCATTAAGCTTCTTTCTATATGTTTCCTGTTTTCCCAATCCTTTATCCTGAAATAAGGCAAAGTTGACAGTATGGTATGTATTTTCCGTATTTTCTCATGTTGACATCAACATGCATGGACAATATTGCTTTTTTGTTTAAGTATGAGATTGCACTATGAATATTTTCCCTCTTTATGAGCTCATTGTGAGTATCTTTCTAGATACATAGAAGATCTAATTATTTGTATAGCTTTGGAATGTTGATAGAATGCGTATAATATAATTTATTCTTTATTCCTCTATTAAGGAAGATTCAGGCTGCTTCCCAGTTTATGCCATTATAAATAATGCCATTATAAGTATTTACTTAGCTATTTGCTTTTCTTCTCTTTGGACACAGATGCTTTTATTTTTATAGGGTCAATTTTTAGAGACATAGTTGTTGTATCATGTAAACTGCCCTGATGGATACTGACAATGACCTTCTAAAGTTACTGTAATTCATTGTCAAACCAGCAGTGTATCTGGAGGTCCTCCTTCATAATGCCTTGTCTACTACATTGATCTTTCCACCTTCAGATAGTTTAGGATTGAATTTTTTTTTTAATTTTGCACTGATTGGAATTTTCCTAAGCACCCTCCATTTTAATCATCTTTTATGCATTTATTTTTCATTTTGAGACCCAATAGAAACACATACTTAAGACTATGGATTCTCTTTGAATCCTGGCACCTCTAGTTAGTACTGTTGTAACTGTTGGTGGGTGACTTAGGATCTCTGTAACTCAGTTTCTTTATCCATAAATTGAGATAGCAATAGTGTCCAACTTAGAGCAGAGATACCTGGCTTGGTTCTTCTTTTCCTTGTTCTCTACCACTCCATGTCCATCGACTACTAGCACACCCTTCCAACAGCAGCATCTACCCCCAGATATTCATTTCCAGAACCAAAGAGGCAGTAATTCTATGGTGGCAACAGCTTCTCTTAAACCTCTTCATAAATATCCCTCTCATGATTACACTTTGCATTTCTCTGCAAGCTGTGGGGAAAGAGAAAAGAGCCCTTGACCTCTCAGAGCTGGACTGGAATAACAGGGTCTTGATATTCTCCTGTTCAAGATAAATAATTTCACAAACATCAACAACAGACAATATCATTCTCTCACCTTAGTGGATCGAAACAAAAACAAGATCACCCCATATTCATGTCTGAACATAAAATAAGAACATTATCCAAAGCACAAAAATGACCACATGTACTCTAATCTTAGCTACTATGAGTAACTGCTGCTGCTTTGCCAACTATACTTATAGCACTGAACTAGTCTTCTCTCCTTCTAGATAAGATTTACTAAGATAGTGAATCACTGAATTATCCTTGCTTCCACAGTAAAGACATGCTTGCATAAACCTGCCCCCCAATCACCTAGCACAAATCAAAATCTTACAGCAATTCCTTTCTAACACAGTCTTACTCCGGTGTTTCCCATGGTGTGAATCCCTCTTGCTGCAATGAATACTAATCCCAGTTTATTCAAATTGTTCAGCTGTGTTCCTGGTGGTCTTGGCTGGAAGGCATCAACACCACAAACTGTTAACTCACACAAGTGCCTCAGATGAAATAATAAGCAAATTAGCAACTTCTCTGATTCCCAGAATCCCTCTTTCAGAGTCTTCTTTCCCAGCTCTTTCAACTTTTATGTAAGGTCTAATCATTATAATATTCTCTGCTTTGCTGAATAAACTCTGGTGCACTCTTAATAGCTTGTTTTGCATACAAATATCTTTCTCAATTCTATCAAATTTCCTATTCATGCTTTCCTACTATCTTATAATACCCACTCTTTAAATATTAATATATTGTTTGGAATCGTTCTGAAATTTGGTTTGGAATAATGTATATTTTAAATAAACAAAACCTTTTTTTTCACCATGTGATAGGCCTGCAGTAGACACAACCATATTTCTAATTCTTAAGTTATATTATAAATGTGGAATCATATCCATCACTCATGTGACTTAGTTTATTCTGAGGTATGTCTCTGTTCTGATACATATAGCAGGTAAATTTAAGATTCTGTGATAGAGACAATTGACTTCATGGTAATTTCATAATGGGGCTATCGAAAGAGATCATTTATAAGGTGTCATGGCACACGAGTCTGTAAGCACATTTTAGAGGTAGAAAGAGATCTGTTCACACTGTTCTATGCCACTTTCTAGCAGTACATATTCATGGAAATGTTAATTATACTTTGGCAGTTTCAGTCTCCCCATTTATAAAATGAAGGAAATACATGAATAAAATGGAGGAAATACTACGGTTGTGACTGAAATAAATATGTAATGGCCAGCACAATATCTGGTACCTACTAGGCCTATTGTAATAATGGACATGTTGACCATTAAAAAATTAATTTTTTCAGTTATCCTTATGCTCATTCAGCAATAGTTTATGAAATGACTTTCCTATTCATCATATCAAATGGAAAGAGAAAATATAAAAGATAAAAAGAATCCCAGCCTCTAGAGGGTTCATGTTCTGGTGAAAAAAAAGATGAAAACCATTTATTAAAAAGAAAAAGAAGGAGGAGGAGGAGGAAGAGGAGGAGGAGAAACACAAAGAAAAATAAACTCAATTCAGCTTAACATTATATCTTTCCAGTGTGAACACTATTCCGTGTTGCATTGTTATTTTAACTTATACTCACATAGTTCAAAATCATCTCAAAACATCTGCGTAAATATATAACACTCAAACTACACAGACTCTGAAGGAAATTCAACAGGGTTGGATAAGAGTCACTGTAAGGGATTTAATGCTGTTTTGTCAGAAACCAGCATTTATATAGTTCAACCTCTCTTCTCAACCTGTCCTCCATCTTCATAATTCTGTCCTGAAAATTCAGTGAAAAAAAGCTTAAAAGTACCTACCACCTAAATACATACACAATAATTATTACTTATATTTTATGTTTCACTGTCAGCTCTGCTGATGTTGCTCAGACTGAAACAATCTTCCCAAGTGAATTTTCATATGAATATTTAGTTAAAAAGACAATTTTGTTTCAGAGCATACATAGGATTCTGTAAAACGTCACCACCTAATGGTTAATCGCCTATATGCTCAATTTCAATACATTTGGGAAATCATTATTGCAGGCACATATAATAAATCACAAAAATGACTTTTATGAAAGTTAACTGAACAGGATCTTGTTCTTATTTTAAAAGTTATATCCAACAACTCATTGAAGTGTAGACTTTATTAATTCTTGACTGAATCATAGGGCAATAAGATAAAAAATTGCAAGAGCCTGCAGACACTGATGCATCTGTTTATGAAAAATTGAACTTCAGACATTTGACAACTTCGATCTTTTTTCCTCATAACTGGAGCTACCTTCAGGTATGTTATGGCTATAATTTTAAAAAGGAGCTTCCGGGAGAGTCTTCCAAAGCATGCTTTTTCTATTTCTCAAGACTTAAAAATTTCCCTGCTACTCAAATTTCCACTCCCTTTGGACAAAAGCTTTAAAAAAAAAAACAAAAACAAACAAACAAATAAAAAAACCTGCCTAGCTGAGATAGCTTATGAAGAATTAATAATTCTGTGTTGAATGTTATCACCGAATTCCTGATGTGCCTGACAGCTTGAGGAATAGGTAATATTCTCTGTAAGATATAGGATTAATGTTCTTGTATGACTATCCTGATGTTGTTTTGTTCTTATGGAATCAGTGCTGGCAAAGTATTATGCTGTTCATATATTTCAGTTTCATCAGGAACTTCAGAGGAGACACTGATGACTTGAAATGCATTACAGACATATGTATTGGTGTTATTATTAATTTTTATACAATTAAAGTTTTGAAATCCCATGTAACAGTCACATGATATATATCATCGGTTAACTTATCTTCTTAAGAGAGAAAGTATGTATCACAGTAATATTGGAGAGGCTTATGCACTTTACTTGCCCAGTCATAAGAGCCCTCCTGTTTTTCCTTGTGTCCATTCAAATATACACACTGTAAAATTATTTATAATAATAACACCCATAATTTATTTAATTTCTGCACTTGGCATATTTTATATATTTTGGAATCCACAAAAATACCCTCACATCTAAAAATAAAAAAATTAAAGGATGGTATATTGTTGTTTTAGTGGAAATTTCATGCTTCTTTATTTCTGTATTTATTTATTGGTCATACCGGGAGTGCACACAAAATCTTAGTTCCCTGACTAGGAATCAAACCCATCTCCCCTATACTCAGAGCATGGAGTCTTAGCCACTGGACTCGCTGGGAAGTCCCCCCTCCCGTGTATAATCACTCCCATTTTGTAGATGAGATTTCTGGGCTCAGGTTAGTTAAGGTCCCTGAGTTTCCTGGTGACTTAGTTACTCACTCAGTTACTCACTCAGTTATTAAGTTCTCAGTTAGTCAGAACCAAATTCTGACCAACCCCAGATTATATACACTCTTTATTATACCGCACTATTTGTATATTGTTTTATTTCTTTAACAGTGTGTATGGACCCAATGCAGTTAGGTGCACTTCAGACCAATTCAGCCCAAATCCTGAATCGTTAAATCATATAAACCAATGGCAAGGAAGGGTAGAAACTCATGGTAGACTCTTGCCTACACAACATGGAGACAGTTTTCTAAATATGTTTCTCAAACTGAGGTCATTTAGAATTTTGTTACTAGTATGTACAAGCATATTTGGGTAGTCTGTAGCACAAGCTTATTTTGGATTTATTTGTAGGAATAATTGGTATATTTGGGATAAAAATTCATACTAAGAGAAAAGAATGTATAAAATACAAGTTTATGGACAACTGGCTTGGGTTAGAGAGCTTCCCAAATGGCACTAGTGATAAAGAACCCACCTGCCAATGTAGAAGACATAAAAGACACAGGTCCGATCCCTGGATTGGGAAGATTCCCTAGAAGAGGACATGACAACCCACTCTAGTTTTCTTTCTGGAGAATCCCAAGAACAGAGGAGCCTGGTGGGCTACAATCCATAGGGTAGCAAAGACTAAGCCATGACTGAAGTGACTTAGCATGCACTCAAAGAACAAGACAATTTTGTCATTCAGATTATCTTCTATATTCCTAATGTACATTTAACTAAACCCACCAGAGAAGGGGCTGCAAACATAAAGCAAAAATAAAACAGAAATCTTTGTTATATTAATACTTTGCTTTCTTTAGGGCAATAATTCAAGTGCTGGTGTTGACAGATGTAACAGTTTTGGCAGATATTCCTTAATCATCATTTACGGGAGTTAAAGATTGGTCAGAGGCTTCAAACCATGCTATGGCTATTTGAAATCATCACAAAAAGTCAGGGTAAGGATAAGAGGAAGAATCAACTATCACACATAACAGTACGTTGTGATTGTGAACACAAATGAGATAGTTCAATTTCCAAGAGAGAGATTTACAAGATAGTATTTCCAATATTGAGAGTAGAACCAGAGGAAAACCATAGTGACAGTTTTTGGCACTCACATTTTAACTCCAAGCTGGTGGAATCTAGGAAGCAAAGATATACATGTGCATAGGTCTTAATAATCAGATGGGTATGTAGAGAGCCTAAGTTTCAACTTTGTAATTACATGCAGGAAAAAAAAAAAAAGTTTTCTCAGCAGTGAGATGACTTACCTAAGGACCCTTAGCTCATTGTTAGTAGAAGCTGAGAAAGCAAAACCTTCAAATGCCCCGTTCAGTCCCTTTGTACAAGCTATGTCTTAAATTTAGAGCACAGCTGTGTATGTTGAAGATGTTACTGGTTCAGCATCTCAGAGCATTGAGTTCTGGATCAGGTAGGTATAAATTCCATCCAACTCCTTTTCCTGAAAAATTCTGGGCAAATCGCAAATCACTTTTTGCTTGAATTTCCTCATTGAGAATATTCAAATAATGCAGTATTAGCCTCAGATGCTTGTTTCAAGCATTAATTAGTAATCTAAGAATGGGTTATAAGTACTCAACAAAGAGAACTTATTTTTATCCATTTATACCATATTAGAGATTAATTATAAAGTATTTTTCTCCAGATGTCAACCTATTTTCATGTAGTTTTAAATAAATCTTGGAAATAAGAGGGATATTCATTTTCTGTGTTAGGAGATAAAGTTCTGTGGACATAGTACTTATGCATAAGTCATTTGTGTGAAGCTTCCATTTAAAAAAAATATTCACTAGGATTAAACCTTTACAATAACACTGTTATTCTAATTACACATGTAATAGTAAGCTGATAGATATATTAGAGATCCAAGTAGCTGAAAGTATGAATCCATAAAACAATAAAATGAAAGATTATCACAGATCCAGGAATATGAATATCTACAATTATCAGAACTATACAATGAAAATGAAATTGTTTTGCTTTTTAAATAATAAAATGATTTTTAAAGAATTTGCATGATTCTAAGAAGAAAGTCACTTACTTAATTCTCAAATTTTGATTTACGTGCTTAGATAAAACCATAGTTTTAACAGAAAAGTGATTACTGTTTGTGAATCACAGTAGATAATATTGAAAGGAGAAGCATACATCCTAAAACTTCAGTCAATATATCATCTATGTCTTGTTTAAAATATCTGAAGAAATTATTGTTAGATGCTATTATTTATTTGAGTTTCATAAGTTTAAAATCTGAAGCTTAGACAGTTAGGTCAATTGATCAAAATGAGAAAATCAGTTAATAAGTGAAGGAACCAGGACATAAATTCATAACTAAAGAATCTAAAACTTTGCTCAGTTCATAACTCAAACTATACATTCCTGGTGATAGTCTTACTATTGATCAGGTATGATTTTGTTGTTATGCATTTGTGATACATAGGTAGTTATATATGCCAACTCAATTTTAGCAAAAACAAATATTCATTTATATTATTTGTACACAATACTAAAACATAAATTTTAAAATCTGAGTAAACTAGATTAAAAACTGTTTACTTTGAGAATAATTTAAATCTTGTTTAGTGTCTAAAAGAATTAGAAGCATCCTAAGCAAGGAAAAATAAACTGAGTGAACATTAAACTCAGTATTATTCTTCTGAGCAACCAGGATGAAATAGTAGGTGGCCGTATAATATTGCCCACATCTATCATGAAGAAGCATAGATTATCAGAAAAGACATATAAAAGGATAAGAAAAGAAAACAAAATAAACCTAGCATTGACTTTTAAGGGAAGTTTACTAGCAAGTGCTATGTAGAAAACACACTGAACACTATAATAGACAATAACTGTAAACTTTTTCTTAGGCCAACCAGTTATAAGCCTTAAAGCAAAATTTTAAATCCTACTTCAGTGAAAGTGTTTCTATGAAGAACAGAATAATATAGTTCAATTACCTGGCTTGCTGTCTGCCTTCTTAGAAGGTAGAAGCTTAAAAAAATCTATGGAAATAAATGGTTACAGTGTTCCTTAGGTCAGCCTTTTCAAATACCAGTTGTCACGCTTTCACAGCAGCTGTATGAGACCAAATTTCAAGTTGAGAAATCTGACAGGTAAGTGAAAGGTGTTCTGCGTTTTTGACTGAAAGGAATCCCCATGCTCTGGAGACCTAGGATATGGGTTATAAAGTTCACATTTTGAAATGAAAATTAAGCAGTATAACTAGATCCAATTAGTGTGCATTATTTCATGAAATAATTGCTATTTGCAGTTAAATGAAAAAATCATTAAAATGGTAAATCATTCTTATAAAATTGAATTTAGTGATTTAAAATTTAGAACTGCAACTAAGAAACCCTGTTTTCAGCATTTCTCTCCATTTTCTCCAATTTGAAAAAATCCTATTTATTTAGTACACACCTTTTTTAAAGTCTATGTCTATGTGATTTCTTATAGTTTTACATTTAATTCATAATATAATTTCATTTTGTTAAATAAATAAATTTAGAAATCAAATATTTACTTAAAAAAAAAAAAAGAATCACTTTGAGTTTCCTAAATCTGCAATCTTTGAGTTAAGTAAAATAAGTCTTCTGGTGACTTTAGGACAAGAATCATTCTGTCATTTGTGTTCAACATCTAATCTTTCTTCAATTATTTTTTGTAAAACATTCCTTATGGATTTTATATTGTGTCTGATGTACTTTAAGTACCATAATAAGCTATGGAAAATTATTTTCAAGGGCTTCTTATTTATGAGTTCCTCTCTTGAATTCCCCCTTAGTTTTTAAAGGCATATATTGATTAATTCAGCTGAAATGTACAGCTAATATGGAGAAAGTTGATACTCATTAATGAAATGATAGACTGAGATGCACTGTTTAGGTGCAAAACCATATAGTAAACAAACTACCAATTGAACTAATGACTAAAAGTCATTAACTGGTATATAAAGAAAAATGGTCAGTCTAGTTTTGATATCCATCACTATTCATATGGGTGGTTAAAAGTGATAGTAATCATTTTAAATTAACTTGAGTGTCTTCTACAGTTAAGGCATTATTTTACTGGGCAATGTGAGGGATACAAAAATTCACATTAGCCATTCATTTGGCAATTTGTTTAGTTACTACTCTATGCCACATAAAGATACATTAGTCGCCACCTTCTCTTAAGGAGGGGAAAAGAGAAAAATATGTACATCTAGACAGTATGTACAAGAGAAATTTCTGAAAACAGTCAAGAACCTGTTAAAAAGCAACACTCTTTAAAAGTTAAAAGGAGGAAATTGAGTTGATCTTATGAGTCTTGTCTTACTTTGAAAACACTGGATGCATCTTTTAAGCCTAATAATCAGCAAGTATCTTTTGGATAGAATGAAGAGAAAATAGCACCAGGCCCAAAGTGACTATTTTCATTCCTTGATTATTAGGGTTATTATAAACCATTTGAAACAGCCTTCAAAGGATGCATTTAAATAAGAACTAATCTACCAATGACGGCTTCCTGGTCGGGAAGATCGCCTGCAGAAGGGAGTGACTACCCACGCCAGTATTCTTGCCTGGAGAATCCCATGGATAGAGGAGCCTGGCAGGCTGCAGTCCATGGGGTCACAGTCTGACACAATTGAGCAACTAACACTTTCACTTTCAATCTACCAGTGATCATTTGGAAAGATGCCATCTTCTGGAAAAATATCTCACAATGAATACCAATTTAAATAGAAACTCTTAGATTAAGCAAATCTTTTTTTTTTTTTTTTCTTGCTTTTCTGATTCACTTCTTTGTACTTCCATAACAGTTGACAGATTAAGACAGGCAGTGTATGCACATGTCTGTTTCTACCAGCGGAGGGCGCTGCTGGAGAACAAGGGTGGGACTTTATTTACTCTCTCTGAGGCACTTAGCCTCACACCTAAGTGTGCTTTAAGCAAATGATGAACTGGTTGCATTTGAATTCTAATAAAAAGGGGAGTTCGTGAGACAAGCATTGTGTCAAATGCAAAAAACAACAAAAAAAACATACTTCCAAAATCGTTCAGAGTAGCATGCGTCTTCAGAGAACTTTTGAGAAGGAAAACGGAGAAGCAGGGCTGACAGCACCAGAGAGCCTTGTCCTTTTGTTTCGCTACTAAAATCCCTGTTAAAATCAGTGCAGCTGCTTATTCTCTTTCTTGTTCCTTTTCCTCCGCTTTGCAAATGCCCAGAAGAATCCACAGTAGTCAGACTGTTCCTATTTTCTTGCCCCTGTACCTTCTTAGGTTTTTCTTCCTGGATTTCACCCCACAGCCTTTCTGCGCCACCCTAGTTCCTCTTAGTTTCTCATGGTTCTCACCATCTCCCCTCCTCCAGTCAAAACTGGATCCTGTTAACATGGACCACACAACAGAAATGCTCCTCTTCTTTAGGCAACCGGATAAAATAGATTATTACAAATGCTCAGAGTAGTTTTTGGTTTGCTTGTTGGATTTTGTTGCTGTTTTTTTTTATTCATCTCTATCACAAGCAAAAGGCCTGTGGGTTAAAAATGTCTGCCTGTTAAAAGCTATGAGAAGAAAAAAAAAAAAAAGAAGCAAAGACATGTAGTAAACACAATGATGTTCAGAAACTACCGACCTCTGTGCAGTAATGAGCAGAGCCAGGGATGGATTCCTTTACACTGCCACAAGCAAAAGATGCTAGAGAATTGGATTACACAAAGAAAGGCCAATACACACAAGGTATCAACTCCTGCCGGTGTTTAGGTGGGCTCCTGATACTCTGGTCAGTACTTACAGGAGACTAAAATCAAAGTAAAATTAGCAGGATGCTACAGGTTCAGGGATTAAGGTGTTTCTCAAGATCTGACTACATCTGATCTCCAGAGTCTCAGTTTTCCCTCTATAGTCAGGCAGGTGGTATCCTGATTCTTTCAATGGCCAACACCTCCAGTGGAACTGTGGGTCCTACTCTCACCTTTCCACAGTTTTTGATCTGGCGTTTATCCTCTCTAATACTATGTCCCCTTTTCTATTGGACCCTTTCTATCAATATACATGTATATTGACATTTCCTATTTTATAAAAAAAAAAAAAAATGTTGCTTAATCCCACATTTACCCTATACAAGGTGCCTCCTCCTTGACTATAAAGGTTGAAAAGAAAATCCAATTTATCCTGGGCTTATTTTGGTTTGTCATCTATCTACATAATGAACATAGGTTATTTATATCTTTTATATCTATCTATCTACCTGTCTAACCATTACAACATCTTTGTGTAAAATGTTCCCTGAAACCTTATAGTTGTAAATCAGATTGTTTCTTTACCATCTTCATGTAATTGTCTAAATGGCATCTTGAACGTGTGTTGGACAATATGGAACTCTGGATTTTCCCCATAAATTTGTCCTACTTCATTCAATTTAGCCTCATAAAGAGCACAGCTCTCTTCTCAGAAATTAGTATCTTTGCAATACAATTTCCATCAAGCCAACAAGATAATATTTTCAAATGTAAATCAGATCATGTAGTTTCTCTGCTCTGAAATTTCCAGTGACTTTAAAAGTTAGAACAAAACTAAATTCATTATCCTGACTTAAAGAGCTCTGAATTATCTATCTTTCTTTGCTTTGAAACACCAGGCTCTGACCTACCTTGCCCACCCTACTTTTGTGAGTGAAACTAGATTTTTTCAAAGTTACTGTTTAGGGATTTTACATAAACCATCCCATCTATATTTGGTCATATGAGCATTTTCTTAAATAAAAATATCAGTAGTAATGTTTAACTGACAAGCTTCACCAGAAAGCCTCATGAATTTCAAATTCTGATCATGTTTATTTACTAAGCAAAGTTGACTCACACCTATACACTGATCCACAGTGACCTTCACATGGCTGGTTCCCCATTATTCATGTGCTGATTTAAATGTCACCTCTCTGGGTGAGTTTAAGACACTAATCAGTCACTCTCTATTACATCACCCTTTTTAATTTCCCTATATATCACTCGGCACTAAGCTGAGATTATGTTTTTGTCTATTTGTTTATCATCTTTCTCACTCGTCCAACTAGAATATACTCTGGATATGAACAGAGACTTTGACCTTTTTGTTCTTTGCTATATTTCTAGGACTTGTGTCTGGCCCAGAGCAGGAACTCAGAAAATACAGATTACATTGTGCTACATTTCTTATGCACCTAGCATAGTGCTTGACCAGTATTTTAAATTTAACAATAGCTTCCAAATTTACATGTTTTTCTGAGTCAAATCTGTATCCTTTATGAGTCCATTGTCACCATCAAATACTGTTCCCTGCCCCCAACCCCCATTTTTATTGTGAAAAGTAAAACTATAGAGATAAAATTTCCTTTAATAGGAATTAACAGAGCATTTTCAAGGAGGAAGAAATTTTCCTTCACATTTTTAGGTCTTTTGGGTTATCTAAGTGTTACGTAGTTAGCATAGGAAACAGGAGTCCAGAATGGCAGTGGCTAAAAGAAAAGGAAGGGAAAAGCCCGTGAAAGTAGAACAAAGAAAGGTCCAAGGTCCCAAGTGAGGACCTCAGGTAGAACAAACAGCACTCTGGCTAGCCCGATTTACATAGGGTAGGCCCGGGGGAAGGAAAAAATCAGATAGAAAGAGGAGCCAAAGGGCCGGGGGCCCCCCCTCTCTTCTCTTCACCTTAGGGTCTATATGCCCTCACGCCTCGAGGATGTATTTTCCTGCTAGTTTCTAAATAAAATTGAGCTGTAACACTGATCTAAGAGCCACAACACAGTCTGTTCGAGACCTGAGACTAAGTTTTAAATTAGCGTGAGATTAACAGGAAAAACTTAAATAAAAGTTTGATTATATGTACATGTGGAAAAACTCCAGGAAAACTAAATTACTTGCTAAAATGGCTGAAATCCTCATCTTAAATACAATCTCCAGATAAAGACAAATGAGGATATTAGGAGGAGTGACTTCAAAGGGGAGGAAGGCAATTCACATGGAGATAGAAAAGCAAATGTTTGGTAGACAGATATTTGCTGGACTACACAGAGACACTGGGCCACGGAGAAGAATCTTAACAGAGGATGTTCCTGTCTATACTAGTTGTCTGTGGTGATAGTGTTGACTGAAAAAATAATCACAACCTAAGAATTGAGTTATATTTTCTTTTGGGAAATTTTTTAGGGACTTAAACCTGGGAGGCAGCATCTCCAATAGCTCTGAGAGAACTACTCTGAAGAGGTGGGAGGAAGAGCCAGGTTATATGGAAGTTTTGCAACAAAGAACAGGTAGTCTGAACATCAAAAGGCTATTGTTAATTAAAGGAAACAAGATATCCCAAGTTAAGAAATTTAGCACTTTTTTGTGAATAAGAAGATGCTAAAGTCTGGGCTCAAACAAATCATTCCTTTAATATGTATCTCAGCTATCTGGGGTCAGTATTCTGTGTTTTTCACATCTTAAGTTTCTCAGAGCTCACTGTAGGGAGTGGCTGTTTCTGATGAATGCAAGATGGCAGGTATTCTTCTCCTTCCTGACAGCCCTTAGGGCTCACATTGGAGATTTGGAATTGCTGGTAACTGTGACATCCTTGTTGACTGATACGGCAGGAAATGTTCCATTTCTCAACAGTGAAACTGAACAGGACCCTGAGGGGTATCCTGGGCACAGGAGATTTTCTATTCAGAGAAGATGACCTTCCCTGAGTTCTAAAGGGCAGATTTCAATAATTGCTAATGAGAGAAGGCAAGGAATGTGGAATCAAAAGAAAAACAGCCAAGGAACAATACTGCAGCCTTGGGGCAGGGTCCTGGTTGCACCTTAAGGGATACACATAGGAATGTGTCTTTTTTTTTTTTTTTTTTAGGGAAGATTGATTTTTTTCTTTTTTTTTTTTTTTTTTTTAATTTTTTATTAGTTGGAGGCTAATTACTTCACAACATTTCAGTGGGTTTTGTCATACAGGAATGTCTTTAAGACTCTATGTAAAATTAAAACCCAACAAATGGAGGATGCCCCATTCTCCATTGCAGAGAGGACCACCTGAGGAGGCCAGACTAAAGGAAACAGGGAAGCTAATCAAGAGATTACATGAGAGGAGATTAAAGAAAGGAAGTCAGTCAGTCAGTCAGTTCAGTCACTCAGTCATGTCCCACTCTTTGCGACCCCATGAATCGCAGCATGCCAGGCCTCCCTGTCAATCACAAACTCCTGGAGTTTACTCAAACACATGTCCATCGAGTCGGTGATGCCATCCAGCCATCTCATCCTCTGCCATCCTCTTCTCATCCTGCCCCCAATCCCTCCCAGCATCAGGGTCTTTTCCAATGACTCAACTCTTCGCATGAGGTGGCCAAAGTACTGGAGTTTCAGCTTTAGCATCAGTCCTTCCAATGAACACCCAGGACTGATCTCCTTTAGGATGGACTGGTTGGATCTCCTTGCAGACCAAGGGACTCTCAAGAGTTCTCCAACACCACAGTTCAAAAGCATCAATTCTTCGGCGCTCAGCTTTCTTCACAGTCCAACTCTCACATCCATACATGACCACTGGAAAAACCATAGCCTTGACTAGATGGATCTTTGTTGGCAAAGTAATGTCTCTGCTTTTTAATGTGCTATCTAGGTTGGTCATAACTTTCCTTCCAAGGAGTAAACGTCTTTTAATTTCATGGCTGCAATCACCATCTGCCATGATTTTGGAGCCCAAAATGATAAGGTATGATACTGTTTCCACTGTTTCCCCATCTATTTCCCATGAAGTGATGGGACCAGATGCCATAATCTTAGTTTTCTACATGTTGAGCATTAAGCCAACTTTTTCACTCTCCTCTTTCGCTTTCATCAAGAGGCTTTTTAGTTCCTCTTCACTTTCTGCCATAAGGGTGGTGTCATCTGCATATCTGAGATTAGTGATATTTCTCCTGTCAATCTTGATTTGTTTGTGCTTCCTCTAGCCCAGCGTTTCTCATGATGTACTCTGCATATAAGTTAAATAAGCAGGGTGACAATATACAGCCTTGACGTACTCCTTTTCTTATTTGGAACCTGTCTGTTGTTCCATGTCCAGTTCTAACTGTTACTTCCTTACCTGCATATAGGCTTCTCAAGAGGCAGGTCAGATGGTCTGGTATGCTCATCTCTTTAAGAATTTTCCACAGTTTATTGTGATCCACATAGTCAAAGACTTTGGCATAGTCTATAAAGCAGAAATAGATGTTTTTCTGGAACTCTCTTGCTTTTTTGATGATCCAGCAGATGTTGGCAATTTGATCTCTGGTTCCTCTGCCTTGTCTAATACCAGCTTGAACATCTGGAAGTTCACAGTTCACTTATTGCTGAAGCCTGGCTTGGAGAATTTTGAGCATTACTTTACTAGCATGTGAGATGAGTGCAACTGTGCGGTAGTTTGAGCATTCTTTGGGATTGCCTTTCTTAAGGATTGGAATGAAAACGGACCTTTTCCAGTCCTGTGGCCACTGCTGAGTTTTCCAGATTTGCCGGCATATTGAGTGCAGCACTTTCACAGCATCGTCTTTTAGGATTTGAAATAGCTCAACTGGATTCCATCACCTCCACTAGCTTTGTTCATAGTGATGCTTTCTAAGGCCCACTTGACTTCACATTCCAGGATGTCTGGCTCTAGGTGAGTGATCACACCATTGTGATTATCTGGGTCGTGAAGACCTTTTTTGTACAGTTCTTCTGTGTATTCTTGCCACCTCTTCTTAATATCTTCTGCTTCTGTTAGGTCCATACCATCTCTGTCCTTTATTGTGCCCATCTTTGCCTGAAATGTTCCCTTGGTATCTCTAATTTTCTTGAAGAGATCTCTAGTCTTTCCCATTCTGTTGTTTTCCTCTATTTCTTTGCATTGATCGCTGAGGAAGGCTTTCTCATCTCTCCTTGCTATTCTTTGGAACTCTGCATTCAAATGGGAATATCTTTCCTTTTCTCCTTTGCTTTTTGCTTCTGTTCTTTTCACAGCTCTTTGTAAGGCCTCCTCAGACAACCATTTTGCCTTTTTGCATTTCTTTTCCATGGGGGTGATCTTGATCCCTGTCTCCTGTACAACGTCACAAACCTCCGTCCATAGTTCATGAGGCACTCTGTCTATCAGATCTAGTCCCTTAAGCCTATTTCTCACTTCCACTGTATAGTCATAGGGATTTGATTTATGTCATACCTGAATGGTCTAATGGTTTCCCCTACTTTCTTCTAAGGAAAGGTAAGCCCTGTATAAACACTAATCTCAATGCAAACCCCACCTTTGATCCTTTGTAATAAAACTCCTCAGCAAACTCCACTGGGCTGGGACACATAATTTTCAAGTGCAGGACCCATTGTGTCCCTCTTTGCCTGGCAGAGCAATAAAGCTATTCTTTTCTACTTCACCGAAAACACTGTTTCTGAGATTCAGTTTGGCATTGGCGCCCAGAGAGGCTGAGTTTTTGGCATCAATAGCATCCTTCCTGGAACAGATCCTCTATGTACATTTTTTAGTTAGATAGAAGGAAAGTGCAGTATTTTTGTACAGATGTAAGAGCTGGACAATAGAAAAGGCTGAGCACCAAACAATTGATGCCTTCAACCTGTGGTGCTGGAGTAGACTCTTTAGAGTCCCTTGTACAGCAGTGAGATCAAACCAGTCCATCCTAAAGTAAATCGACACTGAATGTTCATTGGAAGGACCGATGCTGAAGCTGAAACTCCAGTACTTTGGCCACCTGATGTGAAGAGCCAATTCATTGGAAAAGACCCTGATGCTGGGAGAGATTGAAGGCAGGAGGAGAGGGGGATGACAGAGGATGAGATGGTTGGATGGCATCAGCAATTCAATGGACATGAGTTTGGGCAAACTCTGGGAGATGGTGAAGAACAGAAGCCTGGTTTGCTGCAGTCCATGGGGTTGCAAAGAATCAGGCAGGACTGAGGGACTGAACAATAAAAACAGCAAGAGGGACAAAGCTTCTTCCTGAGTCTTTCAGACCTTGATTGTTTTCAGCTGGAAATAATTTGCATTAAAAGAGACACATCTTGAGGTGACATGTTTTGCCACCCTATAGAATTCTGTGATATTTCTAGAAAAAAAGGAGCAAAAAAAAAAAAAGTAAAAGAAAAGAAAAACTTTAGGCAATTTACTTCTTAAGAAAAAAATAAAAATATGGTCAGTGACCATAGTTGGACAGGTATTATATGCTATAAAGATTTTCTTCAATTATGTATTGTCAAAACATAATAGTAAACACAAAATAAAATCAAACAAAAAGGGTGTGAGTAGTGATTCTGCCTTCCCATGTGTAGATTGTCAGGTTCACATGTCTTCAAAGATACTGTAAGAAGAAGAGCAAAACCTGTATCCATGTAGGATCTGTCTCTTTTACTTTGACTTCTGCTTGTCACTGCCTTTGTTGTTATAATCACTAAAATGATGCTGTCTATAGCCAAAAGCATACATAATGACCTTCCTCTGGGAACCTGCCCTTCTGCCTGAATGTTTGTTAGACTAAAGTGCCTTTGTTCAACTCACAGAGAGACATTCTGACCCTGCCCACCTGTGGATGGCACAGAAAAGAAGAAATTAATACACCCCCTTCCAAATGTGGGTCAACGCAAGAGATATTTTGCAAGGCTAATGGTCTTTTTACTTTACTTCTTCACCTTTCCCCCTACTCTGTTTTATAAAAGAAACTGGGATCCAGACCCCACCGAGATGGTACTCTAGAGTGCTAGCCCACAATCTTCTTGGACTTCTGGCTTTCTGAATAAATCACTATTACTTACTTCAATACTTTGTCTCCCCATTATTGACCTGTTGTGCAGTGAGCAGACCAAGCTTGTTTGCAGCAACCGTATCTTCCTTTTCATCATTGTATTTCCTATTTCTTTCTACTTTCTACTTGTAATTTTTCATTATTTTCAAGAATCATTATATACTGATGAAAATGATACGAAAGGTGTAAATGACTTAGTTGTTATTAACTGGCTTCATTCTCTAAACTCGTCTACCTTTTAATTTTTGTTTGTTTGTTTTCAAATGGCTTATGTGTTTTTATTTATTTATTATTTTTTTACAGTTTATATTTTATTTATTTATTTATTTATTTTTTAGTGGTTTTTGCCATACATTGACATGAATCAGCCATGGATTTACATGTGTTCCCCATCCCGATCCCCCCTCCCACCTCCCTCTCCATCCCAACTTAATATACAATCAGAAATTAAGTTAATTACATCCTAAGCATTTTAACAGATAATGAAAAATCTAAATTCAGTTATATACTCCAAGATGGCTGCATTATTTCTACAGAAGTGGTAAAGGAACAGCCAAATTGCAGAAGGCTAAGTTATTAGACTTGAAATTATATCTTATGACAAGCACAATGCTTTTCTTTGGTTACTGTTTTTGTTTGGGGTGTTTGCATTAAAGTAAGGAAAATATGGAAGAGTACTAAAACTCTTTCAATTTCTTGGGTCCATCACAGTAACTTTGTCTGATCTTTTAAGAGAGAATTTTGTTCCTATGACATTTCTTTCTTTTTTAAATTTAAGATTGAAGGGCAAAATAAAAACTTGCTTAGAAAACTCAAATCAAATGTATAATAAGTCATATTTTTAATCCCCCAAATAACTGGAAGTAAGTTCTTTCTTTGATCACGTAAATTTTTTTCTTATAAAATATCAGTGATTAATGTTTAAATTACTATAATTGTCAGAAAGACTAATGCATTTACAATTCACAATAAGCTCATTTACTAAGTAAAATTGACTTACAAATTTGTTCTCCTTTTCATACTGTTGTATATTAAATGTCAACCAACATTTAGTGAAATTGATGTGTCAAGTATCAAATATCTGAAAAAAAAGCTTACTAAGTAGTCATTGGACCAGGTCAGTTTTTCTCACACGGTAATGCATTTGACAGCCTTGGCTAAAAGATGACAGTATAGCATGAAAGAGGAGAAAAGATAAACCATAATGAATATGCCCAGTACATGAATAAGAGACAATTTTATGGTATAGCCCATACATGCAGTAGTTTACCATGAGGATTGTCAAATAATAATATTGTGGCAGCAAAGAATAAAAGAACTCTATTTCTGATTTTAAGAATTGAAATTTGGAAGACATTGATTCTGGTAAGACTAGGAAAGTGTTTTGAAAAAAAATTCAGGGGCTTGTAAAGGCAAAAGCTGTGAGTCTGTACTCTGACACAGAAAAATAAATATTTGTCCTAAAGGGAGAGGCTGTCATGAGTTGTTTTAGGGTAAGGGTCTGATAAGTATCTTGAATTTCTAGCAGATGTTCTGGGTTAGGACAATGTGTGGTCAAAAATTCAAATTCCATCTAGGCTAAGACATGTGTAAGTCACTCTTCCCCCATGGCTTCCCAGCTCCATTTTAGAGTGCTCTGTTGGCAATACTGTGTTTAGCCAAAAACTCTTTTCTTTTCTTTACACAGGATGATTCTCTTAAAATATCACTTTGAGAGAAAAGGTTTTAAATGAAAATACATTGCCCCACAAAATATTGATAAAGGTGGGAGCTAAGTTCTAGGATTGCATTTTTTTCTTAATTTATCTGTTCTGAAATCAGGGAAATTTTGCTAAAATATTCCAAGGAAATCAGGAAAAAAATTGCACAAAGGAAGAGTTCAGCCTAAGACAGTTCTTTGTCCTGTAAGATGGGGGAAAAGTTATTTTGTCAAAATCTCTTTACACATGCTAAAATAATTGCATTTTAATAAAGTATTTGTTTTAACATATGTACTTTAAAGGAGCATATGCTATTATAAGCATATGAATATATGAGTGGATATATAGAGTTCTATGGAAGCCAGCCACTCTGATTTTAAGAGCACTCAGTTTTTACTGGTGAGACATATGTTGATCATGATATTTACTAAGAAGTGAATTCTACTCCCTCACATGAAGCTTCCCATTTTGGGATGCCTCCTCTCAAAAGCTAAGTTGCCTTTTGTCAATTTCAAATGATGTTCTGTGCAATGCAGGAGACCTGGGTTCTATTCCTGGGTCAGGAAGATCCCCTAGACAAGGAAATGGCAACCACTCCAGTATTCTTGCCTGGTGAATCCCATGGACAGAGGAGCCTGGCGGGCTACAATCCACGGGGTCACAAGAGTTGGACAGGACTTAGTGACTAAACAACCACCACGTGGTAGCCCCTATAACAGGATAATTGGGACACTGATCAGAATTTCAACATAATTTTTTTTTATCTCAATAAAATATCTAAAATATTGGATTGGGGACATGGAAGTTAGTCTTCTATGATGTATCCAAGTATATTTTAGAGAAATTGTTTCTCATGTATTTCAGGTAGACTGATCTACTTAAAAACGTGATAGTTTGAAGATAAAGTAATAGGGTCAGTGACTACTGCCAACAATTAGGTTTGAATAAAAGAAATCAGTAGCTCAGCACAAGTGCCTTTCACGGCGGTAAGCACACATGAGGATTGTTCGTTGATTTACTATCCCTGCCTCTGTGAGCTGCTTGCTCTTAGACCTGGGTCAGGCCCCATCGTCTAAGGTGATGCTTTGCCTACAGTTCAGGACTAGGCCCTATGCTTGCTGCTTAAAGAGATTTTCCATTACTTATGGTGCTGTTACTCTATGGGAGTTCCTTATTTGCCCAGGTATTCCAAAACCAGATGCTCCAATAAGTGCAGGACACAATCACTATATGTCGGTGAGCTTCCCCACTGTTTTGAAACAGTGACTAAGCACACACAAAACAGGGATTTTTAGATAACTAGATGTTGGGCACCAAAAGATAGCATTACATAACTTCTGACTCTATGCTGATGAATATCATTCACACTAAATATGATAGTTTAGCACTAGAACAGAGGCTGCAACACTTGGCTGCAAAATGGCTCTTATGAAATTAATTGAAATTTCATTTTATGTTCATCTCACTATTTAAAATGTGCAAAGGAGCACTCTGTTAAAAATATATCATTTCCCCATCTTTCTTGTTCATTATATCATAAATGTGTTGACAGTGTTCTCTTCAGGCTTGTCACTTGTTGAGAAATCTAATGCCATCTTAATGTGATTTTAAATGTAATCAATACTTTAGTTTTTCTGCTTACTTTTCATACCTTAGATCAGGAAACTTTGATATAACTTTGCATCCACTTTTAAGTCATTGATTCATATGCATAAAGGAGAATTCACTTTGTAGGATACTGAATCCATAGCTATTTTTAATTATAAAATTAAAATTATAAAATTAGCTAAGATTTTGGGAGTTTAGTTGTTATGTTGCATTTCAAGTTCTCTCATGGAATTCTTTAACCTTGCCACTTTCAGATGCATTTTTTTTAAACATTTCCAAATAAGCAATAAAATATTTTCACTATATTGACTGCTCTGAGGGTATTTTATAGCTTATGTAAAAATGCAACTCTGAAATTCAATGAATTCAAAAATAGAAATTTATTTTCCCTTTTGTGAAAAAAGCAAACTCAGAGTCAATGTATCTGGATGTATTATTCTGTTTTTCTACATTTGATTAAACTTTGGATTTATTCAAAGAAATAACAATTCTAGTCAATGTAGAAAAAAATAAAGAGATATAAATATTCTAAAAGAAGTTCCCCAAAGCTGTGAAAAGAAAGAAGTAAAATCCTTCATTAATTTTTAATTGAATCTAATGACCATTGTTTTGTGTGTTTTTCTAAAAGCATTACATGTTTACATTAGAAACAATCTTTTAGGAAAAACTTGGATTAAAAAAAAAAAAAACTTAAGGAAAATAGTGAACAAGATCCTGATAAAGATAAAAACTCAGAACTAACTTTGTAGAACATATAGATACCATATATTTGGAATTTTATAATATTAACTCTGATGTGTATGTATAGAGAGTCTGATATGACTGAAGCAACTTGAATGCATGCACACACACATACATGTGTGTGTGTGTGTGTGTGTGTGTGTGTGTGTATACTCAGTTGCTCAGTGGTATTCTGCTCTTTGTGGCCCCAAAGGCTACTCTTCGTAGCCCACCAAGCTGCTCTACCCGTGGAATTTTCCAGGCAAGAATACTAGAGTGAGGTGCCAGTTCTTACTCCAGGGGGTCTTCCCAACCCAGGGATTGAACCCATATCTCTTGCATCTCCTACAGTGGCAGGCAGATTCTTTACCACTAGCACCACCTGGGAAGTCCTATATATGTATATAAGCCATACACACACACACACACACACACACAGACACATATCTATATATATACATATATATGTATATGTGTGTGTATAAATATATATCTCATGTATGTATGTGTGTATGTGTATATACATGTATGGTGTCTTGTTTTCTTTTCCTTGGGTCAATTTGCAAACTAAAAATACTTTTTCTGATAAGAATTGATTTCTTCTTTTTTATACACAGTTTAAAAATTTAAAACCTTCCAAAATCTTCTAGGCAGCAGAGTAAACAAGTTCTCCTCTCATAAAACACCTAGATATTGGAAGAACTACAACAGACATATTTCTAAATGATCTGTCAAAGTCTGCAAACTCTGAAGATGGCACCAAAAACTCCCAAGAATTTCCTTCCTGCACCCTAACTCCCCCTACACACACGTGCTGTTGGTGCTGCTGCTGCTACTAAGTCGCTTCAGTCGTGTCCGACTCTGTATGACCCCATATGTGGCAGCCCACCAGGCTCCCCCGTCCCTGGGATTCTCCAGGCAAGAACACTGGAGTGGGTTGCCATTTCCTTCTCCAATGCATGAAAGTGAAAAGTGAAAGTGAAGTTGCTCAGTTGTGTCCGACTCTTCGTGACCCCAGGGACTGCAGCCCACCAGGCTCCTCTGCCCATGGGATTTTTCAGGCAAGAGGACTGGAGTGGGGTGCCATTGTGAACAAATTTGAAAGCAAATTGAAAAGCTAAACCAAGGAGCTGAAATTGCCCTGTAGGCAGCTGCCAAATATAGGAAATTAAATTTTATATGTTATCAGCATATTATGATAAATAAGGATAATCTGAAATCCCCATGGAAAACTGAGACTCTGGAAATATTAAATAAAAGGTGTAGTCTTAAAAATAAATATCTTAAAATACACACACATATATATGTATGTCATGTATAGGTACAGGAATAAACAGATAGATTTTTTTAAAGTAAAGAGACTGCCAATCTTAGCAGGAGGCCACCAGACCCTTCATTACCCCTCAGTAATTACATACTTTTCTCTTCCTCCCTAAGAAGTAAACACCATCCTAAATTTTATATCACACATTCCCAAGCAGTCTTTAGAGTTTTACTACCTATTTACCTTTTCCAAAAAAAGATATTTTACTTTGCTTCTCTGTTTCTGAACATGGAATCAAACTATACACAGTGCCGTATTCTCCATAAAACTTTTACAAGTAGTTTGAACAAAAGTGGGCTTCCCTTGTGTCTCAATTAGTAAAGAATCTGCCTGTAATGCAGGAGACCTGTGTTCAATCCTTGTGTTGGGAGGGTCCCCTGGAGAAGGGAAAGGCTACCCACTCCAGTACCATGACCTGGGGTCCATGGGGTCGCAAAGAGTCGGACACAACTGAGCGACTTTCACCTTTTTTCACTTTCTGGACAAGAGTGCTTATTCAGTCTGATCAGTATCTTTATTAGTAGCTTGCAGATCCAAGAATAAGTAGCAAATTAGATAAAAAAAATGACAGCCAAAAGTTAAGTTCTCAGAGAGGTGTGGCCAATATGACAGAGGAGGAAGACTCTGCTCTCACCTCCACCTAAGGGCACACCAAAATTAAAGGTATTTAAAGACCAAATGTAGCCCAACAGGTGCCATCCATTTGGGGAAGGTCAATCTACCAGTGCACACTGGTGCTGGCCACAGTAATTTTGGAATTTACCTGCTAGCTTACTAGCCCCAGGACCCAGGCTCAGCACCAGTTCTGGGATGACTCAGTCCAAGCAGTTAGGCTAGGGAGAACAGCAACCCCCTCACTAGCCCTCTAAGCCCCAAGCCACCCTGAAATTTGGCCTCACTGACCTCACTAGTCTTAGAATCTTCTGAGCCCTGAACTTGACACTGGTGGTCAAAAAATTGCAGAGGGAGAAACTCCCAAGCTCATCCTACAAGTCCACCATCACCTTGATACCAAAACTAGACAAAATGCCATAAGAAAAGAAAATTATAAGCCAAAATGACTGAAAAATGTATATTCAAAAATCCTCAACAAAATATTTGCAAACCAAATTCAACAATACAGTATTAGGATCGTACACCATGGTAAAGTGGAATTTATCTCAGGAATGCAGGTATAGTTTAAAATTTGCATATCAATGTGATACATCACATTACAAAATGAAGACTGAAAATCATATGATCATCTCAATATCTTTAGAAAAATCTCTTGACAAAATGTAGCATCCATTTGTGATAATTACACTCCATAAAACTGGTAGAGAAGGAGCATATCTCAACATGATAAAGGCCATGTATGACAAACCCACAGCTAACTTATTAAACAATGAAAAGCTGAAAGCATTCCTCCTAAGATGAGGAATAAGACAAGAATAACCACTCTCACCAATTTTATTCAACCTGGTATTGGAAATCCTAGCCATAGCGACGAGAAAGGTTAAAAAAAAATGAATTCAGATTAGAAAGGAAAAGTAAAACATTCACTGTTTGCAGATGACAAAATACTATACATAGAAAACTTTCAAGACACCACCAAAAAACTACCAGAGTTCATCAGTGAATTTGTTAAAGTTACAGGATATAAAAATAATATACAGATATTTTTGTAGTTCTGTATACTCACAAAGAACCATCAGAAAGAGAAATTAAGAAATACATTTCATTTATGATCACTTCAAAAAGAATAAAACACCTAGGAATAAAGCCAACCAAGGAGATAAAAGACTTGTACTTGGAAAACTATAAGACATTGATAAAAGAAATTGAAGATGACTCAAAGAAATGGAAATTTTCTGTGCTCATGGATTGAAAAAAAAAAAATAACGTTGTTAAAAGGAACATACTAAACAAGATAATCTACAGATTCAATACAATCCCTAACAAAATATCAGTGGAATATTTCACAGAGCTAGAAGAAATATTCCAGACTTTGTATAGAGATACAAAAGACCCTGAATAGCCAAAACAATTCTGAGATAGAACACCAAAACTGGAGGTATTACATTCTCTAATTTCAAAGTGTACTTAACGTTTGTAATCAAAGTGGAATGGTTCTGGCACAAAAGCAAATGCCAGGCCAATGGAACAGAATGAGCAGCCCAGAAATAAACACACTTTTTCATAAGCAATTAAACTAAAACAAAAGAGGCAAGAATACACAATGAGGAAAAGAAAGACTCTTCAATAAATGATGTTGGGAAAACTGGACAGTCACTACAAAAAAATCAAACTGGACTATTCTCTCACACCATGCATGAAAATATATTCAAAATTAATAAAGACTTAACTGTCGACCTGAAACCACAAGATTTCTTGAAGGAAACATAGGCAGTAAACTCCTTGACATCCTTCTTAGTACTATTTTTTGGATATGTCTCCTCAGACAAAAGAATCAAATGTAAGAATAAATAAATAGGACTACAACAGTGAAGAAAACTATCAACCAAACAAAAAGGCCACCTACTGAGTGGGAGAAGATATTTGAAAATGGCATATCCAATAAGGGATTAATGTCCAAAATCTATAAAACCTCATTCAACATCAAAAAAGAAAATTAAAAATGGTCAGGGTATCTCAAAAGACATGTTTCTAAGGAAGACATACAGATGGCCAACAGGCACGTGAAAAGATGCTCAACATCACTAATCCCTATGGAAATGCAAAACCACAGTGAGATAATCATGTCACACCTGTCAGAATGACTGTTATTAAAAAGATAATAAATAGCAAGTGTTGACAAAAACATGGAAAAAAGGTAATCCTTGTGCATTTTTGGTAGAAATGTAAATGGTGTAGCTACTATGGAAAATAATATGTAGATTCCTCAGAAGAATAAAAATAGAACTACTGTATGATACAGAAGTCCCACTTCTGGGTATAAAACTAGAGAAAACAAAGAGACTGATTTAAAAAGATATTATGCACCTCAATTTTCATAGCGGCACAATAACCAAGATACAGAAGCAACCTAAGTGTCCATCCACAAACAAATGGATAAAGAAGATATGGTATACATCCACAATGGAAAGTTACTAGGCCATAAATAAAGAATGAAATTTTGCCATTTGCAACAATGTGGTGGACCTAGAGGGAATTGTGCTAAGTGAGATAATTCAGATAAATAAAAGCTAATACAAATACAAATAGGGTGCTAGAATTACGCTGTTCTTACATTCTAACTTCAATAGTTTCATTGCTTCTTTACACCTTTACAGACATGGTTTTTACCACCTCCTTCAACCCATCCAAATTTAACAAAATCCCTGAAGTGAAGAGGTTTCTTTCTTTTTATCTACTTATTTCCCATTGCAATTTTAAAAACAAATTTTTTTTTTAATTTTTATTTATGTTGACTACAAGAGTGATGAGGAAATCTATTATTGACAATTTTGAGATTATGTATAATCTGATTCTTTTTGAATGCTTTATCAGTTTAAGATTAAGAGAATTCTTATCACTACCATTTCAGTGCTTTTAGTGAGATATAATTTTCTCACTAAAAAGTTATTGTGCATATAATTTTATGCACAATAAACTGTACATATATAAAGTATACAATTTGATAAGTTTACATATATATGTATATATATTCATTTGTAAAACAGTCACCCCATACATTTTCTGGTGCCTCCTTTTAAACCTTCCCTCTTTACACCTCTGCACTATCCTTGCCCAGTTAGCAACTGCTCAGCTTTGTTCACCGTATAGATTTGTCGATGGTATAGAATGCATTAATTTTATAGAATGTTATACAAGTGTAACCTTACAGTATATATATATATATATATATATATACAGTATATCTTTGGTACTTTATACCTATCATACATATGTTATGACTCATATATGTTGTATATAACAATAATTTATTCCATCTTATTGCTAACTTCTTTGTTATAACTCTTTTGTTATTTTAGTGGTTGTGTGAAGATTTAGAGTGTTCATCTCTCATCAATCATGCCCTACTTCAAATGGCATTACACCATATCACATAGAGTATGAGAGACTTATAATAGTATGTTTTCATTTATCTTGTCCTGACCTCTGAGCTATTGCTGCCTTACAGTTTATTTTATATGTTCTATAAATCCTTTACTAGCTTTAATTATTTATTAAAATATCAATTATATTTGAAAAAGATTTGACTAACAAAAAGAAAAATCTTACCTCTTTGTCAAAGTAGTTACCACTTACAGGTTCATTGGTTGGTTTGTTTCCTTGTGTAGATCCAGATTTCCATGTGGGGTTGTTTTCCTTCAAAAGGATTTTCTTTAACATTTTTATAATGAACATACCATGAGTTCTTTTGCTTCTTGGTGTCTGAAAAGTCTTTGAATAGTTTGATTTTAATTTTTTCTTCACTACTTATTAACTATGGGATATTGGGCACTTTCTCTACAGTTCATTTTCTTCGTGTTTAACATGATAGTAATGGTATGCACTTTAAAAAATGGCTGTGAAAACCAGTTAGTACACATAAGTTATTTATAACAACACATAGTAAACTCTCAATAATTGTTTCAAACTATGGGAGTTTCTAGGGAAAACCAATATCAATCTGAGTAGTTCTGACTTAACCCATTTATGATTATTTGTTGGCTGCTTAACAGGAAATCTTGAAAAAGGTAGTTCTGGGGTTTATGTTGCAGCTCAATAGTATCAGAGTAAAAGTCTGACATGTCATTAACTTTTCTCCCTTATGGAACACAAAATGATTCTTTTAGCTTCAAATGCTACATTTTCATAGCAGTTATCATATATGCACGAAGGAAGAAGGGAAGAGATGGCAAAGGTATGTCCGTTTTGCCAAAAAGGATTTTTTTTTTCCTGGCACCCTCCTAGTAGGCCTTCCTTCACATGACCATTGGCCACAACCCTATTATATGGCCATCATTAACTGCTAGTGAGTGTATTCTTCAGAGGAACGGATAATAATGAACCACTTATAATTCATTTGGGGTGGAGGAGGGGAGTTGGCCATTATGCTACCTGTATTAAAGTGAAGATATCTTCATAAGACAGAAGGGGAAAATAGCTAGAATGAGACATTTTGAAAAACATCCAGCTTTGGAAACTTTGTATTAATTTTGCTTTGTTTTTATTTTACATCTTTGGCTTACAAATGCTATTTTAAAAAACAATGCAATATTTTACTCAATTCAAGTTGCAAAAAAAAGTGTTGCTTGTTAATATTGATGAAAACTGGTTTCAAAAAATATGGAAATTGCATTAGGTTTGATTGAACATATGTTTTCCTTTTTTGTGCAATTACTGCTTTCCTTGCTGCAAAGTCTATTTGAACAGAATCACCCTTGGCAAGAAAAATCTTCATTGAATCACACATGGCAGCAAACCTGATGATTAACTGATGTTTCTCTGAATATTTGGAGCCTTGTCACATATCTTGCCATGAATAACTTTAGGTGAAAAATGTTATAGGTGAATTACCATGTTTTGCTTTAAAAAGTTGGTTCTTCTTTACAACATTAAGTGTATCGTTTCTTGGTATTTGCAATCTCCTTACTCAAATAGCAAAACATAATCACTACCATTATCTTCATAGTCATCTTATTTTTTAAAAATTCTATCATATTGTGAGGACATTATAATTGAAAATTGCACAAATGCATATGTTGCTGTTGTTTTGTCGCTAAGTTATGTCCAACTCTTTTGCAACCCCATGGGCTGTAGTCTGCCAGGCTCCTCTGTCCATGGGATTTTCTAGGCAAGGATACTGGGGTGGGTTGCCATTTCCTTATGCAGAGGATCTTCTCAAGCCAGGGATTTAAGCCACTTGTACTCCATTGATATGTGGGTTCTTTACCACTGAGCCACCAGATATATAGATATAAATTTGTAAAATACCAGCTTCTATTCACTTATTTTGTCAAGATATATTTATAGATTAGCTTCTATATATCAGTTTCAGTACCATTGTGGAAAACAAATTCTTCTTGCTCATAGAAAGCTTACATTTTGTTTATTTATTTTTTGGCCGCACAACACAGCATGCAGGATCTTAGTTCCCTAACCAGGGATCAATCCCATGTCCCTTGCAGAAGAAGCAGAGTCTTAACCACTGGACCACCAGGGAAGTCCCCCAAAGCTTTATGTATTAGATATACACTAGACTAGTGTGACAGCGAAAGATTCCCAGTAGCTATTATACCATTTGTTCTTAGAACAATGATTTTTTAGCTAGGCACATTGCTACCGACATTAAAGTCGATATTTCCCAGCCTCCAGGGGAGTAATGAAGGTCAGTTTCCCCAGGAAGCACATTATGGGATGAAGATTTACATGAAGGAATTTTATTGAGGAATATTTTCAGCATCAATATTAGTGGAAAAATGAGAAAGTGGGATTGGAAAATATTGCCAGGCAGATACAATAAAAGATTTAGCCAATTCTAAGGGAAACTTTAGAGCTGGAATAGCCAAGAGCTGTCCCATTTGGGGGATATATTACCAGGCATTAGCCCTTTCCATCACCAATACTTGGAGGGGAAGGGCATGTGACCTTGTAAAAGCTCTCTTCACTGGCTGACACTCATGGCAATCACAGGCAGAGGTAGAGGTGGAGGAGCAGTGTACACATGGCTAAAAACTTTTCAGCCATTAACATTCTCACAGCTGCTAGAAAATGAATGCTTCCATCCTGAAAGATAGCGTGCCACTGAGCATCATTTCCATGCTGTCACCTGAGCTGTGCACTCAGCTTCTCAATCATTATTGCCAAGTGAGCGTTCCCAGGAGGTGTGGCATGTGATCAGCCTGGGGGATCCCACTGTCATACATCACCGCTCTACTTCCTTGATTATGAGGTAGGTCTCCTGGCTCATTGAGAGACTAAACAGAATCCAGGCTAGTGGGTCATGCACTCTGCATAAGTTCCTGGATATTGGGGCTGGTTGAAGCACTAGTGGCTGGAAAAGCAAAACTATATTTGGAATATAAATTAGATTTAGACCAGATGTATCATGGTATCTTACAGGTTAGAAGGGGTCCAATATAAGGAGTGGGTATTGAAAGTCTCTCAGTTGTGTCTGACTCTTTTTGACCCCATGGACTGTAGCCTGCCAGGCTCTTCTGCCCATGGAATTCTCTAGACCAGGACACTGGAGTGGATAGCTATCCCCTTTTCCAGGGGATCTTCCCAACCCAGTGATCAAACCCAGGTCTCCGGCATTGCAGGTGGATTCTTTACCATCTGAGCCACCAGGGAAGCCCTTAACTTGATGCCGAATCAAACGTTCCCTCTGAGGAAAATAGGCCATTTTAGCCAATAGTAATTTGATGCCCAGTATCTCTAATTGAAATTACAGAATGATAATAATAATAATGAAAACAATAGCAATAATCAGTGATAGACTAATTCCTTTAGGGACAATGGATCCCTTGAAGAACTGACCTTCTAAATGGAGATGAGCAGGGATGAGAACTTCAGTTAAATTTGGAGTCACAAATTAAGCTGCTACTGTGCACATTTTGATTTGTCAGGAGGGAAGGTTGAACTCAGAGGAAAGCAGTTCTTGCTCTTACACCACAGAGTTCCTGTTTCCTGGGAAGGATAACATGCAGTTAGGGCTGAGAGTGACAGGTTCAGTGGGAGTGCAGCCACCAGAAATGCACCTGAGAGTGAGGGTATTGAGTGACTCTGCAGTGAAATGCTGAAGAGCATCTGATTATGTGCAAGTGTGGTAAGGAGTAAAAGAAGACAAAGAAATCCCCAATACATGGAAGGAGCAACAGGAAGATAGCAGATTAATTGAATGTAAGGAGACAGAGGGCAGGGGAAAATGAGGGAAACCTCAAATACATCTTGGGAGGTTTCAGGAGGAGAAGTAATAACTTAGTGCATGACTCTTGCTTGCACGGGATGGAAAATAATGAACAGCGGCTACTTAAAAGAACTGAAGGAAATACGTACCCACAGAAAAGATCAGGGTCTTTAGCAGAGATCCTGGAGTGATTTAAGAAATTAAGGGAGTTTACAGTGATAATGGTAAAGAGTAACGGGATCTTTGATACAGAGTGAGATTTCATGGGGCATCAAAAACAAATGTGTGTGAGTAGCAATCCATGGGAGCACGAGTCAGAAAAAGGAAATGCACACTCACAAAATTCAGTAAAAGCAAAAAGTTGGCCCAAGATATTTACCTTTTGGATATTTCCAGAACATTGTACAAATGTGAATTAAGTGAGCTGTACTAAGCAACAAATCTTTCTTTATTAAAAAAAGAAAAGAGAGCCTTATATCAGTTTTCATGATACTTTTTTTCTTACCCCTGAATGTTCACTTAATCCTATTTTCCTTAAATATTGTTTTGAAGATGTTCCAAATGTGGTATGCACCTTTCTATTATACTTGTTACTGTCATATGGGGAACCTACCATTTGTGTTTCACAGAATCTAGACTCTTAGGATTAATGTTTGTTGTTTAGTTGCTAAATCATGTATGACTCTTACAATCCTATGGACTGCAGCCCTCCAGGCTCCTCTGTCCATGGGATTTCCCAGGCAAGAATGCTGGAGTAGGTTGCCATTGCCTTCCCCAGCAGATTTTTCCCGATCCAGGGATCAAACCCAGGTCTCCTACTTGGCAGGCAGATTCTTTACCACTGAGCCACCTGGGAAAGTGAAAGTGAAAGTGAAGTCAGTCATTTCTCTCTCTTTGTGACCCCGTGGACTGTAGCCTACCAGGCTCCTCAGTCCATGGGATTTTCCAGGCAAGAATACTGGAGTGGGTTGCCATTTCCTTCTCCAGGGGATCTTCCCAACCCAGGGATTTGGTCTCCTGCATTGCAGGCAGATGCTTAACCTTCTGAGCCACCAGGGAAGTCCTCAAGCCACCTAGGAAGCCCAAGGATTAATATAGGTCAGTGTATTTGATGATACTTATTAGGAAATAGGCTTGGGGAGGGGACACTAAGAAAATCCATAATCTCAGAATAATTAGAATATATAGAAATATTTTATTTAGATCACCAGTAGAATCAATGCATTGTGCTAACTTTGATTTCATTTAGTCAAAAGGCTAAGTTGCCTTTGGTCACTAAATTACAGAGAGACATTTACCATAGATGCCATTATTCTAAATAGTTCCAACACTATTTCAGGAAAATACTACCAGGAATCATTGGGAAAAGTTGACAAGTAGTTAAAATATGTTTTTCAGTCAAATGCCTTTTATCTGCATGTAAAAAAATTGGCATCAACATTTTATAATTGACATTATAAAATTTTAATCTTAAGGAGGTAATAGTACCTAAACTGACTAATTAGCTCACTAATTTTTGCTGGCTTTTAAATAAAATTTATACAAATGTCAACAACGCCATAGCTGCTATATAACAAATGCAAACTTAGTCAAAACATCCTCTGTTAGATGTAGGCCAGGCTGTTAAGGAAACACCTTTCTATTGAGTAGGTAAATTATCACTTCATTCTATATTCTATTTTTTCATATGTAATTCTTAACTTTGTGGAATTAAAATTATTATTTTTTTTTGGCAGTGCTTACCTGCTTGATTCATTTAGTTGCAATCTGCTGAAATTCTGGGAAACAGGACTTTGGCTAAGAGAAACCCCTGGATTAGTCTCAATTTGTTTCTAGAGTAAGAGAGAAGTATCATGAGGAAGCTAACTGTTAAAGCTGGGTGCAGGCCACATAGGTTCAGGGTACACACAAAAGGATATTACAGATGAGAAAACCTTTAACTGTTTGAATTGAGGAGACTATAACTAAGGCCTATGTTGAGGGCCAAGCAAGAACTTTCTAAGGCAAACAGAAAATTCTTTATACATTTCCCTAAAATAAATGGTTTTACAAAATAGAACAAAACATCCATCAATCTTCTCTTGCCTTTTAAAATTAAATAAAAGGCTTAGAAATGTGCGTATACAGAATGACTCTAATTTTATTGAACTCTAATTTGAGGGTTGTTTCAGAAATGCTAATTAAGTAATTTTTTTACACAGTATGCAAAATCTGAAGGTGAGGTGAGGCATAGTGCATCACACAGTTTTAATGATGCCTTAAAAGCATTGCAGAATAATGATGTAACTAAAGACTACTTTTCTTTAAATTCTGCATTATAAAACATATTATTTTTCCATCTGGATTATTATGGATACGGTCACATATAGCAATTCCAAGGAGTAGTTATTTGAATCCAAATTGTCAATTAATATATAAAGTTGATTTAAAACACTCTGCCAAACTAAACTCACTATCTCATCTTTTATAGGAAGTCCTATTTCTGAATATTTATCTTTTCCAGTAAAAATACTAGACCAAGTAAGGTCAGATTCTTTCTTTCAGAAAATAACATTTGTAAGTCACCTACAAAATCAAACTGCTGTAAAATTTTAATGAAAATTTGCAAGAGAAGTTTAATAAATGGAAAGAAGGAGTTCTTTAATTATGCTATTATCTTACATTTTCTTTGCACTTCACCATTCACCATACAACAAGCAGTTTAGGAGTTCATAAAAACCTTGATGACCAATGGACAGGAAAATGAGAAGCATACAATGGAAGAAATATAGAAGTGTGGTTGTAGGGAAAACGGTTTTTAAAAAGTATTTTCTGATTGTTGATTTTTGGCTTGGCTTGGCTTTAGGAGTATTGGTTAATTTGTATTTTAATGTTTAATCTCCATGCTTTATGCATGCAGCACCCTTTCTTAAAGACTTTGCTTGTTAACTGTTTAAAGGCCAAGGAAAGACAATCTAAATTTCTATGCTTTCCTACAGTGCATTATTTATCTTATTGGTAATATAATTCTGTAATAAGTCATGCTGTTTTAGGTACAGATTGTCCCATGAGGCCTGAAGTTTAGAAATATGAAGCATTAATGATGTTAATGCTGGAAGGAAAGTTATGACCAACCTAGATAGCATATTAAAAAGCAGAAACATTACTTTGCCAACAAAGGTCCATCTAGTCAAGGCTGTGGTTTTTCCAGTGGTCATGTATGGATGTTAAAGTTGGACTGTGAAGAAAGCTGAGCACCGAAAAATTGATGCTTTTGAACTGTGGTGTTGGAGAAGATTCTTGAGAGTCACTTGGACTGCAAGGAGATCCAACCAGTCCATCCTAAAGAAGATCAGTCCTGGGTGTTCATTGGATGGACTGATGCTGAAGCTGAAACTCCAATACTTTGGCCACCTCATGCGAATAGTTGATTCACTGGAAAAGACCCTGATGCTGGGAGGGATTGGGGGCAGGAGGAGACGGGGGTGACAGAGGATGAGAAGGTTGTATGGCATCACTGACTCGATGGACATGAGTTTGAGTAAACTCCGGGAGTTGGTGATGGACAGGGAGGCCTGGCGTGCTGCGATTCATGGGGTCACAAAGAGTCGGACACGACTGAGCAACTGAACTGAACTGAACTGAACTGAATGATGTTAAAGGGATAGAATTAATAAAGCACTGTTTTCCTTATTTAAATCTATTAAAGAATGATAGGCAGAATATTAGATATTAGAGATTTAAAGAATGTTTTTGTTAAGTTTTTTTGCCTTCTTTCTTCAGTTTTGTTTAGATGGGCCTTCTTATAATTTTGGACTCTTATCAAAAACAGGTAATCCTAATCCTCAGACTTCATTGTATTTTTCTGTGCATGTTTATTTTTAACTGCTTGGGATAATTTATTGGTAATCAAATGTGCCACTGTTGTGATCCTCCACATTCAAGAAACTCATTTCTTCAAAGATAAGTATGAAGTCCAATGAGTCGTGCATCCTTACTGATTTCTCCAGTGATGTGTTGTACTAATACATCATTTCTGAGAGCTGTCTCTTTAATGATGTATTAATATAATACATCATCAGGCTGAGACATAAGAAAGATAGATTGGTTAAAATATGGTGCCTTCAGTGGAACAAAAGATTTTTGGAGCAGATTAATTTTAATTACAAAAGAAAAGGAGTCTACTTCTGAGCCAATTTTATCAGCTCTTCACAGTTGGTATCTGCATCTTTTTAACTAAATATGAAGATACTGTTTGATTTGACTCTTTTATTTTGAAGCCAAAAAAAAACAACGTATAGTTTTTTCTTACTGAAAAGTAGCCAAAGGCTATATTTCAAATCTGAATAGCAAAAAGAAGAAACTGAGATAGTGAGTTTAGTTTGGCAGAATGTTGTGTTGATGAGCATCTTTCACATAATGTGAGTTTATTACACTTCATTGTACATAAAGATGAGCCCTTAAAGATAACATACAATCACAATATCTCTATATGTAATAAAGGCCTTTAAAATGTTATAGCTGAGGAGAAACTGTTTAAATTAATTAAACAAATAAAATAGCCTGAATTAACAGCCTGCATATAACCACTAGAAAATACTACTTCTACCAGAACAATAACCCAAGACACTTTTTTATTTATATTCTTTTTTCTTTGATTTCACTGTTTGTCATACATAGTGTCTCATATCATTGACTTTTTGCTTAGGACAAAATATTTTAGTAAATGCTGTCCAGATAATTTTCAAAGTTATTCTGTAGAATAGGAATCAAGTTCAGCTGTACTTCAGTGAAACAATCCTTACCTCCTCAGTTTAAGCTATTTACATAGCCTATTTCCCGTACTGATGGTTTAAAACCCAGCGAAGAAAACTGGCCTGTGACCAAGAGGCTCAGACTATTCCAATAAACATGAAGGCTTTAACTCAAGTTCAGTTCAGTTCAGTCGCTCAATAATGTCTGACTCTTTGGGACCCCATGAACCACAGCACGCCAGGCCTCCCTGTCCATCACCAACTCCGAGAGTTTACTCAAACTCATGTCCATTGAGTCACTAATGCCACCTAACCATCTCATCCTCTGGCGTCCCCTTCTTCTCCTGCCCTCAATCCTTCCCAGCATCAGGGTCTTTTCCAATGAGTCAGCTCTTCGCATCAGGTGACCAAAGTATTGGAGTTTCAGCTTCAGCATCAGTCCTTCCAATGAACACCCAGGACTGATCTCCTTTAGGATGGACTGGTTGGATCTCCTTGCAGTCCAAGGGACTCTCAAGAGTCTTCTCCAACACCACAGTTCAAAAGCTTCAATTCTTCTGTGCTCAGCTTTCTTTATAGTCCAACTCTCACATCCATACATGACCACTGGAAAAACCATGGCCTTGACTAGATGGACCATTATTGGCAAAGTGATGTCTCTGCTTTTTAATATGCTGTCTAGGTTGGTCACAGCTTTCCTTCCAAGGAGTAAACGTCTTTTAATTTCATGGCTGCAATCACCATCTGCAGTGATTTTGGAGCCCAGAAAAACAAAATCAGCCACTGTTTCCACTGTTTCCCCATCTATTTGCCATGAAGTGATGGGACCAGATGCCATGATCTTACTTTTCTGAATGTTGAGCTTTAAGCCAACTTTTTCACTCTCCTCTTTCACTCTCATCAAGAGGCTCTTTAGTTCTTCTTCACTTTCTGCCATAAGAGTGGTGTCATCTGCATATCTGAGGTTATTGATACTTCTCCTGGCAATCTTGATTCCAGCTTGTGCTTCCTCTAGCCCAGCGTTTCTCATGATGTACTCTGTATATAAGTTAAATAAGAAGAGTGACAATATACAGCATTGACGTACTCCTTTTCCTATTTGGAACCTGTCTGTTATTCCATGTTCAGTTCTAACTGTTGCTTCCTGACCTGCATACAGGCTTCTCAGGAGGCAGGTCAGGTGGTCTGGTATTCCCATCTCTTTCAGAATTTTCCACAGTTTATTGTGATCCACACAAAGACTTTGGCATAGTCAACAGAGCAGAAATAGATGTTTTTCTGGAACTCTCTTGCTTTTTCGAACTGAAATGTAACTTGAAAAGTAGAATCTCATTTCTTACTTGCACCTATAAATAAACCAATCACACATTTTTTTTAAAACAAACTACAAGAAACAAAGCAGTTTATATTAATGACTAAACCAACAAAACTAAAATTCTCAAAAGTATAATTGTAATTACAATTTTTTTCTTAGTTATATACATAAATAATAAGTAACCCAGTTTAAATTTTTTAAAATTTTTTCTTAGTTATGTACACAAATAATAAGTAATCCAGTTTAAATTTCTGGTAAACATTTCTTGAATGGGTATCACTCCCAAAGGCTATAATAATAGAAATGGAGGTCTTTGTTTCCTCAGTTATTTTTTCTGACTTATATCCAGTCCCTCCAATTCTGAGAGGTCACAAGCTGGAATACTAGAGCACATTAAATAGCATGCCAGATGATAATTTACAATATTTATTAATCTCTCTCTCTCATCTAATTTGAAACAAATTCTAAATTTCAAATTAATAAATCATGCACCCATGGGCAAAGCAGTTGATGACTTTGCTTTTCACACAGTTGTTAAACAAAATCTAGTATGCATGACCCCCCATACCAGGGGAGAGTAAAGATGCTTATTATTGGTAGATGTATTGTGTGAAATATATATATGTGTGTGTGTGTGAGGCTTTATATTTCAATGATCAAAATATATTTGACTCTTCACTAAGTTTTGTTTTCATTTTGTCAGTTCAAGAGTTCAGTACCAAATTTCCCTTTTAGTAGACTTGATCCAAAGATACATTCTGAAATTAACATCTAACATAAGCATTACATTCATATCTATAAGATTTGTTTTATTCATCAAATCAGCATATTTTAATTGACAACAAAATCCATATCAAAAGATGTTGTTTTCCTGGTTTCTTTCAAAAGTTGGTCAGATAGTTCTATATTTGAGCAGACTTGAATCCCTCCCCACACTCCCCACCAGAATTGACTCCTAGACTCTCTTGGGGGCTCAGATGGTAAAGAAACTGCCTGAAATGCTAGGACACCCATTTTCAATCACTGGGTGGAGAAGATCCCCTGGAGAAGGAAATGGTGACCCACCGATATTCTTGCCCCAGGAACTCCCATGGACAGAGGGGCCTGGTGGGCTACAGTTCGTGGGATCCCAAAGAGTCAGACACGACTGAGCAAATTTGTTTCTTCTTCTTCTCTCTCTCTTATTTTAATCAGCAGAGAGCAGCCACCAAAGAACTCTCTCCGGCACCTCTCTCCTGCAATAGAGAGAGGGACATTTTAAATCTGTGCTGAGAATATAGACTCAAAGAGTGCTACAGTTATTTTCCATTGAAACTCTAAATATGGATGAATTTTTCGGAGATTTTTCCTTCCTGTTGACATGCTGCATTGTCCTATTGCAAAGTTGCTATTTTAAAATCAATATATTACTTGAAATTCTTTCTTCTCCTTAAAATATACAAACTACCAAAACTGTAATGCAATTTCTACTTGTTAAATAGAAGCGTTCTTTTGTGACCACTTTAAAAGAGCATGCGGGCTTCCGTGATAGCTCAGTTGGTCAAGAATCTGCCTGCAATGAAGGAGACCCCAGTTAGATTCCTGGGTCAGAAAGATCCACTGGAGAAGGGATAGGCTACCCACTCTAGTATTCTTTGGCTTCTCTTGCAGCTCAGCTGGTAAAGAATCTGCCTGCAATGCGGGAGACCTGGGTTTGATCCCTGGGTTGGGAAGATCCCCTGGAGAAAGGAAATCTTCTGGCCTGGAGTATTCTGGCCTCGAGAATTCCATGGACTGTATAGGCCATGGGGTCACAAAGAGTTGGACATGACTGAGCAACTTTCACTTAAAAGAGCATGCACACATGAATATATTTCAATAACTGTCAAATTAAAGTTAATGCATATTTGGATTCTTTGTTAAGAGTATAGGTATAATATTTTATCATATCCTTCTTTGTCATTATTTGTCATGTATTGTCGTTCTTTAGTCATTAATTCATGTCTGACTCTTTTGTGACCAATTGGACTGTAGCCCAGCAGGCTCCTCTGTCCATGGTGTTTCCCAGGTAGGAATACTGGAGTGGGTTGCCATTTCTTTCACCAGGGGATCTTCCCAACCCAGGGATTGAACCCACATCTCCTATATTATCAGGCAGATTCTTTACCACTGAGCCACCAGGGGAAGTCCCTATTAAATAGGACTTCAGTATAACATCAACAGATTAGAACAAGGAGAGCTGGAAGATACTGACTATATTTAACAGAGACTTTAGGGAAACACAAAGATAAAGGAAGCAGAAAAACATCAGGAAATTACAGTAAACTGAAGTCTTTGACAGCTACAGAACTATAAATGTTAAACACAGCCCAACTTCTAGACATATTAGCATAAATCCTTGAAAAAAAAAGGAATAATTGCTTTAATTCCTATTTCCCAATACATCAGACAGGCTTTCAAAAAAATTACAACACATACTGAAAGACAAGATAGTCTGAAAAAGCAAAGCAAACATTTGGACCTGATACAGATGACACAAATCTTGAAATCACCAGATAGGGGGAATTAAAATAGATATTTTTAATATGCTAAGGGTTCCAAGGGGATAAAAATTAGATAGCATAAAAGAATAGAGAGATAATATATGCAGAGATGACAACATTAAGAAAGAATCAAAAAGAAATGTTCAAAATCAAAAATACCATGTCAAATGAAGAATGCCTTTCATTCACTTATTAGTACTCTGGGCATGGTTAAATTGAGTTGGTGAGCTTCAGGATAATGTTTAGAGAAACTTCCAAAAGTTTAAAGCAAATAAAAACAGACAATGAAAAAAGAAAAGAATATCCCATATCTTCAAAATAATTATAAAACATAAAATATATGCATAATTGGAACACCAGAAAGAGAAGCAAGGAGCAGAAGAAATATTTGAAGCAACAATAGCTCAGAATTTTCCAAAATGTATGACAGATACCAAACCATAGACTCAGGAATACAGGAAATACCCAGAAAGCTAAATACCAAGAAATTTACACCCCTGTAATATAAATTTACATATTATATTGGAACAGAAGAAAAATTAAAAGCAAAGAAAATCTCTGAAAGCAGTCAAAGGAGGGGGGCAACTTACTTAGAGAAGTTCAAGCATAAGGATTACAAAATATTCTTGTCAGAAAACAATGTAAACAAGAAGAGAATGGAGTGACTATTTAAAGTTCTAGAAGGAAAAAAAAAAACACCCACTAATGTAGATGGTCTGAAAATAATATATGCATGAAGAAGTGAAGAGTATCAGAGAAGAAATAAATGAAGGTAAAGTAAAATGTTTTACTGTTTTTATTCTTAATGGATCTAATAGCTATTTGTTCAAAGCAATAATAATCACAGTATATTTGGTCTTTATAGAAAATGAATAAGTGAAGTGAATGACAGCAATATTATATGAGACATAGGGAGGGGTGGTGAATATTCCATTATAAGGTACCAGGCCTACCCATGAAGTTGCACAATGTTATCTGAAAGAAAACTTAGTTTAAATCACTTTTTTAAAAGAAGGATAAATGATACATTGAGAGAAGGGAGAAAATGTTATCATATGAGATGGTCACTTAAAACAAGTGAAGGCAGATAAAGATGGGAAGATTAAAAAAGGAAACAAAGAACAAGTCTACTACTGAAAACAAGTACAATTATGGGTGATGCTAATTTTACCATACCAACAATCACTTTGATATGACTGGTCTAACTGCATAATTAAAACAGAGATTGCCAAAGTGATTAAAAAATAACCAATATATGTTGTCTACAAGAAATCATCTTTAAGCAAAAGAGATACAGATAGATTAAAAGTAAAAGAATGAATACACAATTCTAACACTAATCAAAAGGAAATTACAGGTATATGTAGGAGATACCACAGACTTGGTTCCAATCACACAATTATCACAATATCACCCTTTTTCAGTTATCACCATAATGCAAGTCATTTTGGTTAGTTTCCCAGTGCACATGAAAATGATGTTTACATTTTACTATACTGTGGTCTATTGAGTGTACAATAGCATCATATCCTGAAAACCTCACAATGTACATACCTTAATTTAAAAATACTTTATTGCTAAAGAATGCTGACCATCGTTTGAGTCTTCAGCTGGTTGTTGTCTTTGCTGGTGGAGGGTCTTGCCTTGATGTAGATGGCTGCTGACTGAGCAGGGTGATGGTTGCTGAAGGTTGGGGTGGCTGTGGCAATTTTTAAAAATAATTTAAAAATAATTTTTAAAAATAAGCCAACAATAAAATTTGCCATATTAATTGCTTTTCCTTTCACATTCAATTTCTCTGTAGCAGGAAATGCTGTTTGATAGCATTTTATCCACAATAGAACTTTCAAAATTGGATTCAATCCTCTCAAAGCCTCCTGCTGCTTTATTAACTAAGTTTATGTTACATTCAAATCTTTTTGTGTCATTTCAGTCATCTTCTCAGCATCTTCATCAGGAGTAGAGTCCATCTCAGGAAACTACTTCTTTGATAATCCATAAGAAGAGACTCCTCATTTGGTAAAGTTTTATGTTAAGATTTTAGTAATCCAGGCACATATTAAGGTTACATTTCTAATTCTAGTTCTCTTGCTATTTCTAATCTGCAATTACTTCCTCCACTAAAGTCTTGATGAGACAGAAGATGAGATGGTTGGATGGCATTACTGACTCAATGGATGTGAGTTTGAACAAACACTGGGATATGGTGATGGAGAGGGAACCCTGGCACACTGCAGTCCATGAGGTTGCAAAGAGTCTGACGCAACTAGCAACTGAATAACAAAAAGGTCTTGAATCCCTCAAAGTCATTTATAAGGATTGAAATTAATCATTTCTAAAGTCCTGTTAATGTGGAAATTTTGAACTCTTCCCATAAAACACCAATGTTTCTAATGACATCTAAAGTGGTGAATCCTGTCCAGAAAATTTTCAATTGACTTTTCCCAAATACAACAGTGTAACCACTATCTATGCAAGCTACAGTCTTCAGTTCAGTTCAGTTCAGTTCATTCGCTCAGTCGTGTCTGACTCTTTGTGACCCCGTGAAGCGCAGCACACCAGGCCTCCCTGTCCATCACAAACTCCCAGAGTTTACCAAACTCATGTCCATTGAGTTAGTGATGCCATCCAACCATCTCATTCTCCGTCGTCCCCTTCTCCTGCCCTCAATCTTTCCCAGCATCAGGGTATTTTCAGATGAATCAGTTCTTCGCATCAGGTGGCCAAAGTATTAGAGTTACAGCTTCAACATCAGTCCTCCCAATGAACACCCAGGACTGATCTCCTTTAGGATGGACCAGTTGGATCTCCTTGCACTTGAGTCATAAAAATTCTTTGGGCCATGAGCTCTAGAATGGATATTGTGTTAATAGGCATGAAAACAATCTTAATCTCATTGTTGATCATTGTTAGAACTCTTGGGTGAGTAGGTATATTATCAGAAAGCAGTTATATTTTGAAAGGAATCCTTTCCTAGACGGTACAGAATTCTCTGGGGAAACTGCTAATATTTTAATAATCTAAAACTGTTCTAAAATGGGGGAGGGGCAGTTGGAGAAAGAGATCTGCAAAAAGTAGGTTCAAGTTATTGTTCTTCCAGGTCAAGTGATCATAGGAAGAGATACCAGAAAACCTTTCTGGGGGGTTTTATTTTCTCTTCCCCCAAAGAATCTGTTTTTTATAGCTAGATTCAGCTCCTCTGAGATCTCAGTTCCTGTGGTTCTTTCCAGGAAACAACCATATGCATATTATGATTTTGTCTGTACCTCCTGTATTTGCACATCATGAAACTGATGTCAGCAAATTGAGCCGCATGAATGAGACAGTTCCTAAAGGAATTTATTATCCTAAAATAATCTTTTTATAGCTTACTGCAATTATCTCAGTTTTCAAGTCTTATATGCAAATGACCTTAACTACAATGCAGTTGTCATGCTGAAAGCAAGCCATGGGGGAATAATGAATCTAATAAAAAGACTATTTGGAGAACCCGTTGTTTTCTGGAACAAAGTACTTCATTGACACAAAATAATGAAGATAATGAAGTGTGGTGTATAAACAAGTAAAAAAGCTTTTAAATTTAATTTAAAATGTTTCCCCTCTCAATTATGAATACTTCCCCTTTAGTTATTAACATAGATGAATTAAAAATTATATTAACAGTCTTATTCACAAAGGAAAAAAAAGAAGAGAAGGAAGAGAACCTATTTAATTGCATTTGAGAAATGGAACAGTCAGAAATCCTGATTAGTGTGGGAGGAATAAATTATTAAGTCTACCTACATTCTCCATTTTTAATCTTTACTATTCAGTTTTGTATCCATAAATGTTCTCATGTAATTTGGTAAAGCACTAATTAGTATTTAAGAACTGATTCATTTTATGCTTGACCTTTAGCAATTTCAGTTTATGAATTCTATTCTTTGCATATACAAATAGCTTGGCAAAATTGATTTCTTCCAGTTATGAAAATCCTACGTTCAATTAAAACACTTTTAAGTTATTTTTTCCTGTGCTTAGTGAAGCCATATTTTATCATAACATAAAGTGCCTTTATTAATTATTTCAGGTGTAAGAAGCATTGCTTTTAATAATAATCCAGTTTTAGTATAGACTCCTTTTGAATGTTTCTTGCAGTATTCAGATAGGTCTTTAAACTGTAATTATGTAATTATTCTCTCTTCATCATAATTATAAGTTAAAAAGTGTTGTGATTATACAGATGAGAAAACTGAAACTCAGATAATTAAAACAATTTTTGTAGTTAATCAACATAGGAAAATGGGGAGAAAGTTCTTATATCCTGTATCTTGCTTACTTTTATTCGATAAGAGATACTATAGGGAGCATCTCTATATTCCCAGTAGAAACAATTTTGGAAGAGTAGGAGGAACATTCATGAGTTATCTGAGAACACGGGTGTGGTTTGGCGCTGGAACCAATGCAGCTCTCCTCTTCTCGGTCCTTGTATGAGCTTTTCCAGTTGTTGTCATGGCGATCCTCAACTGTCAGGGTGCTGGTGGATGCGCCACTTAGCATGCTAATGTATTACAATGAACATGAGCATATATAATGAGACGAGATCTACTGGAAGTCAGATATTTCTCCATCATGGGCCTAGTTGGTTCTAACCAATTCTTTTATTTATTTATTTATTTTTCTTTTTCTTTTTTGCAGCTTCCTCCTGGAACTCAGATAAGAATAATTGGTTTCTATTCCAGAGGAGCAGGGGTCTGGGGCAATAACTTTGGTAACAAAATGCTGTAATTATTGGGACTTCATTTTTTTCACTAGACAGAGTCACACAAGGATCTCAATGCGGTGCTTATAAATTAGAGGAAAGGTCACTACCTTCTAGTCCATCATAGCTCTTGCTGATGTTAGCATTGTCTGAATCCATGTAATTCCTTTAAATTCCAGGGACTTTTGCTTCTGTTTTTCTTATAGTACTTGGGAGTACTTGTTCAGATTTGCATGATTAGAAGTGGATTTGGTGGGTAATTAACAAAGCTTAAGCTTCAAGGTTGCATTGGTTCCAGCTCCAAACCACACCCGTGTTCTCAGATAGTTCATGAATATTCCTCCTACTCTTCCAAAATTGTTCCTTTTTACTTTCAGCTCTTCTATATATTTGATGTCTCCACCTCAATTGGGTTGAAAAGTTGATTTGTGAACTATCCATTCTTTGGCCAGTGAATAAAGGTTGTGATGTTCTAGTCTCAGCATTGTTTTCATTATTGACTGCATGAATGTGATCAGAAAAAGAACCTCCCTGGCTGAGACAAAGAATCTCTGACCAAAATGAGATTCCATTGCAGGTCCAGTCAACCAATTGAGTAACAACCTGACTTGTCCGTTAACCTGGGATTATATTATCAATCCTCTAATTTCTGCAGCCCATTTAGGGTGAATACTATAATCTTTCACTTGAAGTATCGAAAATCTCACAACCCTTAGTCTATCCTAACTCCATCATCTTTTACGGTATAGTTATCCAAGATATGATATCTCTATATTATACATAAAGATGGTAATCTTTGTTTTATACAGCCAAATTTATTTAAATTTCTGATACTTCTTATTTGTTGCTAAAGATCTGAGTTTTTATAGCAGTCTGAAGCACTGCATTAAATATTTCCAGTAGTACAGTTCTGCTCGGAACAAATTCTATTGATATTTTTGACCTAAATATGTCTTTATTTTGTCATATTCTTGAAGGATTTATTCCCTGCTTCTATAATTATGGGTTGATAATTTTCTTTATCTTTGAAAGCTTAAATATGTCTTTTCAAGTGTTTATGCCTTTCATCATTTCTGAAGCAAAGTCCATAGTCATTTAAATCACTCTTCTGTGCTCCAGCTACCTAGTGTCATGTAAAAACTACTATCAAATTTAATGGTTTAACAACAACATTGATTTTCTTTGTAAAGATAATGATAAGGTTATTTATGTTTTACTCAGTGTGTGCCAAGTTGTCTCAAATGTTGGGGTGGAAATCATTGGAAGGCTCATTCATGCAGTACGTGGTACCTGCTATGGGAAATGGAAATAACTTGGAGTTAGAATAGTTTGAGCCTTTTGCCTTTTCCCTAAGCTGTAACTTACCTGTCTTATCACATCATCCCTTCTCATGTTTCCTGTATGACCTGAGCAATCATGGTTCATTGTAGACTTTATTTGCTGTTGTTGTTGCCATCAGAACCTCCATAACTTTAGAAGTAAAGACAATACAGTGAAAGTGAAAGAAAATGGAGAGGCAGACAGAACTGGGTGAGATTCCAGCTCACATACATGTTTAGAGTAGTGTTGTTATGCATTTGTCATCCTCAGGTTGGTAATCTTCACAAAATGCAGATTAGAGAAACTGTGATTTTAAATCCAAAATGGGACTCATTTTTATCCACACTGAGTTGCAGAATAACACATATATTTCTTAAATTGTTATTAAATTGTTATTCTTCCAGAAACCAAACATGTCAATTTTGCTATGAAGAGGTGACAATAAACAATTTCTATTTATCTACAAAATTAAATTGTCTTGCACTTTGTTTTTGGTGCTTGTATCTGATATTTTACTTACTTTTAACTTTTATTTTCTAAAGAGTTCTTTGACACATTTATAGTATACCATTTTACTCCTTAGAATAAAAACAATAGGCTTTTTAGTTCTTACTTTTTTTTTTCCTTTTAGAATTTTACCTTTTGTAAGATTATTCTACCTTCTTTGTTTAGCATGAAATATTTATGGTGGGTGAGACCTACATTTATATGCAGTGTATTTTTCAGCTTTACACTGCCCACAGACAATGGTAATTGACTAGGAAAAAAAAATTAACATTTCATATCTTCAAAGTCTAAGCATGTTCATTAAAAGTTATACTTAACATTTACTCAAGTGCCTATGTTATGAGCACTTTGTTAAATTTCTCTAGGTAACATAAGGACTAGAACAACTAATTTTGACATCATTACAATAAGTTGGGGATAAGATAAACACTGTTAAATAATAATATTTGGAAAAATGCTAAAATGAGTGTTACACAAATTGGCAAAGAATTTCATTCTCAACTTTTTAAGAATGAAATAGCAACAACAGAAACAGCAAAACTGTAATTCAGTTTATTTAGTAACTGAAGATATAAAATCACATAAAACTATTTCACAGGTAGCTAGTAACATTCTATATTTCTATATGTAGTTCAGAACTTCACACAAATACAGATTCCACTTGAAGCAATGAATATGAAGCACTAATCCTAATGCTTATTTTTTATAAACAATTATTATTTCCATATCTGGAAATAACAATGCATATTCTGAACACAATCTCCAGATTGTCATATAATTCTTACACTTATAAATATTTAAAATACTTCTGACCCTTTGAGGTTGACATCCTACTCTATGATTTTGATGATATTGCCCAAAGTACTCTAAAATGTATTACATTATAGTAACATCAGATGCTTAGGCAGAATGATTTCTATGTTAGAAAGAATTTTGTTTGAAAATCATACTACTTTTAGAAAATATAGGATTTATTGGTAGGAAACTGGGACAGTTCATGCAGTGAAATTCCAAGAAAGGTTCAAGAGAAGCAGAAACTCCCCAAGAGCTGGAGAGGGCAGCACAGCCGTGTTTAAGCTCACTTTTCTTCTTCCTTCTTTGTATTGTTTTCAATCTCTTCAACTGTCATTGTATTCATGTATGTATGCATCTATAGCCAAAAAGGACCTAAGAAAAATCCCCAGGAAAGATTCTGACACTGACCCAGTGTTGAAGAACAGAATGATAGCACAGTCTCAACTACTTATTCTTTGAGCAGGGGCCAAGTGACTATAGGATAAGCCTTCCACATTGCTAGAGTGGGGAGATGCAGGTCCCCCAAACAAAATGAGATGTTACTACTAGGAGAAGGGGCCAAAGATGTTGGACAGTATAAAGCAACATATATACATGCCAATAAATGTCAAAATACAGTAGTCTAAAATATTTATAGAGATCCCAAGAGCAAGCCATATTAAGGAAGTTTAACTTAGTATTTCTTTCACAGTAATCTACATCCAGAATAAATTGAACTACTTCCAATCAAGAGAAATATTTAAAAGGATTATTTTATTCATTGTTTTCTAAATACTGTCTTTGTATGGAAGCTTCCGGTGACTTGGAATGACTCCCAGTGAGAACAACACTTATTGAGTTATTCTACTTTTAAATCCAAAAATTACTTTGGAAATAGACTTGAATAAAATCTATAGTCCTCCAAAGGAGCATCCCTAACAGGGTAATTATATCAATTTCTCAGGCTACTGGGAACCAAATCCTTTAAGCAGTTTCTTGAGCATCTAGTTCTTTTTCACTTCTTTCTAATGGAAAGCAATGATTAGTTGGGCAGCTATAATGTACCTTTTCCCAATATATAAGTTCTCATTTTTAAAGCCAATCTTTTTCACTTGAAACCATATCTGAAAGAAATTGTTTTAAATATTTACATATTCTCAGGTCAGTATATCTTATGGATCTTTGTTTACTGAGTGCTATGCTTAGTCACTCAGTTGTGTCCAACTCTTTGCAACCCCATGGACTGTAGCCCACCAGGCTCCTCTGTCCATGGCGATTCTCCAAGCAAGAACACTGAAGTGGGTTATAATATAGATAAAGCAAGCTAAAAATAGCAAAATGAAGCTATATCCATAAAGCATATTGAAAAGATAATTACTGAATGAAAAAGGCGATTACCTAGCATATGGTCACTTTTTCCTTTTGGTCACACACGTTAGTGCCAGTGCTACTGGCCTAATATTTATACATTTTCACCATCTGTCGTCACCCTTTGCTTTGCTCCCATACAAACATCGAGTTTGCCTCCTCAATAGGAGGATGACTTGTATGACTCTGGCACAAGTTTCAAGCCACTGTCACTTTATAAGCATAATGATCTTTGTGAAGCAAGTTGTAGCTTCTAGAAGACAGCTCTCATTGCATTCCTTTTTACATTGAAACCTTCACAGTAAGGGATATATGCCCATTCTGTTGAATCTAAAAACAAGTATTGAGATTTTATGTTTCTTTAAAATACATTAGATATGATACACAGAAGGACCAGATAGAATCTTGCAGTAGTATTCAAGGAAAAATTTCTTCATCACCCTTATTTCATCCTTTATGACACTTTTTTTTTCTCCCTTGTAATAAAAGCTAGGACTAGGTTAAAAAGTCAACTTCTCCTTTTCCCAGGAGGTAAAAGGAAGAGGGAATAAATTGCAGCTGGACTTTTCTTACATCAAAGAGATTATGGGAGAGTTCCTAAAGAATTTTGTTTTGATTATATCTTCTTTGAAAAGAAGGGAAACAAGACTCATGAGAAAGTTGAAGATTTTGCTTGTAAATATACAAAGTGTGGATGAAATTTTGTGTTCATTACTACTTATTTCCTTGTGGTATTTCAGGGTTCCACACTTGGCTTCATAAAAAAGTTGAATTGATAACAGCAAAAAGCACCTTTCCTTTGTAATTACATGGATTTAGGGCTTCCCTTGTGGCTCAGTGGTGAAAAATAGCCTGCCGATGCAAGAGATTTGATCCCTGGGTCAGGAAAATCTCCTGGAGAAGGAAATGGAATTCACTCCAGTATTCTTGACTGGGAAATCCCATGACCAGAGGAACCTTGTGGGCTACAGATCATGGGATCACAAAGAGTCAGACATGCCTGAGTGACTAAAACAATTACAAACAGGCTGGGACTGCCACTATGAACATTCTGTTTATCTAAGCAATGCCAGACCCAATGTACTGGTTTTTCCCCTTAAAAGAGATACTGTAGCAGCTCTGTAGTGGGCAAACCAGATTTCAAGGGGGGTCACAAGCTATCCTCATTCATCTTAAGCGAGCTCACTTGGGCTGTTAAAGTATATGGTGTTTTGGGTTCCAGGATGAAAGGTTTTTTTGTTTGTCTTTTTCTTACTTTTCTTGGTTAGAGACATTTGGAACTAGAAGATTGTTTACTATTTTCTAAAAAAAAAAAAAAAAAAAATAGTCCATTGTTCTCTATTTCTATGAATAGTTAACTATTTCACTCTTGATTTCAACAGCTTGCATATAATGATTAATTGGTTGGGTCCTGCCCAAAGTATTCACTAGGAAGTTTCAGGATAAATGGCTATTCCTCCAGTTATTTGAGGTGCCTTTCAAATGTAGAGTGGGGAAGCCAATTCTGAAAACAGCAAAGATAAGATTGCTATATATGATGTTGGTGAATCAGACGCTGATCTCATTGAATAAATCAGAGATATTTCAGAACTGGTAAATAAAGGTAGAAAAATGTGAAACTTCATGAATTCAGGCAGAGCTGATGTCAATTTGGTATGTGTTGATCTCATTAGGGAAGATGAAAAAACATAAACTACTATCCACCTACTATGTATAATCAGCACGTACTTGAATAATAATTGTTATGTAGTGGTTACCTTCTATGTAAAAAATCTTTAACAAATGATCTCTATATTTAATCACCTTAAAAAGTAGATATTATATGTCCAGTATACAAAAGAGCAAACTGGAGCTAAGCAAGTGTAAGGATGTACTTAAGGTGACACAGCTACTAAATACCTTATCTAGGAGCCAAGGTATGCTAGCTGACCCTAAAAAACCTTTCTCTTTTCACTATGTTGTTTTGGGGATCAAGTAATATTTGTTTTAACAATGCTCTTTCATATATGATGCCTTATTCTTCCCCTTGAACTTGTGTTACCATCAACAAGTCTAGCCCATGGAAAATTGGGGTGTGAGGTACCTAGGACTCATTATATTTTGAGTGTTAAGTGCAAGCATTTCATGAATATTGCCTCCAGATGACATCTGACATTCCAGTTCTTCTACTACTTACTTCTGTTTTCAGTTCAATTCAGTCACTCAGTCATGTCCAACTCTGAGACCCCATGGACTGCAGCACACCAGGCCTCCCTGTCCATCACCAACTCCCGAAGCCTACTCAAACTCATGTCCATCGTATTGGTGATGCCATCCAACCATCTCACCCTCTGTTGCCCTTTCTACTCCCACCTTCAATTTTTCCCAGCATCAGGGACTTTTCCAATGAGTCAGTTCTTTGCATCAGGTGGCCAAAGTATTGGAGTTTCAGTTTCAACATCAGTCCTTCCAATGAATATTCAGGACTGATCTCCTTTAGGATGGACTGGTTGGATCTCCTTGTAGTCCAAGGGACTCTCAAGAGGCTTCTTCAACACTACAGTTCAAAAGCATCAATTCTTCAGTGCTCAGCTTTCTTTATAGTCCAACTTTTACATCCATACATGACTACTGGAAAAACCATACCTTTGATTAGACAGACCTTCATTGGTAAAGTAATATCTCTGCTTTTTAATATGCTTTCTAGTCATAGCTTTTCTTCCAAAGAGCAAGCATCTTTTAATTGCATGGCTGCAGTCACCGTCTCCAGTGATTTTAGGGCCCCAAAAAATAAAGCCATGAAGTGATGGTACTGGATGCCATGATCTTAGTTTTCTGAAGGTTGAGTTTTAAGCCAACTTTTCACTCTCCTCTTTCACTCTCATCAAGAGGCCCTTTAGTTCTTCTTTGCTTTCTACCATGAGGGTGGTGTCATCTGCATATCTGAGATTATTGATATTTCTCCTGGCAATCCTGATTCCAGCTTGTGCTTCATCCAGTCCAGCATTTCTCATGATGTACTCTGCATATGTTAAATAAACAGGGTGACAATATACAGCCTTGACATGCTCCTTTCCTGATTTGGAACAAGTCTGTTTTTCCATGTCCAGTTCTAACTATTGCTTCTTGACCTGCGTACAGACTTCTCAGGAGGCAGGTCAGGTTGTCTGACCATCTCTTGAAGAATTTTCCACAGTTTGTTGTGATCCACACAGTCAAAGGCTTTGGCGTAGTCAATAAAGCAGAAGTAGATGATTTTTCTGGAACTCCCTTTTTCAATGATCCAGCAGTTGTTGGCAATTTGATCTCTGGTTCTTCTGCCTTTTCTAAATCCAGCTTGAACATCTGGAAGTTCATGGTTCACATACTGTTGAAGCCTGGATTGGGGAATTCTGAGCATCACTTCTTTTTATTAAGAAGCAAATTGATGGGTATGCTCATGGTGAATCTTAGCAAACAATGTATATGCCCAGTGTTATATTCAATTTATGTTTAAAAAGTTCAAATAATATGCTTGAAAGTACAGCCTAAAATATGTTGTAGGTGTATTGTGTTCTTACAGTTTTAATATTTCATCTTGATGTTGCTGTTGTTGTCATTTAAAAGAGTTAAAAACTTCTTTACAGATGTATTTTAATAAAGCTCTTTTGCACCTAACTTATAAATTGTTATTAATCTGTTTGTAGATATAGCATTTAAATTTGAGATATATTATTTGGCAAACTTCTATTTCATAAAGGCAAGTGGAATAGGAAAATGGATAATGTATATGAAATCCTCATAATTGAAATATTAAATTACCCATTATTTTGAGAGAAATTAACTGACTCAAATGTCTTTTAGTAAAAGATATTCTATATTCAAAAGTCATTCATTTATATTGACCTATTTAGAAAGTTCAATTTTAGTAAACGCTAATAAATTAATATAGAACCAATTTTGAAAAAGTGCGATTAGATTAAGATACATAAATTTGACATTAAATGTACTTTCATTTTCATTTTCATGATATATGAAGACTCTTCTATTAAAATAATGAAACACTAAAAATCAGCTATGTAAAAAATCTCAGTGCTCCACAAAAACAATTTAGTTCTGTGCTGAAAAAGAAAAGCAAACCTAAACACAAGAATCATCCAAATAAAAAGCTTGAATCTTAACAGTGTATAGGCTTTTTAACATTAAAAACCTGAGAATAACTTGTATAATATTTATATTAGTATTTTAGCTTAAAAAGACTCCCACCATGGTTTTTTTTTTTTTTTTAATAGGTGTACCATTTGCCAATAAACCATATAAAAATGTTTCGGTCTTATAGTATCTATGGAAGATCATATAGGTAGTACCTTTTAATTTGTAGCATTAAAACTACCAGTATATGATTTCATGGTAATATATTTAAAACAATGTATTTTATTACCGAGATATTCACTCAAAGACAATTACAGGGAACCAAGATACAATGTAAATGTTCCTCAGGTCATCACGTATTGGAAATCCATAGGTAATTGCTGATAATAAAATTTGTTATTTGTACAAATTATATGAGGTAAGTTGTCAAAGAGATACGTGAATTCTTACTAAAGAAATCACTGTTCTTAAGTGATTTTAAATGCAAGTGACTTCTATTTTTATGAGGTATTAGCTCAGAAATCAAACTGCCATTTAATTTTGCTCTAGTGAGCCTATTGTCTTCATTTCATGTCCTTCATGGGATACATTTTTCTCTGTATTCTTGAAGATTTATTCATGAACTCCCATTAGCATTAATAGGGGTTATATAACTCTATCCCCTACACAGCCAGTGGTAAATGAAATCCCTTTGGCGTAATTTTCTGGCATTTAAATGAGTCTTGGGCTTTATAAAATACAATTATGGTGCAGTGTTACAAATGTAAATACCAAGAAGGTATAGGAAAGGGAATTAAAGGTGCCCTTTATAATGACACATGAGAGGCTACCACTTTCTCATGGAAAGACACAATTGAAAGAAATTCTCACATTATGCATCTGATCATTATCAGTTTGGGAAATAGTGCTGTCTCTCATGGAATTAATGGATATTAAATCCAAAATCTGACTTAACCATCAGATCACATAAAATTTTTTTTAGTAGTGGAAACAATGGCAAAGTTTTTTTTTTTTTCCCTATTGCTAATACCTGACTTTTTAAACTGAAGGAATAGTATTTTTAGCTCACCTTGCTTGCAAAAGACTGTAATCATTTACAGATTTTTTAATTTGAGTAGCCTCAGTGTTAGGAGTTATATAATTTTCAATAGAAACATTGCAAATAATAATAAAAAAGGGTACATGCAATTTATGTGCTGTGCTAAAAATCACCAAGCTCTTAAAGATATAAAAAATGGAAACTCCCTTTTCCCTACTCAAAATACCTAATGTAGGGACACTTGTTGAAGAAGGAAATGGTAACCCACTCCAGTACTCGTGCCTGGAAAATCCCATGGGTGGAGGGGCCTGGCCCATGGGGTCGCAAAGAGTCAGGCACAACTGAGCGACTTCACTTGTGATTCTCCCTTGCAAGAAAGTACACTGACTATTACAAATATAATACAGATCTATCAGAAAATCTCTCATCTTTCACAGATTTAACCTTACTGTTCCTTTAATTTCACCATTAGTAATTTGTCTCTTTTAATATCAAAGGAAATTTTTAAAATATCTTCTGGAAATATAAAAATGGGTCCAGAAGTAACCTACTGGTATCTTCCAAGTCAGAAATGAGACCACAGTAGGTCACTAATAATTTAATAGAGCTGTGTTTTCTCCCAGCAAACCAACTGAGAATCTGTATTTGTTGGAATGGAACAACTTGGAAACTGGGAGAAATGGGACCCCAGAGTCACTGGAATAGGGAGGGTTAGAGGGACCTTCTCTGACCACTTCACAGTGAGCTTTTAAGCTGGTTCTCCCAATGGTAACTGATATTTGCAATTACAACTCAATCACTCTGATTCCATTCAATGATTGCTTTCTAGTACTCAGCTGAACAGTAGAGATTTTAGATTTAAACAGAGCTAGATTAACGATCTTGACATAAACAAACTTTCTGAACCCCATTTTCCTAATCTGACAATCCTTGATAGTTATTAGTATTGAGGAAGAATGAAGTGGAAATTAGTTTAGTACTTGGCATACGGTCATGTTTCCTCGGCATCTTGGTGGAGGGTCTTCTGGATCTGGTAGCCACCCTGACCACCAGTGAAATCTGGCTCTTGTTACAGATTCAGGAGGAAAGGTAGTCCTCAGCTGGATGCCTACCACATTTAAATGTCTGTTGCTTAAACTTATCTTCATCCATGAATAATTTTAAATGATTTTGCATACATTTTGACATTTAATGGGAAACTCCCATTGCTGTGGCATTCTTTACATATGTGCTGTCCTATCCTTGCATGGTTATCCATAGCAGTGGTTTTTATCCACAGCAGCTATCTGGGAGCTTGATGTTTTGGAATGCTGTTTGAATCACAGATACCAGTAATAATGCAGCTCTATGTAGGCTCAGAGTGATGTGAGAAGTGCACATAAAATGTCATGCAGTGATATTACATAGCTTGTTTTTGAATCATATTTCAGAAGGAAGAGCCTGAATTTCTGTTACATTTATGGTCTTACCTTTATTTTATCCACTCTGCTATTGTGCAGACATGATGTTTGGAGAAAACTAATCTGTCAGCTTTTTAAACAATAAATTGGAGAGTGGAGAGATCTGTTTCAACAAATAAGTATTAAATTATTATTATTTTTCAGATCAAATGAAAGTCCTTTGTGTGCATGTAATCAGAATAAGTGATGTTTAAATTATCTTTAGAGTCCTATGATTCTAAGGAACATCCTCAGGGTCACACAGGTAACATGTAGCAGAACCTAGACTCAGTCAAACTTCTATGAGGCTATTTTCTGGAAATATTGTAATCTGCTGAGTCCACTTGCAATCAGTTAAGAATGCACAGGCACACAGGCACAAAAATACTAGCAAACACCTGGGAACCTTGGTCACTCAGTATTTGACTCTTAGGACTTACGCAGTTTTACCAGTAATACTTAATTGTTCCTACTATGACCAGCAATAATCAAGGAACATTCTCTACATCTCTTGCATGCATTCTATCCAAGTACTAACCAGCCCCAATCCTGCTTAACTTCCAAGATTGGGCATGTTCAAGGTGGTATGGCCATACACTCTTGCATGTATTCTTAAACAAAAGTCAACTTGCTTCTTAATACCACAAAGGTTTGCTTCCTTTACCTCAGGGCCAGATTGAAGGGATTTGAACCACACAAATGCTTATAAGAGAAGAGTCAAATTAATTCCCTTGTCAAATCTTTAATTTCAGTAATATGATTGAAATAGATTCTCCCATTTATCTTCTTTTAACTCCCCATGTCATAAATTGTTGTGAAAGTACTCATGAATTACTCTAGCATTTTAATAGTGCATATGACAGCTGGATAGACGTGCACCAATATTAAATACTACAAGTTAATCTTACATTTGTATATGTGCAATTTTAGGCCAAGGATCCATGGCCCAAAGGCAAAATCTAGCCTGCTGTCTGTTTGTAGAAAGTTGCTTTTTGTAAAAGAGTCACACTTATTCATATATATTATATATGTTACTTTGATGCTGCATTGACAGAGTTGAATAGTTGTGGCAGAGTTGTATAGCCCATAGACTTAAAAAATTTGCTATCTTGTCCTTTACACAAAAAGTTTGGCAATCTCTGTATAAACCTGTAGAGTGCAACTAACTTTTATATTCACAATGAATGTTAAAATCACAGTTAATTCTTTCTAAAATACTTATAGTTGATTAATTTTAACAATTACATCAAATTCTAATAATTTTATTTAAATTTTTATTTTCTCAGTTACAATTAATGCATTGTCTATTAAATTTAATAGAAATCCCTTTAATAGAAATGTTCAAATATCTCAGAAGAAATTATTTTAAACAGTAAAAGAATTAAAAATTTTTTTAAAATTAATTATATTATTATATTTTGATTAAAATATATTCAAATTTTTACTCTTTGAATATAAATGATCTTGATGTTGGGAAAGATTGAATGGGAAAGGAGAAGGGGGCAGCAGAAGAAGAGATGATTAGATAGCATCATCGACTCGATGGACATGAATTTGAGCAAACTCTGAGAGACAGTAAAGGACAGGGAAGACTGGTGTGTTGCAATCTGTGGGCTCTCAAAGAGTTAGACATGACTTAGTGACTGAACAACAAGTAACAAAACATAATTACATTTTATGTTTAATCCTTTAAATATCTAAAATGAGTATAAGTACAAGCATTAGTGAAAAATAAAAATGTGAATGTAGAGCTCAGAAGAGTAAAAGGTGAAAAGGAACTAAAATATTTGATATTACAAAAAATATATTTTTTCAAAGTAGGAGAATAGAGCATAATTATTAAGTAGTTTGTTGACTTGATTTATAGCTTTATTTAGGTCTACATCATGGGCCTCCATTTATATTCTTGTTCCCAGCCCTGAAAATGTGTGGAATGAGCCTGATTAGTTCCAAACTGGAAGTGACCAGCGGCTTTAGGGTATCTGTATCTGGATAAGTCACCCTAAATTTCATCAGCCTGTCTGTCTAGTCAAGAGCGAACTAGCCCTAATCTTGCAGGTTTGTTGATCAGGAGGGAGAACCTCTTAGCTTCTTGTTGAAAGAAACACTTGGCATTTGGAGCAATCATCCAAGATAGGATAGGTCATAATCCCCTTATTTTTTAAAAATTATGCACCTGCTACTTGGGTAAAGACAGTTATTTTTAGTAACTAAAATTTATACAACCTTTTTGGCTAGAATGTTAGCTTGTAATTGAAAAGTCTTTTTTCTAAAAATTATACAATACTTCAAAACATACTTAAAGTAATATGTCTAGTTACTTAGGCATACTGGAAAAATCATGTGCAACAATTTGCTTCAATAAATATAATTAAGCTTCTGCTTGCCTATTTATTTCAGCATTAGGATTAAATGACTATATTTAGCAAAAAAAATACATGATGAATATAAAATATAGGCCATGTTTATTTGCAAAATTTGCTCGGTTGAGGGAGGGGGAACTGAATTAGACAGATGTGAAATAATAAGCTTTACGTATATGACATTGTGGGCTTTCCTGGTGGCTCAGCTGTAAAGAATCTGCCTACAATGCGGGTGACACAGGTTTGATCCCTGGGTCAGGAAGATCCCCTGGAGGAGGACATAGCGAACCACTCCAATTATTCTTGCCTGGAGAATCCCATGGTCAGAGGAACCTGGCAGGCTACAGACCATAAGGTCGCAAAGAGTAGGACACAAGTAGCTGAGCACAATGGATGCACATATGACACCAAATGAGAAAAAGCAAGTGGTTTTGAAATTACAGAAGCTGACCTTCAGAACTAAATTTGTAGGTGAACTTCCTCAGGTGATATAACAGTAAAGGGTGGGAAATAAGGTTTATTTACTTAATATTTCTTCTAAGCAACACTGGTTATAATAACTGAATCTGAACACAAAACAATCCGAAAAGACTGATTTCCACAGGGACGTTTTAGAACTACATCTGCACACATTTTCTGACTTACTTAGAACAGCTCCATTAAAACTGTAAGCTTTGTAAAAAGACTTCCTATAGTCTTTTCCATCAGACAGTTTACCTTCATCTGTCTGTAGCTGGGCTCTGAAGTCTTGTACTGATTTAACTCCCTACATTTAAAAACAGTCTTTTCAGTTTAGGGGTATGTTACCCTCATTGTCTGAGTCAGTGACCCAAGTGCCCATAAAGGCTACTTGCTTCTTTAGCAAAAGGTACACTCTGACTCTAACTTTTAGGTTATGCATGATTTCTCTCCTTGTTTCTATGACTTTTTGTCCAAGCATAAGAAGGACCAAAGAGATTCCATCTGTGTATTTTCACCTTCTGCTTGATGTCTCAGAAGTTCAAGAATATTTAAAATGAACTTGGCAATCACTTCTTATTTTAGCCCTGATCTTTATATTAAATTAGTCTATTTACTAATTTCTGCATTAATTCAGCAAATTTTATTGCTCAGTGAAAGCTTCACTTTGCCCCCATTTTGCATATCCATTGCCTTCCACCTACTTAACCAAAGCCAGCATCATCTACATCTTATACAACTGCAGTTGTCTCTTGACTGGTTGCTGGCTTCCATTCTTGCTTCTATTCATCCTGTTTTCCATATGGGAGATTTTTTTTTTTTTTTCAAGTAATCTACTTGCTCTCCTTGACCTACAGTGTCTTTCCACCTCCTTCTAAATGAAACCTTTTAATATTGTCTGCTGGACTTCACTGCTTTAGGTCCTGTACCTTCTCCATCTATATCACAGACACTCTTTTTTGGAATTACGCTCTACTGAGCTGCTCTTTCTCACTAGGCTTATTCCTGTCTTGGGCAGCACGGATGGGAAACAGCCTTAACTCTTTCAATCTAAAGTGGGCTCTACCTTACCCATTTTTGTTTTCCTGGCCTTATTCTTTTTCTTTACAGAACTTATAATTTTCAATGCTATCTTTTTTGTTCACTAATTTTCCTATGGGTTTTCTTCTTTATTATGTTCTAAGCTCCATGAAGGCAGATTTCTCATATCTTTTTTTAATACAATAGAGCTTAGTAGCGTGACACATGATAGACACATGATAAATAGTTAGTGAAAACATAATTGATGGATTGACTGAATAAATTAGCCCATGATTTATTTTTCAGAAAACAAATAGTAAAAACCTTGAAGGATGATTTTTCTCCTTAGAGAAAGAACTTAAAATACATGTAATACTCCACAAATAGACAAGATTTAGAAAATAATAATACTCCTGTGTCTATGCTGTGCAACATACTTAATGAAGAACGAAAATGCATGTTAAGTGTTGAGATAAACAAAAGACTAATCACAGATATAGCTAGAGAGGTTTTTTTGGGATAAGTTTGAAGGTGCTGAAGTATATGAATTTTAACTTTATAGGAGAATAAGGAATCACTGAGGCTTTTTAAGTAGCAGACTGACATGGTCATGTTTATGTTTTATTAAAATGGCTTCTTTGTGTGTGTGTGTGTTTGTGAGAGCGAGAGAGAGGAAATTGGTTTGAATAGGGCAAATAAACTAAAGTAGAGGAGAGTACTTGACAGCATATTGAACTACTATAGAAAGAGACCAAGAGAGGGTCTGTCAAGAGTAGTGTGTATTGAAATCAGCAGTATAATAATTCAGAAAAAAAGAATGAATCAGAAGTAAATGAAGATTTTTAAGTTGGATATATTTGAGGCAGTTGAATGTTTACATACATGTGTGAACTGAAGCTGACACTTATATATCTGTTATATTGATACATATGATAATTAAATAAAATAGTTTTATGAATATTTAAAATGCTGTCTTCAATTAATATTTCAGTAGCTGATTTTTGTCATCCAGTTTTTATCCTGATATTGACAAATATACACCAAAAACCATGGAGAATTCAGAGTTCTTGTGACTGCTATCCTGGAGACACCACTGGGATGACACTGATATTTTGAAGAAATTATGACATGTAGTAGAGGCAGAATTCTTTCCTCTTGGGAGAATAAATAAGTGAATGATAATGTTGATACCATAATATCAAATATCTTTGGTACACTAGGCTAAGCCAGCTAGTTAATAGAATAAATCAAGGGAGGATGTAGTTTTAAATCACAGTGTATCAGCTAAATTTGTGGTGTCTGGTTGCATATTGCTAATATTAAGCAACACATTTTGTTTTTTCCCTCAAAGAAAATAGGACAAGAGAAAACATAACAAATCTGATGCTACTCAGCACAAAATATCAATTGATCACTGTTTTACATAGTTTAAGTTTTCAAGTTTACACAAACTTATTAATTAATTCATCCAGAATTTTGAATGGCTTCTGAGGAATGCTGAAAAGAATTATACACACTTTTCAGGAAAGCAATTTCAGTTCATCTTTCATGATCAAATTTTTGCAGATTATGAACAAAGAATGGGGGAAATTAGAATGGCCTTTACTATTCCTTACCTTACCAGCTCCCCAAAGCTGTTTCTACTTGGACCATTTTATAGCCTTGAGTTGCTAAGAACTGATTAAACTTCATTAACAAGGCACATTAACAATCACCTTATAACAGACAATGACAGTTAAAGAAAAAGGAGTCTTTAAATGTTTTCAGATAGCTTAAATTTGCCTTCATGTTTGACAAGCAATGATTTATATATTATCTTAAATGTATTTGTATCCCAAGAAAGGTTCATGTAGGTTTGCTATGTTCTGAGAAAAATAGACATTTAATCAACTTGATTCAACCACAAGAATGCACATAAATTGGAGAAAGAAGAGACTTGAGGTAATGATAGATTACACTTAGACTCTCAAAAAGCTATGCTGAGCATTCAAATGTATTACATAATGGGGGTTACTATATCTTGTTATTGTATTATACAAGAGAGCCAAACCTCCTGATACATTTTTTAAGGTTTCCACTCCAGAAAACAGACCACATAGTCTAGAATTTTATATTTTAATGCTAGAAGAGATTCACTCTGGTGAGGAAGTATTTGTCTTTAAATATTCTTTAACTACCAGATTTCTCAAATACAAATTAGTTTTGAAAACTTTGCCAGTGCTTAAGCACATATAGTAAACTAAAAATAGAAGTCAGTCTTCTGAGCAAAAACTTCTGCAGTGGTTTTGCAATAAGCTAAGCAACTAAAATGAAAATGGCATATTTACATCATTCATTTTAAAAATAGTATCTTAAAATATCTCTTTGAAGTGCCGATTCAGCTGATGGTCGAATCACCACAGTGATACAGGCGTTCTTAGGTCCATAGTGACACTGATGAGGGGAAACAGTGTTTACAACTGGGACTGAGATATCTTAACATTCCTAGTTGCTTCTGGTGGAGTTATCAGACTTACTCCTAGGCTATGAAACTATTTTTATTTTTATCTACTTTATATGGGAATGAAGTTAAGCAAAACATTATTTACTAAAAAAGGAAGTAAATCTTTAAGACAATTTATGAGAGATATTCTCTTTGAAGTATGTTTCTTAAAGTTAGAGACAATACTTAGTGTACAAAAATATAAGGAATATAAATCCAGTCTATGGTTTACTTGGCGATTTGTAACTACTATGCATAAGATCTCTTTGACATGCTCTTCTGTATACCTCATGTACTAAATAGCCTAATATTCTGTTAGAAAAGGACATTATGGCAATTGTTTTCAAAGAGCAAGGAGTAAACCTTCCATGTCACAATCCTGGAAAATTTGAGATATGCCGTGGGATACTCTCTTTATGTTATATAGATGCACACTGAGAATAGGAAGAGAGTAAGGACATCAATCAAAGGTTTATGACTGTGTCAGGGGAAATGCTAAGAAATCTCTCTAAGCCTATTACCTGAAATAAGACTTGCCTGAAAGCATCCAAGAACTACTGGCTAAACCGATAGAAGGCATAAGCATAAAAGCATAAGCACTTTGTTGCAAGTTTTGACTGTTGGTTTGAATTTTGAACAAGGTTAATTGATTGGCTGGTGTGAAGTGGAGAGTGAATCAGCTGAGCACATCTGGCTTCAGCTGATAAGAACCACGGCCGTACACGCCAGTGCCATTTACGTGACACTTCGGTAAAGATCTCCTGCCTGAAACGCCTGATGTCACGGCTGGGAGCCCGTGATGCAAACTGTCCATTGACAGTAGAAAGAACCCCTTTATGATCTGAAAGAACTTTAGGATGAAATAAGCTCTATTTGTTTTTTTCTCTATCGGTGTTCTCCGACTACTGTTGGGTGGATGGGTGAAACTGAGGGATAAGCCCTCTGCCTTGAGAAGCTCTCATTCTCACTTCTGGGATAAAGCATCAGATAGAATAGTCATGTGTTTAAAACAAAAGCCTAAGTATATGTGTGATTTTTTTTTTTTTCTTTAGGCATCTTCACACATATACACACTTAAAGAAAAGAGACAAGTCAGACATTATTCTGAGTCTAGTGCTTTTGGCTTTATTTCAAAAGGAAACAAAAAAAAAAAAGCAAATACTCAGATTCCTGAGATAACCCTGAAGGTGAAGGCAAAGTCTGGAGTCTAGCAGGTATGAAGAATGATAATCTAGACCATACTTTGAAACTTAACTGTGCAGAGGAATCACTAAGGGACCTTATTAAAATGCAGATTCTGCATCAGTAGGTCTGAAATGAATCTTGTTAGTCTGCATAATCTAGCAAACTCCCATTTGATGCCAATCTTCTGGTCTTCAGACTGTATTTTGAGCAACGTGAGTGTAAATTATAATTGCAGAATGTTAGAATGGAAAGAACAAACTGAAAACCGTTCTCCACAAGGTACACGCAAGTAAAGTTTGCTTTCTCATTTAGGATATGCTTTCTTGTTTTCTTCTGGAAGTCTTGAAAATATCCCTGGGCCAAACATACCAGGTTTTTTTCCTGCCTGAACACAGAATAAAAATTTTCAAAATCATCTATATATAGTAATGTTTAAGTTAGCGTATTTATCTGGTAACCGGCTTATAATGTTTACATTATACTAAACATCTATTATTTGGGGTCCAGACTAAAGTTTTATGTTCTATAAAAGCAATTGCATCCAAGATTTCTTTACTACCATAATTAACCATTAAATCCCAGTGATCCCCAGCAGCAAATTGGGAATACATATTTATCTCAGTGGGGAAAAATATGGTACAGTGTTTAGCCATCCATCTATGTCAGTCTCAGTCACTATCTATATGACAAGGGCAACCTGCCTCATGGCCAGGAGAAAAATGAATAAAAATCCAGGTTTCCCCACCTCATGAAACTAGAGCCTCATGTGTGTGTGGTAGTCTCTCAGTCATGTCTGACTCTTTGCTGCCTGATGGACTATAGCCTGCCAGGCTCCTCTGTTCATGGAATTCTCCAGATAAGAATACTCGAGAGGGTAGCCGTTTCCTTCTCCAGTGGATCTTCCTGACCCAGTGATTGAATTCAGATCTCCTACATTGTGGGCAGATTCTTTACCATCTGAGCGAGGGCCACAATATGAGAATCTTCTGTTTTAAAAAAAAAAGATTTTAGTTCTAAATTGAAAGGGACATTTGAAATTTCAGCATCTGTAATATCACACTCATATTCAAATGGATTGCATATAATTTCTCCTCTCTATTAAACTGAATATGTAAATAAACATTCTTTTGGAGATACCTGTTATTTTTTTTATACTGAGTTGCTCAACATTAAAAATTAAAAATATTTCTAGTTTCCAGTCATCTTTCCTTTTACCTCTTGTATGTGCCACTCATCAGGTAAACAAGAGTGTAGTACTAGCTTCTTGTACCTAATGCCTATTTCTCTCTGTTTTCTTTGCTATGAGAATAGAAAGAGCTATGTTCCTACCATAATTCCCAGCAATGCCGCTCCTTACCAACTACAAGTGGGCTTCCCAGGTGGCTCAGAGCTAGAGACTCTGCCTATAATGCTGCTAGACCTGGGTTCAATCCTTGGGTTGGTAAGATCCCCTGGAAAAGTGAATGGCAACCCACTCTAGTGTTTTTGCCTGGAAAATTCCATGGACAGAGGAGTCTTTCAGACTATAGTCCACGAGGTTGCAAAGACTTGGACATGACTGAGTGACTGAGCACACACACACAGACCCATTACATATGTCAAATGTAGCACACCGGTTTCTTTTTCCTTTATTTAATTGTCACAGTTACTTTGTTGTTGTTTAATTGCTAAGTCGTGTCCAACTCTTTGCCACACCATGTACTGTAGTCTGCCAGGTTCCTCTGTCCGTGGGGTTCTCCAGGCAAGAATACAGGAGTGGATTGCCATTTCCTTCTCCAGGAAGTCTTCCTGACCCAGGGATGGAACCAGCATCTCCTTCATTGGCAGGCAATTCTTTATCACTGAGTCACCAGGGAAGCCCATCACAATTATTTACATGTCAGATAATCAAAGCTATTCTGAACACTCACATCACTCTGTTAAGCCGAAGTTCTGAAATACATGTATGTGTGTGCTTTGTAATTTTAATATCAATGATATGAATTTGACCTTTTAAATTCCAAGGACAACAGAAAAAGTGGGATATGCTGATATTTAACAGTTATTGGCTGGCAGTACAATCTGAGTAATTTTCTTTCAGCATTTGAAAACACTCAATGGACCTCTGTTGGCAATCTTGGTTCTCTAGCTTTTTGAAATGCATGCACTGAAAGGTTGCTCTAAGTTCAATTCAAGTGCTAATTACAGAAAGAGCTCATATTACCAGTTTCCCTTGTATGAGTATCAGATGTCTTTTTCTGGAATTAGAGATTTGGGGAAGAATGCATTTATGTAATAAGGAATTACTGAACAAAATATTTTCTATAGTTGTATTTTAAATAGTGATTGTTCTTTTTGTGAGCAGATTGTCTACTGCGGGGGCATCTGAAGAACCTCGTTAAATGTAGTGCTTGGTAGGAATCTCAAAATTTAACCTGAAATATTAGAAAAATGAGTCTTGCTTTCACTGTTTCTTCATATCAACTCAAATGCTTAAATAGAGATTTGCAATGACAACTTCTAATTTTATAACATTAAATGACCAAAATGTCCATTAAAGTGGTTGGTTAGATAATTTTGCCTTTTTTAAGTATAGAAGTTTGCCTGTTGGATCCTCTTTCCTTTAGTAGTAGATGGTTCTTGAAAAGGAAAAATCTCTCTAAAAGACTTGTTAGTTAACTCTGCTTTATTAGTCATACCTATAAGAGTTTAGAGAAAGGATATGGGGGCACATTTAACAATCTAGATAAAACATAAAGAGTGAATGGCTGGCTTCCTTGACATCTACATGATGTACAAATCAACAGAAGAGAAAAAAGTAAAACAACTGTCATATGATTATGACCATATCTTTAGACTAGAGAGAGCATGAGAAAGGGCTGATTTCTGAAGACAGTTTATTCTATAAATATGCTTATGTACACACAACATATTCTTGATATACGATCAATGACAACAGTCACTAAAAGAGTTCACAAGGGACACGAGAAATTTCTGATCCATGCTGTCATCTGGAAAGTGCTAAAAACATAGATTCACTGTACAGTTTTACAGTTCTGATTCAGTTCTCATGGTTCAGAATACAGCAGAAGCCTGCAGACAATTTTAAAACTTGTTCCCAATAGTGCAATTCATAAAATATAATTAAATTAGTGACAAAGAACGGTGGTTTTCAGTTTCCCCAAATTACAATATGGACTGGATATATATATGACATATAATCCTTCTGACTTCACTTGTGTTCTCACCTACTCCAGAATCAGTTAATTATATGCCCCCTTTCAATTATACCCTACAGCTCCATATTCTTATATTTTTCTAGTGACTGGGTTTTTTTTCCCCCCAAAACCTAGGCCACTACCACCAAATTATTCTTTGGGTTTTTTTCTATATATAAAGTATATGGAGGAGAAGCTAAGACTCTAAAAACTCCATCTATGCTATATAGTCATAGTATCAGGGTCCAGCTAATTCCTTGAGTTTGCACAACTCCATTTTTTGTGGTTCTTTCATACTTAAAAATTTTCCTCAAGGATAATTCAGTAATTTCTACTTTTACCAAGTAGTCCCTCTGTTTCCACCAACTTTCAGTAAATAGCCTCATTTTCAACTTTGTTTACTATCCATATTAAATGCAGGTACTATGCTAATTTGAATATATCCTAAGGTAAGCACTGTTATTAACTTAATTTTACAGATGAGGTGACTACATATAAAATTTTACAAATGAGGTGGCTGCATGTGATATTTGGAAAATGTTATTTTTAGATATCATTTTTATATCCCTTCCAATTCTGTGTCTCCAAGTCAAAGCAGTGGAAATTACTACCCTGGGGAAGAAAAAAAGTGGGAACTTCTAAGATGACATCAGCTATTGATCAGATTACAGTCTTAAATCCAATATTCTTCACTGCTTTAACTAGAAAATACTTGGTAAAAAGCCCATGTACTTGAGAGACAAACATTTCAAAATGTCTTCATTATCCTCTTTTTCTTTATCTTAAGGCAAGTCAGTTTACTTTATTGTAGTTGTTTTTTTAAAGGATGTCTCAGAACTTTGAGAACAAGTGAGAAAATCTCCCAATTTCCATGAAAATGACCTGTACAAATAAATCTGTGTTGAATTACATGTCTGACTGCTTCTGACCTGAGTTCTAGAGGAGAAAGTCTTGTTAGGAAGATTTTCAATCTATCAAGGATAATAGGCCTTTTATTTCACCTTCTACTGGGGACTTTAACAACAGTCCTCTTTGCATGTAGTCAAACTAAAGCAGTTTTAGCCTTGTAAAATGAAAACATAAGAACCTATTGAGCTCTCCTTGTCTTCTCTTGGCTTCCTACTGTTGGAAAATGGCCTATAAATCTATCATGTTCTGCTGTGTGAGGGGTGTGTGTGTGTGTGTGTGTGTGTGTGTGTGTGTATGTGTGTGTAAATGGGGCAAGTAATTTAGCCAATACTCTACCTGGTGGCCATTGACAATGTCAGAAGCAGATGTTGCAGGGGATTAAATGCCCTTAGAGATGAGGGCTGAAGGACAAGCTTCCTAGACTAGTTGCTAGAGAAAAATTAGAACACATATGAACATCGGTAGAGTCAGTCTGCAGAAGGAGATGGATGAGTCAACAGGAGCATAGTCTAAATTAAGGACAGAGACCATGTGTTACATTAGCATCAGATTTGAGCTCTAGAAGCCCAAGTCTCAGGAATGAGTTCTGTCACACCTCAGCAAAGATTAGCAAGGATCACAAGGCTGCTGAACAGATCTCAGTGGCTCCCCTCATGAAATTTCATATGGTTATAATCCACATGTACCCACAGTCCCCCAAATAACCAGACAACATCTTAAAGAGGGGAAATGGAAATACTTCTGAAATTTTGTGCATTTAACAAGGGTCATCTCAGCACATACCAACTTGAGAGAAAAATCATCCAAATTAATGAACTGGCCTGAGATTACCAAATCAGAATTCATCTAATTTCCCTCAACACCAAAACATGCCTACTCCTTGTCAGAGGATTAGGAACTAACTAGAAGGATAAATTTAGGTATAGTGAAATAAAGAAAATATTTTTCTGTGTGTATCTAACTGTAGTGTGAATAAACTTTCTTTAACTGTTAGAGCTACTGTACTATGAGCTGTGAGACACAAGGTCACTTGTTTTCTTCGTAACTGTCTATTGCACCAATGACTGCCTAGCCACTTTTGGAAAGTAGAGACAAATTAAAGAATTTGTTATTCTTCTTTTAAGGCACAGAGACAGAAGCATAATTATGATTTTGAAAGCTAGAGCTTTCACCACTGATCACAAACCTATTTCTTTTCACTTTTTCAGGAGCCCTCATGATTCAGTCACTCTGCTATGTCCCACCATGTTGTCTTCATTTTGTTAGTCATTTTTCCCTACATCTATAAACATGTAAAAGGTGTCTCTTCTTGAAATAAACAACAAAATTTAACATTTTTGAGTATCCCTTTGTCACACGAGTGTATGTTCCTCGGTTCTTTGTCTCGTCACAACAAAAATTTGGAGTGACGGACATTAAAGCCCCTTGGCGGGTCACAGCTCTCAGAGGACAGACCGTGTTATAGCTCTTAAATAAATCAGTGTTACAGCTCAGTTTTACAGCTCTATTTATTTAGATAATAGCAGGAAAATCCATCTTTGAGGCGTGAGGGCACGTCGATCCAGAGACGCGAAGAGAAGACTGCCCCATCGCGCGGGGGAGAGAGAGGGAGCGAAAAAGGAGAGAAGAGGGCTTTGGCTCCTCTTTTTATATGTTTCTCTATCCCTGGGCCTGTCTTATGTAAATTGGGCTTAGACAGGAGCGTTGTTTGTTTTACCTGAGGCTCTCACTCCGGTCCTCGACCTTCCTTTGTTCTATTTTCGCAGGCTTTCCCTTCCAGGTCTTTTAGCCACCGCCATTTTGGACTCTTTTTCCCTATTCTAACTACCTAATGCTTTCTCTTTGGGCAACCATCCAAATTTTATTACTTTCAAACATTTTAATTAAAACTTACAGTACCTGCAATCTATTCCTTCTTTCTCTCTTTTTGTCTCTGTTCTTTTTTCTCCTCAATGGCTTCAGAAATTTTACCTAAGAGCTAGTCTTAGTAAGTATGGACACAACTGAGTTTCTAATGATAAATGGAAGAGAATTTTTAAAGTCTGTCTTCTCCTTAACATCTCTAGAAACTTTGACCCTGATCATACCTTCCTTACTGATGCTTTCTCCTCTCACAGATTTGGTGAAATAAATTATTCTAATTCTCTTCCAACCTCTTTACTACCTCTATTATTTTTCCTTGTTGTTAATGTCTTTGCTTTGTTTGTGCCACATAAGACTTTCCTTTTGTAAATCCAGTTTATTAAAGTAGTTACCAAATACATTTCCACCTCCCAAATTATTAGTCATCTAAAGAGCATCACTGTGAGAACTGAAGAGGACATGGTTTGTATTCAGACATATCCAGAGTAGACTCTTGGCTCAACGACTTAATAACTGTGTGGACTTAGACAAGCTCTAAACTTACGAAGTATAAGCTTCATTATCTGTAAGAGCTGGATGATTATACTTACATCAAACTGTTGTTTGATGATTAAAAAGTGAACCTTAATAGCCAGGACATGGAAGCAACCTAGATGCCCATCAGCAGACGAATGGATAAGAAAGCTATGGTACATATACACTATGGAATATTACTCAGCCATTAAAAAGAATACATTTGAATCAGTTCTAATGAGATGGATGAAACTCGAGCCCATTATACATAGTGAAGTAAGCCAGAAAGATAAACACCAATACAGTATACTAACACATATATATGGAATTTAGAAAGATGGTAACGATAACCCTATATGCAAGACAGAAAAAGAGACACAGATATATAGAACAGACTTTTGGACTCTATGGGAGAAGGTGAGGGTGGGATGATCTGAGAGAATAGCATTGAAACATGTGTATTATCAAGTGTGAAACAGATTGCCAGTCCAGATTGGATGCATGAGACAAGTGCTCAGAGCTGGTGCACTGGGATGACCCAGAGGGATGGGAAACACATGTAAATCCATGGCTGATTCATGTCAATGTATGGCAAAAACCACTACAATATTGTAAAGTAATTAGCCTCCAACTAATAAAAAATAAAGGAAAAAGAAAAAAAAATGAACCTTAAAAGTGGTACCAATAGCTGGCATATAGTATATACTAATAAATGTAGCAATTGTCATTATTAACATGAAAGTATGTATTTTTTTCCCCACTAAAATCAAAAACATCCATCAAGACTTGACTAAATTCTTGTGCTGTGCTGTGCTTAGTTGTACGGTCATGTCCAACTCTTTGTGACCCAATGGACTGTAGCCCACCAGCCTCCTCTGTCCGTGAGGATTCTCTAGGCAAGAATACTAGAGTGACTTGCCATATCTCTTTCAATAAGCCTGTTCTTTCCACTCTAGATTTAGGGGGTTGCCTGCTTCTCTGGACAAGTTTTGAAATGTTTATTTTCCATTAAGTACATCTTATTTTTGTACAGAAGACTATCATTTGAAAGGTACTTCTATTACATCATAAAAAATCATCTTCATAAGAGTAGATTCTTACAGTATAAGAACTTTTCAATAGTATATACCAATTTCTTCTCTCTTGACTTTTGTACTATTGAGATAATATATTTTATTTTTACATATATTATAAAACACACAATATACGTTATTATTTTTCCTTAAATAGTCAATCATGCCTGAGGGATATTTATATGAAAGAAAATTTTATAAGCTTAACCAGTGTAGTTATTATTTCCAGTATTCTATCTATTGTCAAGAGCCAAATTTCTATCTGGGATAATTTTTCCTGTGACCTAAAGAACCTCCTTTAGTATTTCTTGATGTGTACCCATGGGATTTCCCAGACAAGAATGCTGGAGTGGGTGGCCTTTTCCTACTACAAGGGATCCTCCTGAACTGTGTTTCAAATCCAGGTTTCCTACATTGCAGGCAGATTCTTTACCAACTGAACCCCTAGAGAAGCCCCTTTGCGTGTGTACAAAATCTTTTTTTTTTCTTTTTTTATGTTTTGGAAAGATTGTTTGAGTGATTATAGACTTCTGGGTTGATACCATTTTTCTTTCAGTATATTAAATATGTTACTCCACCATTTTCTCACATTGTTTCTGATAAATATGCTGTCATCCTCTTCTTTGTTTCTTCACATGTAACAAGTCCTTTGTCTCTGGCTGCTTTTAAAGACTTCTGTCAACATTGGTTTTGAGAAATTTGACTTGGTGTGCATTAGAATAGTTATCTTATGTTTCCTTTTGGAATTTGTTGAGATTCTTGCATCTGTGGACTTATAATTATCCAACTTGGAAGATTTTCAGCTATTCTTTCTCCAAATAGTTTGTGTTCTTGCTGAGTCCAATTATATGTATATTACATCACTTGAAGTTTTTCTCAACTCTCCAATACTCTGTTCATTTTTAAAGTGTTCCCTTCCATCTCTGTGTTTCATTTTGTGTAATATCAATTACCATGCTCTAAAGTGCCAGGAGCCAGCACACGAGATCCCACCCATGACAAGGTCGTGAGGAGAAGACCTGACAAGCAAGGCAGATCAGGACTTCAGGGATTTCGAAAAGCTGCCCCGGCGCTCACCTTAAAGATGATATCTGTCTTTCTGATGCTTGCTATATTAGACTACTCCCTAATTTCTGTGACACAGATAGAAGGTCTTCCCCGATCTCTCTCCAAATAAAATCAACTTAGAACTTTAATCAATATGTCCCCCGGACAGTGGTATCCTATAATATTATCCAGGATGAAAGGAGTGTTTCGCTTTAGACCCCTTGCTGGCATTCTAGCCTGCTTGGCAAATGCGTACTAACGCACATGACTGCTCACAACACCTTGATCACAAACAGCATAAAGAACCTGATCACACAAAAGGCCCTAATAGGCACAGAGCCCTTCGGGGGTGAGGAAGCCCTATTAGAGAACACAAAAATATTATTCTAAAAGTGGTTATAGTTAAAGATTTAGAAAAATAAGGGTTTAGAATTGTTAATTTTAACTAGGAATGCTAAACAGGGGCTGCCTCACTGGAGCTGCAGAGTCTTTGTGTGGTAAACCTTTTAGATAAATTTAATTGATAACTTCTGCAAAAGAAGTTCAAAACTTCTGAACCTTTGTGTTCATTAAAGTATAGATTATGGAAAACAGCTTTGCATTCACCTAGGTCATAAAATGTCAATAGGCCCCAAGGCCAGAAGATACTGTACAAGACTCTCACAAAGAAGTATGCAGAAAACACCCTGGTTTCGTGAAGGATAAGCCGATGTAATATTAAACTATCTTCCCCTTAAAAATGTACTAACTTAGAATATAAAAGCTATGGTAAAAAAAATAAAGATTTGCCAGACTCTGCTGCACACCCCCAGTCTGGTCTCTCTCTCTCTCACCGACGCCGTTCATCCAGAGGGGACCCCTGGATCCTGCTGAGGCTGGACCCCAGCACTAAAGTTCATTCATACTTTTAATGCAGTCTCGGCTATTGTGTGCTAAGTTGCTTCAGTCATGTCTGACTCTTTGTGACCTATGGACTGTAGTCCACTAGGCTCCTCTGTCCATGGGATTCTCCAGGCAAGAATAATGGAGTTGGTTGCCATGCCCTCCTCCAGGAGATCTTCCCCACCCTTGGTTGAACCCGCATCTCTGATGTCTCCTGAATTGCCAGGCAGGTTCTTTCCCACTAGCACCACCTGGGAAGCCTAATCTGTTATTGACTTCATTCAATGAATGTTTTATCTTAGGCATGGTAGTTTGTCTCTCTACATGTTTAATTTCAGCATTTTCTGTAACTTATATGTCTTTACTGAACTTTTGAATATATAGAATATAGTTTACAAAAATATTTTAATGTCTTTGCTAATTCTAACATCTGTTCTGAATTGCTTCTATTGATTCCCTCCCTTCACTATGGGTCATCTTTTCATGCCTTTTTGGCAAGCCTGTAAGTTTTTGATTGGTTGCTATACTTAGTGAAATTTTACTCATTGCATTCTATTTTACTTTCCTATAAATATTCTTGAACATCATTCCGGGATACAGTTTGGTTACTCAGAAACAGTTGGATCCTTTCAGATGCTATTCTTATTTTACTTTTTTTAAGGTAGCACAGGAGTAGCAATCAGTCTAGGGATAATCATTCTGTATTGCTGAGGCAAATATACTCTTCCCAAATACTTGTGAATAACAGGATTTTCCATCTCTGGCTATTAGGAAGAAGCCTTATTCCCAGCTGCTTGTGGACATTGGGCATTACTAACTCTTAACTATTTGAAGGTAGTTCATTCTCTGGCTTCAAATAATTTCCTCACATATGTTTGCTAAATTCTAGACAGAGACCTTTAGCAGATTTCTGAATTTCTATCTCTGTGCACTTCCTCCAGTGCTCTGCATGTGGACAGCTCTTAACTCTTTGTCCCCAGACTCTGAATTCTCTGTCATCAGAGCCATTTCTCTTTATTGAATCATATTCATCATCTTGAAAATTATTGTTTTTTAACTCTTATCCATATTTAATTTTTGCAGGTAGGAATAGCTTGACCTGTTACTACACCTTGTATGTGTTAATCACTCAGTCATGTCCAACTCTTTGTGACCCCATGGACTGTAGCCCACCAGAATCTTCTGTCCTTGAAATTCTCCAGTCAAGAATACTGGAGTAGGTAGCCATTCACTTTTCCAGGGGAATCTTCCCAACCCAGGGATTGAATCCAGATTTCCCTCATTGTAGGCTGATTCTGTATGGTCTGAAACATCAGGGAAGCCCTTATTCCATCTTGGCAATAATTAAAACTTCTATTTAATTTTTTTTCCCAGTTCATAATCACTAAGGTAAAGGAGTGGGGATTTAATGTTATTCTGTTTGAAAGTTAGGTTTCTATTTTTTAATATAAATTAACATAATTTGATCAATTTAATGGTATACACATACAGCACACTCACGTATCGCACACACATCCCTATCTGCTTGAGTAGTATATTACTAATTTGCTTCATTCATTCATTTACTTTTTACCTAGATATTGAATGTCTCTTTTGTGGTGATCACACACAGTAAACATGAGGCATATGGCACTGAACAAACAGAAAATTTTCTTCCATTAAGAACTTTAAGATAGAAAAAACTACTCAATAAAGTAATACAGGCCATTCTTTTCTGTTTCTCTCATAGATCCTAGTATATTATAGGCCTGCAGATAGATAGATAGATGTTCATTGAAAATGCAATTTTTAATTTAAAAGAAAATTCTCATATAAGTTAAACCTTAAATCTTTATTTTCTGTGTGTGTCCTTGTGCACAATATGTACTTTGAAGCAGGGATAATTTCCAAGTGTGTGTATGTGTGTGTGTATATATATATATATGACATTATATATATATGTATATATATATATATCATATACATATGTAACACTTAAAGAATCTGGAATATTTTTAATGTAGATAAAAGCTAGCTTAATATTTAAGATATGCTCTGTAAATGCCACCTCCCACATATGCATACTCTTCTAAAACTTTTTGCTTTTGAATGTATCTGATGATGCTTAATTCATTTCAATATTATTTAAGCCAACACTTCTCTTATGAAAATAAAATTTCAAACTTAAAGTCTCCTTTTTTTAATTTATTTTATTTCTTAAATCATTTGTTACCAACATGAAATAATTGACTTGTGTCAATGTGTCTTCATTTTTATTTCTCAAATTATTTATGAAAGTGAAGTTTTTCTTCTTTTCTGTACTGTGCATATATAAAGCAAGAACAAACTAATATTTTCTTTAATTACTATCATTGCATTAATCATTCTTATATATTAGTTAGGTTTTCTGTAAAAAGTAGAGCAAAAAACAAACAAAACCTCTTGATACAAGGCAGTTCTAATATATTTTACCTGGAATTGTGTTTTATAGAAATTATAATGTACTTCTATTAACACATGACTTAGATACAATGCAATTACTTCAATATGATTATGGTATAATTATGTGTATTCATGTATATTGTCTTTCTATTTCTGAAATTTTAAACAGATTGTTTTTAACTTTAATTTTCCATATAAATACCTGATTTAAGTTTCCATGTAAATATCAAACTAGAATTCACACTGAAAATTATCTTAGTCCTCAGAAACTGCTGTTTAAATAGGAATCACTGTTTTTATAATTACATATACAGATACAAATTAAATATATTTTGCCAGCTTCACAGCTTTCTTTAGCCAAATCTATATGAGATACATGAAGGTATATAGCATGATTTATGTGCCTAATTGGAGTAACTCAGTTTATTATATAAAACTCATTATATGTCAATGAAAAATGAATACATTTATATTTTTATTATTAAAGGGCATCTTTAAAAGCAGGACACAATCTATAGATACAAACAAAAGTGGGCATATTTCCTTTTCAGTATTTAGAAATGAAAGGTAGATTATAAGAATATTTTACAGATGAATTCTAGTATTCTACTAATCTAAAAAATACTATTTTCATTTTATTTGAAGGCTACTGTTAATTGTCACAGTCTTTCACTTGTTTTCATTTTTCTCCTGTGTTGTTACCAACCTTAGAACGATTAGCTTTCCCTTTTCTAAGCTAATACACACTGCTTTGTGAATAAGTTCATCAGGAAGTTTAGTCTGACATTGCTTCTCCTACTTTGGCTCTTCTTTTCAGATCGAATGGGTGTTTTTAAAGGTTATTCATTTTTAAATCAAGTTTTATTTTGGTGAAAGTTATTTCTTTACTTGTTTCAACAGAAAGAATTTCATATCTAATTTTAAAGTGTATGAAAATATTGTCATTCATCTTATCAGAGTTATTTTTGCAGGAAAAGTAGACACAAATTGGTGTGACTTCCTAGTTCCCAGGGACTTCTCCTATGGCCATGTCAGCACTTCTAAGTTCTCCTTTTCATACCCATAATACTTGACCATGACTAAATGCTCCAAAGCTCAGCATTAGTGTCCAAGCTGGACAAATCAATTATATATTCTCACTTGAGGGTTGAAATTTACACAGAGATATAAAACTGAAGACGGGACTTCACTTGCCTCATAGCAATGCCCTTGAGTGAAGATCCCTAACTCCCAGTACATTTTACCTCAGAGCTTGCCTAGTTTTTAGGGATTCATTGATTATCTCTGTAATTTTTTTTAACTACTCACAGTCTCCTTTCAGTAGTCTTTTTGTTGTTGTTGTTTAATTTAGGCAAAAATAAAATAAAATAAAAAAGATCATTCTTGAGGTCAAATCAATGAAATAGGTCTAATTCAGACAATAACTCTAAGTGTATATATTGAAGTCTAATGTATACAGATACCAAATATTAGTTTTGGCATGTTAGGTGAGATATTTTAAGGATAGGTGGGCTATTTTTTTTATTTTCATAGTAGTTATATTTTTATTTATCTCATTTTTAAACAATCTATTGTAGCATCATGGTTCATGTCAGAATAGAGGAAATTTTGCATTGAATACAACCTTGATGAATGTATTAAAAATCTTCTTCCCTTTTGGAGGGTAAAACAAAAAGAAAATTAAGTTCCTCTGAATAGCATAAACAGAAGAGTTTTGAGATTTTGTGATCAACTCTGAAGTATAGAGGAGAAGACAGAGCAAAAAATGCAAGAGAGATGGCCTGAGAAGATGTTGATTTCTAAGAAATTAATGGCAGGGAACAGATGGCAATTGCAAGACACACTAAAACTGAAGCTACTTTTGTTCTCTTCTATGTGGTACAAAGAAAAGTGCTGTTCCTATTATTTCTACTTAAATGAAGGAGGAGTTGTGTCCAATATGGAGCAGAGTGAAAGTTGGAGGAGAGATTCTGAAGGAGGGAGTGGGCAGGAAATCTAGATGGAGGCATTGGCAGCAGTGAATCAGAGATGGTCCTCCCCTGAAGTCCTTTGGCAGAGCAGGTAATGGCACCCCACTCCAGTACTCTTGCCTGGAAAATCCCATGGACGGAGGAGCCTGGTAGGCTGCAGTCCATGGGGTCGCTAAGAGTCCGACACGACTGAGCGACTTCACTTTCACTTTTCACTTTCTTGCATTGGAGAAGGACATGGCAACCCACTCCAGTGTTCTTGCCTGGAGAATCCCAGGGACGGGGGAGCCTGGTGGGCTGCCGTCTATGGGGTCGCAGAGAGTCAGACACGACTGAAGTGACTTAGCAGCAGCAGCAGCAGAAGTCCTTTGGAGGTAAACAGAAAGTCTCTGGACTTCTTCTCATGGCTCAGAGCATGACATTCAGCTATTTTATGTGGATATTTTACGAGAGGTGACTCCAGAATGGCTGAAGACTTTAGTCCAGTCAAGCACAAGGCTTACTCTTCATTATATAGAAGTTTCTAGGAAATAAAAATTGGCAAACAATGAAAGAAATTAAGCTGTTCTGTCACTGAGGCCAGTGAGGTCTTATAGCACTTCAAGTAAATCCCTTTTTATTTATTCAATGCTTGCACAAAACCATTAAATGCAGATAATATAGATTTCCTGCTCAAGTTTATTCTTGATTTGACATCAGGATATTAACTGATATTACTTTTTTTTATTTTAACAAACCTCTTATTTTAGGTTACTTTTCGACTCACAGAAAACTTGTGAAGATAGTACAAAGACTTCCCATAAAACCCTATTCGATTTTTTAAAAATTATTATTGCTGTATCAAATTACCACAGATTCAGCAGCTTAAAAAAGCCCTCGAATTGATTAAAGTTGGTAAGTAAGAATTCCAGAAATCTAACGTGGGCTTCAGATGGCTAAAATCAAGGTGTGTGCAGAGTTGCTGTCATCTTTGAATGATTAAGAGAAAATCCATTCTGTGTCATTCCTAGCTTCTAGTTCCTCCTTCTTCATAGCCAGCAATGGTTGGTGGAGTTTCTTTCATGCTTCAGATTACTCCTGTCCTTACTACATTGTCCTACTTAACACAGCAAGGACTTGTAAGGAGTTATATGATTAGATTAAGCCTAAACAGATAATCCAAGAAAATTTAATATTAACATCCTTAAGTGTTATTACATCTGCAGTTTGCCATATAATTTCAAATATTCATAGGCTCTGAAGATCAGAATGTGAACGCTTTCATGAGAAATATTCACTTCAGTTCAGTTCAGTTCAGTCGCTCAGTCGTGTCCAACTCTGTGACCCCATGAATTGCAGCACGCCAGGCCTCCCTGTCCATCACCAACTCCCAGAGTTTACTCAAACTCATGTGCATCGAGTCAGTGATGCCATCCAGCCATCTCATCCTCTGCCATCCCCTTCTCCTCCTGCCCCCGATCCCTCCCAGCATCAGGGTCTTTTCCAATGAGTCAACTCTTCTCATGAGGTGGCCAAAGTATTGGAGTTTCAGCTTCAGCATCAGTCCTTCCAATGAATATTCAGGACTGATTTCCTTTAGAATGGACTGGTTGGATCTCCTTGCTGTCCAAGGGACTCTTAAGAGCCTTCTCCAACACCACAGTTCAAAAGCATCAATTATCTGGTGCTAGCTTTCTTTATAGTCCAACTCTCACATCCATACATGACTACTGGAAAAACAATAGCTTTGATTACACGGACTTTTGCTGGCAAAATAATGTCTCTGCTTTTTTTTTTTTTAATTCTTTTTTTTAATTAATTAATTTTTTTAATATTCTTTTTTTTTAATTTATTTTTATGAGTTGGAGGCTAATTACTTTACAATATTGTAGTGGTTTTTGCCATACATTGACGTGAATCAGCCATGGATTTACATGTGTTCCCCATCCTGATCCCCCCTCCCACCTCCCTCCCCATCCCATCCCTCTGGGTCATCCCAGTGCACCAGCCCCGAGCACTTGTCTCATGCATCCAACTTGGACAGGCAATCTGTTTCACACTTGATAATATACATGTTTTGATGCTGTTCTCTCAGATCATCCCAACCTCGCCTTCTCCCATAGAGTCCAAAAGTCTTTTCTATACATTTGTGTCTCTTTTTCTGTCTTGCATATAGGGTTATCATTACCATCTTTCTAAATTCCACATATATGCGTTAGTATACTGTATTGGTCTTTATCTTTCTGGCTTACTTCACTCTGTATAATGGGCTCCAGTTTTATTCATCTCATTAGAACTGATTCAGATGTATTCTTTTTAATATCTTCCACAAAGGAGGCAAGAATATACAATGGAAAAAAGACAACCTCTTTAACAAGTGGTGCTGGGGAAACTGGTCAACTACTTGTAAAAGAATGAAACTAGAACACTTTCTAACACCATACACAAAAATAAACTCAAAATGGATTAAAGATCTAAATGTAAGACCAGAAACTATAAAACTCCTAGAGGAGAACATAGGCAAAACAGTCTCTGACATAAATCACAGCAGGATCCTCTATGACCCACCTCACAGAATATTGGAAATAAAAGCAAAAATAAACAAATGGGACCTAATTAAACTTAAAAGCTTTTGCATGTCTCTGCTTTTTAATAAGCTGTCTAGATTGGTCATAAATTTACTTCCAAAGAGCAAGAGCCTTTTAATTTCATGGCTGTAGCCACCATCTCCAGTGGAGATTTTGGAGCACCCCCAAATAAAGTCTGTCACTATTTCCCCATCTACTTGCCATGAAGTGATGGGGCCAGATGTCATGATCTTAGTTTTCTGAATGTTGAGTTTTAAACCAACCTTTTCATTCTCCTCTTTAACTTTCATCAAGAGGCTCTTTAGTTCTTCTTCACTGTCTGCCATAAGGGTGGTGTCATTGGCATATCTGAGGTTATTGATATTTCTCCTGGCAATCTTGATTCCAGCTTGTGCTTCATCCAGCCCAGCATTTCTCATGATGTACTCTGAATAGAAGTTAAATATGCAGGATGATAATATACAGCCTTGACATACCCCTTTCCCGATTTGGAACCAGTCTGTTGTTCCATGTCTAGTTCTAACTGTTGCTTCTTGACCTGCATACAGATTTCTCAGGAGACAGGTCAGGTGGTCTGGTATTCCCATCTCTTGAAGAATTTTCCACAGGTGGTTGAGATCCACACAGTCAAAGGCTTTGGCATAGTCAATATAGCTCAGTTAGTAAAGAATCTGCCTGCAATGCAGGAGATCCCGGTTCGATTCCTGGGTCAGGAAGATCCATTAGAAAAGGGATAGGCTAACCATTTGGACTTCCCTTGTGGCTCAGCTGGTAAGGAATCCGCCTGCATTGTTGGAGACCTGGGTTTGATCCCTGGGTTGGGAAGATCCACTGGACAAAGTAAAGGCTACCCACCACAGTGTTCTGGCCTAGAAAATTCCATGGACTGTAAAGTCCATAGGGTTGCAAAGAGTCGGACAAGACTGAGTGACATGGGTTCATTAGAAACTGCATTACCTGTTGTTGAAAGCAGTTGAACTGTTTTGCATTTTCAAAACATTTAATGACAGTTCTCTTACTCTGAATCATGACCAGAAATTAATATTCTAAGTCATTGTTGTTTTATCTGCAGTTTCAAATGACAAATTATTTTGAGCATATTTTAATATACTCATTTATCATCTGTATATATTTTTTGGCAGGTTTCCTGTTCAGATCATTTTTAAATTAGGTTGTTTGTTTTCTTTTCTATGTTTATGTGTTCTCTACATATTTTGCATCTAAATGCTCTATCAGATACGTGATTTGCAATTATTTTCTCTATTTTGTTTTTGTCTTTTCATTCTTTTATAGACTGGAATTTTTAATTTTAATAAATCCCAACTTACCAATTTTTTTCTTTTATATATTATGCTTTGGATATTAAATATTAAAAAATATGATCAAATCCAAGATTGCATAGATTTTTCTCTCAGAAATTGTATTGCTTTGCATTTTACCTTTAGGTCTTTGATCCATTTTAAGTAAATTTTTATGAAAGTTATAAAACAATTGTATACATTCTTTTTTTTTTTTTTTTGCCTATGGATATTCTGTTGTTGAAAAGATTATTCTTTCTCCACCAAATAACCTGAGTACCTTTATTTTTTTTTTTTAAATTCAGATTACCTTTCTCTGAGTCAGTTTCTGAGCTCTCTATCTGGTTTTCTTGATTTATATGTCTATTTTTGTCAATATCATGAGTTTTTATTTTTTTAGTTCTTTAGTCTTCTTCAGCATTGTTTTGACTATATGGGGTTTTTAGCTTTTCCATATGAAGTTTTTATCAGTTTATAGTTCTCTAAAAAATAGTTTGATGAAATTTTATTCAATTTTCATTGAACCTATCAATCAATTGAGACTTGTTATCTTAATATTCAGTTTTCCAGTTCATGAGCATAGTATATTGATCCAGGATATCTTTGATTTCTTTCATCAGTAGTTCATAGTTTTGTACATACAAATTCCACACATATTTTGTTCATATTTATTTATTTTAGTTTCTTTTTTTTTCATTGCTAATATATAGTAGACTGCCTTATTCATAAGGGATACATAGCAAGAATTCCAGTCGATGCCTAAATCCCCACATAGTACTAATTCCTATATATACTGTTTTTTTCCTATGCATAAATACTTATCATGAAGTCTAATTTATAAACTAGGTTAGTATGGGATTAAAAATGATAGCTAATAATAAAAATAGAAAAATTAAAACAACATACTGTCATAAAAGTCATATGAATGTGATCTCTTTTTGTCAAAATGTCTTATTGTACTGTTCTCACCCTTCTAGTGATGATGTGAGATGATAAAATGCCTATACAATGAGATGAAGTGAAGTGAATAATATATTGATATGTCAGAGGAGGTTGATCCAGCCATGGATTTCTGTCAAGAGCAGAAAACATTGGTGGTTGGGGAATCCCTGGCATGATGGAGCAGGAAAAGTTAATATTTCAACATGCTGCTCAAAGAGGCATACAATTTAAAGCATATATGTTGCTTATTACTGAAATTTTCTATTTAAAATTTTTTACTGTGGTTGACTGTGGGTAACTGAAACCTGAAAAAGTGATCCATGGCTAAGGAGTGACTATCCTATAAGAAAGCAATTGACTTTTTTGTATTGATGTTATACTGAAAACTTGCTTTAGTTGCTGATTAATTACAGTTTTCTTACAGCATCTTTGAAACTTTTACATAGTGAAGTATATCATCTGGGAAAGAAAAATTTTTTTTTCTTTCTTTTCAATCTATAAACCTTTTCAATCTTTCTGTCTTTCTCCTTCTTCACTCTCCCTCCTCCCTCTACCTTGGTCTCCCTTCAATTCTTTCTTCCTCCCTCCCTCCTTCCCTTCTCTTTTGGAAGATTATTAATGGAATTTTCAATTCCTTCTTTTAATTCTGGTGACTTTTGTCTCATGTTTTTCAAGTTCTGTTGTTATGTGTGTACATGTTTAGGATTCTTATTTGTTCTTCAAGAACTAACCCTTTATCAATATGGAATGCCTTTCTTGTCCCTGGTAATCTTACTTATTCAAACATCCTCTTTTTTGAAATTAATAAACTTGCATTCTTTTGAAAAATTCTAGAATGTTATATATTTCTCCTATTCTCCACATCCCTTTTTCAAAGCTGTCTGAATCTTCATGTAACAAGTGGGTTTCCTATGAAGAATATGTAGTCACATTTTTTCACCCACTCTGCCAATCTCAGTCTTTTAATTAGTAAGCTCTTCACATTTAAAGATTTCAAGTATTTATTGGAATGATATTTGTCCTTTTGTGACTGCTTTCCACTTATTCTTTGTCCTTCCCTGACCCCACCTTTCTGCCTTCTCTGATTTTAATTGAGCATTTTATTAACATATGATTCTATCTTATGTCATTCCTGGTATACCAATTAAAAATAATACATAATATGTTAGCCACTCAGTCGTGTCTGACTCTTTGCAAGCCCATGGACTGTAGCCTGCTAGATTTTTCAGTGTGTGGAATTTTCCAGGCAAGAATACTGGAGTAGGTTGCCATTCCCTTCTCCACAGGATCTTTCAGACCCAGAGATCGAACCCAGGTCTCTTGTATTGCAGGCAGATTCTTTGCCATCTGAGTCTAGGAAAGTATAGGAAAGTCTAGGAAAGTATACTAGGAAAGTATACCAGTTATGCTTCTAGAAAAGTTTAGTTGCCTTAGGCTTCACAATATACATTCTAGTTAATGTAAATTCTCCTTCAAATAAATTATTTCACTTTATGGAAGGTAAAGGCTCCTTATATCTGAATATTCCCAGTTCCTCCTTCTTGTCTCTTCTGAATGCATTCACATTTTTTTCATTTATCCATATATTATTTCACCCAGGGCATATTATATTTTATTAATTTAAGCAGTTACCTTTTAGATTGATCAGGGATATAAAAATAGAGGTTTTATTTTTATCTCATTATTCCTTTCTCAACCTTTTTTTTCCTTAATATACATCCAAATTTTTAACCTATAGCATTGTCTTCTGCTTGGAAAATTCTTTAACATTTTTCTGCTGCTGAGAATTTCTACTGGCAACAAAATAACTTTTTTTTTTTTTGGTCTGACTCTATTTTTCCTTCTCTTTTGAAGGATATTTTCGCTAGACATAAGCAGGTGTTTCATTGATATTCTAACACTTTAAAAATTTTATACCACTTCTTCTTTTGTGCATGGTTTCTGGTGAGAAGTGTGCTATAATTCTTATTCTTTTCTCCTCTATAGGATAGGTGGCTTTTCTCCCCTGATTTGTATTAAATTTTCTTTATATATAAGATTTTCTTCAATTTCAGTATGATATGCCTAGATGTAGTTCATTTTGTACTTATCCTGCTTGGTGTTCTCTCTGCTTTGGTGTTTGTCATTAATTTTGGGAAATTATCAGCCTTTATCACTACAAGTATTTTTTTTTTTCTTCTCACTTCTCCTTCTCATATTCCAATTATACATATGCTACACTTTTTGAAATTGTCCCATGATTCTTGGATACTCCACTTTGCTTTATCACCTTTTTTTCTCTTTTTCTCACTTTATTGACTTACCTTCAAGCTTCCTAATTTCTTCCTGTGTTGTGTCTAGTCTACTGATAAGCCCATTGAAGGCATTCTTCATCCCTATTGCAGTGTATTTGATTCCTCATATTTTCTTTTAAAGGTATTTCTTCAAGTTTTCATTTCTCAATCTCTCTGCTTACTTCATGTTGTCTAGTCTTTATATCTTTATATCAAAGCCCTTAACATGTTACCTATAGTTATTTAAAATTACATTTGATAATTTCAACTTCTATGTCATATCTGAATCTGGTCCTGCCAAAACGTTTTTCTCTTCAGGTTGCGCATTTCCTTGCCTTTTGGTTTGACTTGTAATTATTTTGTCAACAACTGGACATGTTGTGTTGGGTGATAAGAAATAAGGGAAATTAGTGTGAAGATTTATTTTAATCTCGCTAGGAGTTAGGTTGTGTTTAATTTTTGCTATAGCACTATGTGCCAGAGGCTTCAACTTAACCTTAGTGTCCTTCTCTTTGTTTCCCTTATTGGCTTTGAGTGTTCTTAAATGCACCATATCAATGAGGGTCTGTGTCTCACAGACCTTTCAGCTATAATTCACAGTATGTTTGGGGGCCCTATTGATGTGGTAAGATGTGTGTGTACCCTGTTGGTGTGCTGGTGAGGTGTGGCAGAGGGCAAGTGTTCTGTAAGCGTATTATTAAATTTCCATATCTTAATGGGTCTATGTCTTTGGGCATTTTCACAAGTCCTTCCCTGGTTGTATAACTCTCCAACTCCTCTTAATGAGACAAGAAGGATGGAGGGAGCTAGAGTGGGAGCCATAAACATTTTCACCACCAGAGATAAGGCTCAACTCAGTCTTTTCCTCTGGAGTCTATTACTCTCAATGGAGAATGCTCTGGGCATATCTCACAATGAGTACTCTTCTCTTCTTGCCAGAGTCAGGAGAGGATCATTTTTTATATTCTCAGCTTGAAGATCTGAGATAGAGCCTGTGAACCTGCTGAAGATGCCCTATGAATGTAGCCCACAGGAGATTCTCAAGCCAAGACTAGTTCATATGCAATCTCCAGCAATTTTTCAAAATTACAGTTACATTTTTCTATCACTTGTTGGCTGCAGCAATTTCTATTCCAGGTAAGCACATAATCAGATCTTGCCCCTAATTCTCTGATGGGACTGTATATCCAGATTTTGATGTAGCAGATTGCCCTTAAAATATAAGTTATCACTCTATGATACATCAAAGAAAAGTCATTGGTTTTAATTTTTTTCTTGCTTTATCTTATAAGGATGGACGTGAGGTCTGTCAAGATTTACAAGTTGTAGTTGAACCTGGAAATCAAATGACTCTGACATTTTGTGCTACATACATCTTAATTAGTAGATTTTGCCATTAAAAAATTCTTTTGAGTTGAAAGAAACAGGTTTAAGTGTATGATCTCTTAATCACAATGTTGGATCTTTGCAAGCCACTGCATTCTCATCACCTTAACTTCTGTTCATCCATTAAGTAGAAACAGCTCTAGTGTTCATATCTGGGGTAAAACAATAGGGCTTAGCAACCAATAAGGCATTAGTAAGCATTCCCCGTCATTACATATAATTAGACTTTAAAATTTTTCTTCCAAATTATTTTGTTACTTTTATTTTAATTGTGTTACAAAAACTATATCCACCTCACATTGCATGCTTTAAAAGACATTATCCTGATATGCAGAAAATATCCTCACCTCTATGTTGGTTTAATAGTTAAAGCATCTTTCCCCAAACTAGCCTAGTGAGACCTTTCTTGATCAAACAAATGCTACCATTGTTTGCCATACCTTTACTTTATTTTTTGTAAAATTCTTGCATGTAAATTATAAAATATTTGCTTTGTAAAACAAACATTTGTTTTGTTGTTTTTACTGCCCAATTTAAATTGCTGTTGTTGTTCAGTCACTCAGTCATGTCTGACTCTTTGCAACCCCATAGACTGCAGCATGCCAGGCTTCCCTCTCCTTCACCATCTCCTGGAGCTTGCTCAAACTCATGTCCAGTCAGTGATGGCATCCAACAATTCCGTCCTCTGTCATCCCCTTCTCCTGATTTCAATCTTTTCCAACATCAGAGTATTTTCCAGTACCCCAATAAGCCAGCTCTTTATATCTGGCGTTCAAAGTATTGGAGTTTCAGCTTCAGCATCAGTCTTTCCAATGAATATTAAGCACTAGTTTCCTTTAGAATTGATTGGTTTGATCTCCTTGTAGTCCAAGGGACTCCCAAGAGTCTTCTCTAAAATAACAGTTTAAAAGCATCAGTTCTTTGGCATTCAGCCTACTTTATGGTCTAACTCTAATATCCATACATGAATACTGGAAAAGCCATAGCTTTGACTAGACAGACCTTTGTCGGCAAAGTAATGTCTCTGCTTTTTAATATGCTGTCTAGGTTGGTCATAGCTTTTTATCCAAAGAGCAAGCATCTTTTAATTTCGTGGTTTCAGTCACCATCTACAGTGATTTTGAAGACCGAGAAGACAAAGTCTCTCACTATTTCCATTGTTTCCCCATCTATTTACCATGAAGAGATGGGACCAGATGCCATGACCTTTGTTTTTTGAATGTTGAGCTTTTAGCCAGCTTTTTCACTCTCCTCTTTCACCTTCATCAAGAGGTTCTTTAGTTCCTCTGCACTTTCTGCCATATTCACTTTCTGTACATCTGAGGTTATTGATATTTTTCCCAGAAGTCTTACTTATGCTGCATCAAGCCTGGCATTTCATATGATGTATTCATGAACATCACCAGCTGGTCAATACCAAAACCAGATTTATTATATTCTTTGCAGTCGAAGAAAGATAAGCTCTATACAGTCAGCAAAAGCAAGACCAGGAACTAGCTGTGGCTCAGATCATGAACTTCTTATTGAAAATTCAGACTTAAATTGAGAAAGTAGGGAATGCCACTAGGTCATTAAGGTATGACCTAAATCAAATTCCTTATGATTATACAGTGGGAGTGAAAAATAGATTCAAGCATAAGATCTGATAAGAGTACAGGTTAAATAAGCAGAGTGACAATATACAGCCTTGACATACTCCTTTCCTGATTTGGAACCTGTTTGTTTTTCCATGTCCAGTTCTAACTATTGCTTCTTGAACTGCATGCAGGTTTCACAGGAGGCAAGTATGGTGGTTTGGTATTCCCATCCCTTTAAGAATTTTTCACGTTTGTTGTGATCCACACAGTCAAAGGCTTTAGCATAGTTGATGAAGCAGAAGTATGGTTTTCTAGCATTCTCTTGCTTTTTCTATGATCTAACAGATGCTGGCAATTTGATCTCTGGTTTCTCTGCTTTATATAAATCCAACTTGAACATCTGGAATTTCTTTGTTCATATACTGTTGAAGCCTGGCTTGGAGAATTTTGAGCATTACTTTGATATCATGTGAAATGAGTGCAATTGTGTGGTAGTTTGAGCATTCTTTGGCATTGCCCTTCTTTGGGATTGGAATGAAAACTGATCTTTTCAGTCCTTTGGTCACTGATGAATTTTCCATATTTGCTGACATATTAAGTGTGGCAGTTTCACAACATCATCATTTAGGATTTGAAATAGCTCAGCTGGAATACCATCACCTCCACTAGATTTGTTTGTAGTGATGCTTCCTATGGACCACTTGACTTCATACTCCAGGATGTCTGGCTTAAGGTAAGTAATCACACCGTCGTGGTTATCTGGGTCATTAAAATATCTTTTGTATAGTTCTTCTGTGTATACTTGTCACTTATTCTTAGTATCTTCTGCTTCTGTTCAGTCCTTACTGTTTCTGTTCTTTTTTGTGATTGCATAAAATGTTTCTTTGATATCTCTAATTTGCTTGAAGAGATCTCTAGTCTTTCCCATTCAATTGTTTGCCTCTGTTTCTTTGTATTGTTCACTCAGGAAGCCTTTCTTATCCTTCCTTGCTATTCTTTGGAAATCTGCATTCAGATGGGTATATCTTTCCTTTTCTCCTTTGCTTTTTGCTTCTCTTCCCTTCTCAGTTATTTGTAAGGTCTCCTCAGAAAGCCATTTTGCCTTTTTGCATTTTTTTCTTGGGGTGGTTTTGATCACTGGCTCCTGTACAATGTCATGAACCTCTCTGTCCATAGTTCTTCAGGCACTCTATCAGATCTAATCCCTTGAATCTATTTGTCACTTCCACTGTATAATTGTAAGGAATTTCATTAAGGTCATACCTGAATGGCCTAGTGGTTTTCCCTTCTTTCTTCAACTATAGTCTGAACTTTGCAATAAGGAGTTCATGATCTGAGCCAGTCAGCTCCCAATCTTGTTTTTGCTGACTGCATAGAGCTTGTCCATCTTTGACTGCAAAGAACACAATCTGATTTCGGTATTGACCATCTGGTGATGTCCATGTGTAGAGTCATCTCTTGTATTGTTGGAAGAGGGTGTTTGCTATGTCCAGTATGTTGCCCTAGCAAAGCTCTGTTAGCCTTTGTCATGCTTCTTTTTGTACTCCAAGGCCAAACTTGACTATCCATGTGTTCTTGACCACCCACTTTTGCATTCCAGTCCCCTATGATGAAAAGGACATATGTTTTTGGTGTTAGTTCTAGGAAGGTCTTATAGGTCTTCATAGAACCATTTAAATTCAGCTTCTTCAGCATTTGTGGTTGGGGTATAGACTTGGACTACTGTAATATTGAATGGTTTACCTTGGAAATAGAGATCATGCTGTCGGTTTTGAGACTGCACTGAATTGTTTTCTAAATCATTTCTCCATATTGGTATTACAAATCAACATTTAACTTTTTCTTCTAGTGGATATGTTTAAAGATTTTGTCATTCGTGTTTTATGTAACAAATCAAACTTAATATCATTTATTTCCAATTGTATAATGAAGGAAATGGCACCCCACTCCAGGACTCTTGCTGGGAGAATCCCATGAACAGAAGAGCCTGGTGGGCTACAGTACATTGGGTTGCAAAGAGTTGGACACAACTGAGCATCTGAGCGCACACATACACACACATTATCAAGGTCATTAAAGTATTTTAAATCCAATATCTTTTTTTTTCGTTCAACATATACTGGACCTTATCACCTTATCATTGTATTCCCTGTGTCTATCTTCTCTTCAGTGAGTCCATCTATTTACATCTCTGTATCTTTGTTTTATATTCTGTGTAATTTGTTTCTTACACGTATTCCTAATATTTTCCAGTTAACTTGGTTTCTCTTTAGTTGCATGTAATATGCTATTTATCATGTCAAATAAGGTTTTAATTTGAATTTCCATAAATTTCATTTATTTATTTATTTAACCACACCATTCAGCATGTGGATCTAAGTTCCCAAACCAGGGATCTAACCCATGCCCCCAGCATTGGAAGCATGGAGTTTTAACCACTGGACAGCTAGGGAAGTCCCCAATTTTAGACGTTCTCATAACCTGCTGCTGCTGCTGCTAAGTCGCTTCAGTCGTGTCCGACTCTCTGCGACCCCATAGACGGCAGCCCACCAGGCTCCCCTGTCCCTTGGATTCTCCAGGCAAGAACACTGGAGTGGGTTGCCATTTCCTTCTCTGATGCATGAAAATGAAAAGTGAACGTGAAGTCACTCAGTCGTGTCCAACTCCCAGCGACCCCATGGACTGCAGTCTACCAGGCTCCTCCATCCATGGGATTTTCCAGGCAAGAGTACTGGAGTGGAGTGCCATTGCCTTCTCCTTTTATAACATAGATTTAGTTAAAACTTGCTTCTTGCTTCTCCATTCTGCTCTATTCTTTCAGTATTGCTTCTGTTATTTTTAAATTATTTGAATCCTTCTTAATTCAAATATTTTTTTTAATTGGAAGTTCTTCTGTTATATATATTAGTAGCTCTGAGGTTTTACAGTGTTCAGTTTATCATTCATAGTGATTTTCTTCAGTGATTTGTAATGTTTTATGGCTAAGTCATTATTGACTCGGTTGTCATTTTTGTAGGATTCCTGTATGTTCTGGACTGTGACAGTCTCAACACATAGCAATTGTGGTTTTGCTGGTTTCTGAAGCCCTAGGAGTTTCTGTGGTGCTAACCTAGCTATGTTTTCATTTCTGTGTGAATAACCCCAGTCCACAAAGGTGATATAAATTTGTATCCTTACATGGAAGAGGCTTAAGCTTTAGTTTATTGTTTAGATGGCCACAACTTCTCTACTGAGGTTAAAGGAACTAAACCTTCAAAAATATTCACACGCCAATTTGTATGCCTCCATTCTGCTTTCCCTAAACGTTGAAACTGTTTATTTTACAACTATTTCTCTATTATATAATAAGGTTCCCCAAAGCTACAAAGTTGTTATTTTTATCTCTGAGTATTTATCACCTTCCCTTCCATAGTAGATATTCAAAATTTTAAGTGAACAAGTGCATGTGATGATCAAATTTCAAATATTGGCTATAAAGTTGATATTAATTGAGTACAACTAAAAAATAGCAGTTAGAATTCAATTGTCTAGGCAGAAACTACTGTTTATATTTGCTTATTGAGGGATTATTTTTCTTTTCTGTATAGTCTAGACCATAATATTTACATTATTGGTTAAGCCCAAATTATGTTCTTTTCAATGCAGAGACAATAGATAATTATAATTATCTATAATTATAATGCAAATATCAAATGGATATATAAAATGTGAAAATGTTCCAAAACCTATTTTGTAAAGATGCATATATGCACAGGCATTTTTATCCATGTAGAGAAAAAGAGAATTTCTTAATTCAAAAGATATGAGATAAAATTTAAATTATATTTCCAGTGATTTTCAAAAAAATCAGCAAAAATACATCATTCATAAAGTTTGGCAGAGAAAGAAAAGCAACTACTACAATTTTGCAAAAGAAATATTTCAAAATGCTATATTCACGTTAAAATGCCATGTGAATTTTATGACAGTATTAAGCATGATGAGACATTGTTAAATTTAGGGGGAAGTTATTACAAATCTATTTTATAGACATCTTCTAAAGAAAACATTTTCATTCATAGTTTCAAGTCCTAGAAATATTTAAGGGTATGTCATTGTGGGTAACATATTAATAGTGAGAATAACTACTCTACTAGAAGACCTTATTTTAGTATTTGTTTTTGGTGCTTTGTTTAAAGAAAAATTGAAGAAAAGCAACCTGTATTTTGAATTTGCTATAGTATATGCTTCAAAGACTGATTATCCCAAAGATTTGAGCAGAGCAGAGATGCATATTTTAGCATCTCCATTTCATTTAGCTTTTCTGTGATTGTGGTTTTCATTCTGTCTCCCCTCTGAAGGATAAGGATATGAGGCTTATGGAAGCTTCCTGATGGGAGAGACTGACTGTGGGGGAAACTGGGTCTTGTTCTTATGGGTGGGGCAACACTCAGTAAATCTTTAATCCAATTTTCTGTTGATGGGCAGGGTTGTGTTCCCTCCCTGTTATTTGACCTGAGACCAAACTATGGTGGAGGTAATGAAGATAATGGCGACCTCCTTCAAAAGGTCCCATGCACACACTGTCACACTCAGTGCCCCAGACCCCCAGCAGGCCACCACCTACCCATGTCTTGGCTGGAGACTCCTTGAAACTCACGGGCAAGTCTGGGTCAGCCTCTTGTGGGGTCACTGCTCCTTTCTCCTGTGTCCTGGTATGCATAAGGTTTCATTTGTGCCCTCCAAGAGTGTGTATCCCCAGTCCTGTGTAAGTTCTGGTGGCTCTATGGTGGGGTTAACGGCAACCTCCTCCAAGAAGGCTTATGCCACAATCAGGTCGGCTGTATCCAGAGCCCCTGCCCCTTCAGAGTTCCAAAGAATAGCAAGGAGAGATAAGAAAGCTTTCCTAAGTGAACAATGCAAAAGGGATAGAGGAAAACAATAGAATGGGAAGGACTAGAGACCTCTTCAAGAATATTAGAGATACCAAGGGAACATTTCATGCAAAGATGGGCACAATAAAGGACAGAAATTGTATGGACCTAACAGAAGCAGAAAAATATTAACAAGAGGTGGCAAGAATACACAGAAGAACTATGCAAAAAAAAAAAAAGAAAGAAAAAAAACTTTATGACCCAGATAACCATGATGGTGTGATCACCCACCTAGAGCCAGATATCCTGGAATGTGAAGTCAAGTGGGCCATAGGAAACATTACTACAAAGAAAGCTAGTGGAGATGATGGAATTCCAGCTGAGCTATTTCAAATCCTAAAAGTTGACGTGGTGAAAGTGCTGCACTCAATATGCCAGCAATATCACCACTGGCCACAGGACTGGAAAAGGTCAGTTTTCATCCCAATCCCAAAGAAAAGCAATGCCAAAGAACACTCAAACTACCACACAATGGCATTCATCTCACATGCTAGCAAAGTAATGCTCAAATTCTCCAAGCCAGGCTTCAACAGTATGTGAATCATGAACTTCCAGATGTTCAAGCAGGATTTAGAAAAGGCAGAGGAACCAGAGATCAAACTGCCAACATCTGTTGGATCATTGATAAAGGAAGAGAGTTCCAGAAAAACATCTACTTCTGCTTCGTTGGCTACACTAAAACCTTTGACTATGTGGATCACAACAAACTATGGAAAATTCTTCAAGAGATGGGAATACCAAACCACCCAACCCGCTTCCTGAGAAATCTGTATGCAGATCAAGAAGGAACAGTTAGAACCGGACATGGAACAGACTGATTCCAAATTGGGAAAGGAGTACGTCAAGGCTGTATATTGTCACCCTGCTTATTTAACTTGCATGCAGAGAACATCATGTGAAATGCCAGGCTGAATGAAGCACAAGCTAAAATCAAGATTGCTGGGAGAAATATCAACAACTACAGATATTCAGATGACACTACCCTTATGTCAGAAACTGAAGAACTAAAGAGCCTCTTGATGAAAGTCAAAGTGGAGAGTGAAAAATTTGGCTGAAAACTCAACATTCAGAAAACTAAGATCATGGCATCCAGTCCTAATACTTCATGGCAAATAAATGGGGAAACTGTGAAAACAGTGACAGACTTTACTTTCTTGGGCTCCAAAATCACTGGAGATAGTGGCTGAAGCCATGAAATTAAAAGATGCTTGCTCCTTGGAAGAAAAGCTATGATCAACCTAGACAGCTTATTAAAAAGCAGAGACATTACTGTGCCAAAAAAGGTCCCTTCAGTCAATCAAACCTATTGTTTATCCAGTAGTCATGTATGGATGTGAGAGTTGGAGTATAAAGAAAGCTGAGCACTGAAGAATTGGTGCTTTTGAAATATGGTGTTGGAGAAGACTCTTGAGAGTCCCTTTGACTGGAAAGAGATCCAACCAGTCCATCCTGAAGGAAATCAGTCCTGAATATTCATGGGAAGGACTGATGCTGAAGCTGAAACTCCAGTACTTTGGCCATTTGATGAGAAGAACGCCTCCTTTGAAAATACCCTGATGCTCGGAAAAATCGAGGGCAGGAGGAGAAGGGAATGACAGAGGATGAAATGGTTGAATGGCATCACTGACTCAATGGACAGGAGTTTGAGCAAGCTCTGGGTGTTGGTGATGTGTACAGCAAAGACTGGCATGCTGCAGTCCATGGGGTCGCAAAGAATTGGACATGAATGAGAGACAGAACTGACTAAATGAACTGATCTCATTTAGCCTATAACATAGTTATATTTGGATAATCTAGTTGAAATTCTTAAAAGTATTAGGTCCATTTAGTGACTATATATTTGTATATGTATTCTTTATTGAAGTATAGTTGGTATAAAAAATTATTTTAATTCTAGTTTTCAAATATTCATTTTGTATGATTTTTCTCTGTGACTTAATAGCAATTTATTTCCAATTATAATATTTCAATATTTTTTTTAATAAACATGTACAAAATAGAAAAGATATTTTAATTTCACTAATTTATTTAACCTAGGAAAGATGAGAGTGAAAAAGTTGGCTTAAAGCTTAACATTTAGAAAACTAAGATCATGGCATCTGGTGCCATCACCTCATGGGAAATATATGGGGAGACAGTGGAAACAGTGGCTGACTTTATTTTGAGGGGCTGCAAAATCACTGCAGATGGTGATTGCAGCCATGAAATTAAAAGACACTTACTCCTTGGAAGGAAAGTGATGACCAACCTAGATAGCATATTAAAAAGCACAGACATTATTTTGCCAACAAAGGTCCGTCTGGTCAAGGCTATGGTTTTTCCAGCGGTCATGTATGAATGTGAGAGTTGGACTGTGAAGAAGGCTGAGTGCCGAAGAATTGATGCTTTTGAACTATGGTGTTGGAGAAGACTCTTGAGAGTCCCTTGGACTGCAAGGAGATCCAACCAGTCCATCATAAAGGAGATCAGTCCTGGGTGTTCATTGGAAGGACTGATGCTGAAGCTGAAACTCCAGTACTTTGGCCACCTGATGTGAAGAGTTGACTCATTGGAAAAGACCCTGATGCTGGGAAGGATTGAGGGCAGGAGGAGAAGGGGACGACAGAGAATGAGATGGCTGTATGGCATCACTGACTCGATAGGCATGGGTTTGGGTAGACTCCGGGAGTTGGTGATGGACAGGGAAGCCTGGCGTGCTGCGATTCATGGGGCCACAAAGAGTCGGACACGACTCAGTGACTGAACTGAACTGAGACTTTAATTTCATTAATATAATAAGTGTAGTTTTCTCTCTGTATTTTAGATCAATTAAAATCAAACAAAACAAATCTTTATAATATTGTAATTTCCTGAATATTTCTCTGTAATATGAGACATAAATATGTTATTTTAGTACTTACTTTTTAAAAATATAATGCATCATAATTTTGTTTTGCTATCCATTGCTATACCATGTCATTAAATATAGCAATAATTTTGGGGTAATCAAACTTCTCCCAATATATGCTCTTTTAAATTAAAATTTAAATTAAATTTAATTTTGAGTGTTAAAGTAATCCTGATTTTGTGAAATACTTCTGTATTATTTCAGTTACTCTAAATTTTATGATCAAAATGTTTATATGAAAATAAATAATTCCTTGATGTGAGTAACAGAAATATACTAGATTTCTATTAGATATTTAAGCCATTAATATAGTATGTGTTTGTGAATGATTTGACATTCAAAAATTTTTGTATTTTTTAAAGTGTATACACATACATACATACATATGAAAAGAAAACTTGGTTTTCGATATATTCACATACTTAGTTTCTGAAACCCTCACTGACCTGTGGGTGCATATTGCTTCCATCAACTAAAATGTTACTAATGTCCATAATATTAGTGGAGAATATCTTTAAGGATGATTAAGATTTTTTTCAACTGAATCCAAAGCATTTCAATAGTCTTTTTTATTCTAAATAAAGTAAAATAACATTTAAATAGGCTTGTTTATTCAGATAAATAAGATAAAACCATGTTTTTAATAAGTTTATAAGAGTTGCTGTTTTTCATGAGATTCATATATTACTTCCTTACATTGTGATTCTTTCAATCTCTTTTGTTAGCTATGCTGGGGGTACCTGTGGGAGTTAAGCATTAGGTAGGGGCTAGATTTTGTGGAAGAGCTCAACACTCACTGAAGGAGTATTTCAGAATGTCAGTTGTTGTTATTGTTGAATTGCTAAGTCATGTCTGACACTTTGCAGTCACATGGACTGTAACTCGGAGTCTGCTCAAACTCATGTTCATTTAGTCAATGATGCCATCCAACCATCCAGTCTTCTGCCCCCTGCTTCTCCTCCTGCCATCAATCTTTCCCAGTATCAGGGTCTTTTCCAGTGAATCAGCTCTTTACATCAGACGGCGAAAGGATTGTAGCTTCTGCTTCAATCCTTCCAATGAATATTCAGGGTTGACTTCCTTTAGGATTGACTGGGTTGTTCTTCTCCAGTCCAAAAGATTTTCAAAAGTCTTCTCCAGCACCACAATTCAAAAGCATCAATTCTTTGGTGCTCAGCCTTCTTTATAGTCCAACTGTCACATTCATACATGACTACTTGAAAAATAATAGCTTTAACAATATGGACCTTTGTTGGCAAAGTGATGTCTCTGCTTTTTAATATGCTGTCTTAGTTTGTCATAGCTTTTCTTCCAAGGAGCAAGCATCTTTTAATTTCATGCTGCAGTCACCATTCACAGTGATTTTGGAGACCAAGAAAATAAAATTCATCACTGTTTCTACTTTTTATCCATCTATTTGCCATGAAGTGATGGGGCCAGATGCCATGACCTTAGTTTTTTGAATGTTGGGTTTTAAGCTAGCTTGTTCACTCTCCTCTTTCATCCTCATCAAGAAACTCTTTAGTTCCTCTTCACTTTCTGCCATTAGTGTGTTATCATCTGCATATCTGAGGTTGTTGATATCTCTCCAGGCAATCTTGATTCCAGCTTGTCATTCATACAGCCCAGCATTTCACATGATGTAATCTTCAAAGAAGTTAAATAATCAGGGTGACAATATACAGCCTTGACATACTCTTTTCCCAGTTATGAACCACTCTGTTGTTCCACGTCCAGCTCTAACTGTTGCTTCTTGATTGCAATAAATTCAGGAGTTTTGAAAGTGAAAGTGTTAGTCACTCAGTTGTGTCTGACTCTTTGTGACCCCATGGACTGTATGGATTGTAGCCTGCCAGGCTTCTCTGTGCATGGAATTCTCCAGGCAAGGATACTGGAGTGGCTTGCCATTTCCTTCTCTAGGGGATCTTCCCAACCCAGATATCAAACCCGGGTCTCCTTCATTGTAGGCAGATTCTCTGATGTCTGAGCCACCAGGGAAGTGGAATGTTAATAACTTAATTAGACCTTTAAGAACCTTGAAAGAGACTATTAACTGTGTAATTTTTTTTTTAATGAATAAACAGTATTTTCTTTATCTTCACAGTTTGATTTTAAAACTTCTATGAATAATGAAAAGAGAAGAAGCAGATAAGTAAGTGTAGGGACTGATTAACAGAATACAATTTCATGGATAAAGTAAAAGCAGGAAAGGTAGATGGTAAACAAGGTTATTACTGTGAGGAAGGAAATGGTGGAAAGTTAGATTATCACAAAACTACATATTTAATAATCAACTAACATCAAATCATATAACTGTAGATCATTTTTACTGTTAGATAATTTCTATCATTGCATTTAGAGAAATATTGCATGAGATAGATGCTATTTTCTAACTCCTATTTGTGTTCATTTGTTGTTTTAATTCTTTATATAAGCTTACATTGAGTTCAAATCAGTATTTTCTCCATAATTTAATGTATCCACAGTTATCAATTATTTGGCTCACAGGAGTATCAGTAAGTATTCTGATATGAATCACTAAAATTACTATATTAAATGTATTTTCTCAAGTATATGACAATTTATTACTATTATAATACTGTTTGGGAATTTCCTGCTGGCTCAGTTGGTAAAGAATCTGCTGGCAATGCAGGAGACCCTGGTTCAATTCCTCAGCCAGAAAGATATGCTGGAAAAGGGATAGGCTATCCACTCCAGTATTCTTGGGTTTTCCTGGTGGGTCAGCTGTTAAAGAATCTGCCTGTAATGTGGGAGATCCCTGGGTTGGGAAGATCCCCTGGAGAAGGGAACAGCTACCCACTCCAGTATCCTGCCTGGAGAATTCCATGGACTATACAGGCAGCCTGTGGGGTCACAAAGAGTCAAACACGACTGACAACTCACTCCAGTGTTCTTGCCTAGAGAATCCCACGGACAAGAGGAACCTGGCAGGATACAGTCCACGGGGTCACAAGAGTTGGACATGATTTAGTGACTAAACTATCACTATAATACTATTTTATACAAAAAAAACACACTTTTAATTTTAGTTTCTATCCTAGTGCTAACCTACACTTTTATAGATTCAATCTATCATATAAGCAACAACTGAAACAAACTTCAATATACACATGTTGCAATTTCAAGGTGAAAATAATAACAGGTTTTAACAGGATGGATCTTTCTCTAAAGACCTCTGTGTTCCCAGTGTTACTCACTTTTTCATTTGTCATAAAACAAAACACACCACAGTGACATGTTTTATGTCTTCTAATATCTTGAGGCAAACTGGCTGACAAATGTATATTCCCTCATAAAGAGGAGCATGTTCGCAGTGGCAGTACCCTGCTGGCCCAGACCGTTGCTTTTGTTCATGCTGTCTTAACTGCTATAGAAATCGTTTGTGGGTTCAAACCATGATGTCTACTTCATAATGCTGTTTTGTTCTTTTTGCAGAGATTCACTGTCTTACATTAAATATGCCCGTAAATCTCCCAGTAATTGCATATTATTTTTCTGTACCCTCTACTGTTTACACATTGTGTTCAACTTTGAGCTTATTCAGCTTTGTACAGTGGTATGGCAGGTTTATGGGATGTTGTAAAGCTTAGAAAAGTAAGGCAATTATTGTTAAGCCTTTGCAAGCTATTTGAAAAAATGATATTTGCCAAAAACATGGTATGAAGACCAGTTCCACCGAGTATAGGTTTACTCAGATTTTTATTTAAACTCTTTCTGAAGGAATGAGTGTTACATTGAACTTTTCAAAACTTGAAAACCTCACAATAAAAACTGGGAGCTTTTCATTACTTTATAAACAACAAGCAAGGAGTATCAGCTATAAGAGAAATACAAATAACATGAGTGAATAAAAATTGAATTTTGATCTAATGTAAATGAACTGAAGAGACATTCTAAAGGAATTATATGAATGAAAGTTATAATCATGTATCTACGTGTTCCCTCCAAAGCAAAAATCGTTTATGATCTAGGCAATTTGAACACTATCAATATTTTATATCAATTATCTCTAAAGAAGTAGTTGTAAATATTGAAGGATATGCCACTCCAAAATATCTGACTGTAGTGCCACTCCAAAATGTGTCACTGTGGCATATTTTGATTATGTATTGATTATTTTGAGCAGTGAAGTTGTTCAGTCGTGTCCGACTCATTGAGACCCCGTGGACTGTAGCCCACCAGGCTCCTCCGTTCTTGGGATTCTCCAGGCAAGAATACTGGAGTGGGTTATCATTTCCTTCTCCAGGGGATCTTCCTGACCCAGGGATCAAACCCAGGTCTCCCGCATTGCAGGCAGATGCTTTAAACTCTGAGCCAGCAGGGAAGCCCATTTTGAGCAGTTCAGTTCAGTTCAATTCAGTCGTGTCTGACTCTCTGCAACCCCATGAATCACAGCACGCCAGGCCTCCCTGTCCATCACCAACTCCCAGAGTTTACTCAAACTCATGTGCATTGAGTCGATGATGCCATCCAGCCATCTCATCCTCTGTCGTCCCCTTCTCCTCCTGCCCCCAGTCTCTCCCAGTATCAGGGTCTTTTCCAATGAGTCAACTCTTCGCATGAGGTGGCCAAAGTATTGGAGTTTCAGCTTCAACATCAGTCCTTCCAATGATCTGCTTTAGGATGGACTGGTTGGATCTCCTTGCAGTCCAAGCGGCTCTCAAGAGTCTTCTTCAACACCACAGTTCAAAAACATCAATTTTTCGGCGCTCAGCTTTCTTCACAGTCCAACTCTCACATCCATACATGACCACTGGAAAAACCATAGCCTTGACTAGACAGATCTTTGTTGGTAAAGTAATGTCTCTGCTTTTTAACATGCTATCTAGGTTGGTCATAACTTTCCTTCCAAGGAGTAAGAATCTTTTAATTTCATGGCTTTAATCACCATCTGCAGTGATTTTGGAGCCCCCCAAAAATAAAATCTGACACTGCTTCCACTGTTTCCCCATCTATTTCCTATGAAGTGATGGGACCAGATGCCATGATCTTAGTTTTCTGAATGTTGAGCTTTAAGCCAACTTTTTTCACTCTTCTCTTTCACTTTCCTCAGTAGGCCCTTGCAAAACAGCAAATATAGGGAAAGGTTTTCTTGGAACGCCTGTTACCTATCTATAAAGACAGATTCTCCAAAAGGAACTCAATTGTCACAAATCCCTTCCTTGGGAGTTTTGTCAGCCAACAAAGATTGACTTTTATACAGAACAAGAGAATAGAAGTCGATACCATACCCAGACAGAATGTCAGAAGCTACCATACCTCTCAACTATTCTTTTAAGGTCCTATTCATCTTTCCTAGAAATAATTTTCTTTCCTCTAAGGGGCCTTCATATTTTCCCTTTTCCCTATTCAGATGGTTGTTGTTATTGAGTTACTAACTCATGTCTAACTCTTTTCCATTCCATGGCAGGCATCTCAGTTCATGGAATTTCCCAAGCAAGAATACTGGAGTGGGTTGCCATTTTCTTCTCCAGGGGATCTTCCTGGCCGAGGGATTGATCCTGCCTCTCCTGAATTGCAGGCAGATTCTAAACCACCGAGCCTATAAAGATGGTATTTGATCTTATAATCTATAAAGCTACCTCTCTAAGAACCATTAACTCTCCTGGGATATTTCCCATTTGTACATGAGGTATACATGTTAATAAACTTCTGTTTTTCTTTTGTTAATCTGTCTTGTATTATAAGCATTTTCAGCCAAGATTTCAAAAGGGTAGAGGGAAAATTATTTTTCCTCTGCTATGCTGTAGGGCCACTGTAATAGTCAGATAAAATCTGTACAGACTAGGTATCTATGTGTTTATGGTATGTGAAATGCAACAGCTTTAACTGATGTATAGGAGGAATACTAATTTTATGAAAAAAGTAAATTCATAGACTTTGGTAAATGCTGTAGTATAGTGGAAAACAAATTAGGCATTCTCATTAGGATACTTGTGTTTAAACTTTGGCTCAGTCATCTACTCTGACACTGATATGAAGGTCAAATGAGATCAAAAGAAGGCTCTTTGCTCACTGCCTTAATGGCCTACAAAAGCTATAATGAATCTTGTTATCAATTTTCTGTTTATTCCTTCTAAGGGACTCACCACAATACTTCATTATAGATAAGGGAATACTCTTGTCCAGACTTTATTATCTTTCTCGATTCTGAAGATCTTTTTAATTTTTCTCAAGATGACAATTCTTAATGAGTTTAGGATCATTAATAAGGAGGTTATATCATTTGCTTATTAATATTTAAATACCAAGATTGCATCATTAAATTTTACCAGAAATTTTCTTTTAATTCAGTGTTGCTAGAACAATTTCAGCCTGGTTCTCCTCAGGTTTATCTGTTTACTCCTTTGCTGCTAGAATCCTAAATGTAAGAATAACTTAGGAGAATCACTTCTTTTTCTTCTTAAAAGTCACATCAAGCCTATAAATAAATCTTGGCCTGTCATATCTTGGCTACTTTGATAGTGACTAAAATAGGACTTGAAATTTTTATTTCCTGATTTGCAAGTTGGCATTGGCAGATTGTTTGATTAGATGCAAATTAGTACCTCAATCAGAAGCTCAGATTCCCTACCATCTCCATACTATGATATTTCCTTAAGTCTGGTCATGAGAGGTCTTTCCTAAATTTTCTTTGGAATTATACCTAAAAGTACACATCAAGCCTGAGTCTTTGCATCTCCTACATTGTCAGGAGGATTCTTTACCACTGTACTACCTGGAAGCCACAGGCTACAGTCCATGAGGTTGCAAAAAGTCAGACATGACTAACTGACTAACTGACTGGACACACATAACTTACTTTACTATTAGAAATGTATTTTCCCACCATATCCATCATATAGCTCTGCCTTCAGATGTGCCATGTGTCCCATTTTGCAAGCAAAATCTCTATGGAATTTTCCTTTCTCTTATTAATCTGTCATAAAATCCATGATTATAAAACTTGACCTATCTTACCTGTTCTTTCATTTTCATTCCTGTTGTGATTTTCCCTGATCAAGTCTATACACAGATGAGTGTGCTGTTTCTCATTCTTTTTTTGATTTTTTAAAAATATCTTTATGGTTCATTGTAGTGAAAACCCTACTCTCCTCATGGTCCTCATTCATAGCTTTAACTGACACCACATATTTTTCAGAAATTGTCAAAGTTCCTTTGAATAACTAGTGAGGTTTTCATTGATTAAGCCACACTTATTTATCCAAATATCTCCTAACTCTTTCCCTATGGTGTGTTCCTGCCAGAACAGAGTCCTTACCACATGTGACTATACCATGTTGATGTCTGTGTTGACATTTTTGTGAGATAATTCTGCTACTGACTCATTCCTCTCATTTTCTCTTCCTATGTCTGCCATTTCTCATAGCTTTTTTTAACTTTCCCTGTAATCCATGCAACCCCATGGACTACATGGAATTCTCCAGGCCAGAATCCTGGAGAAAGTAGCCATTCCTTTCTCCACGGGATCTTCCCAACCAAGGGATAAAACCCAGGTCTCCCACATTGCAGGCAGATTCTTTAAAAGCTGAGCCACAAAGGAAACCCAAGAATGCTGGGGTGGGTAGCCTATCCCTTCTCCAGGGGATCTTCCCGACCCAGGAATCGAACCGGGGTGTCCTGCATTACAGACAGATTCTTTACCAACTGAGCTATCAAGGAAGCCCATTCATCCAAATATTTCCTAACTTTTTCCTTATAGTTTGTTCCTGCCAGAATAGAGTCCTTACCATCTGTAACTACACCATGTCCATGTCTGTGTTGACAGTTTTGTAAGATAAGTCTGCTATTGACTCATTCCCTTCATCTTCTCTCCCCACGTCTGCCCTTTTTCATAGCTTGTTTACTTTCCCTGTAGAGCACTTTCCAATTACTGCAGTTGTGTTAGGGCTCTTCCGGTGGCTCAGACAGTAAAGAATCTGCCTGCAATGAGGGAGACACAGGTTCCATCATTGGGTTAGGAAGATCCCCTGGAAAAAGGAATGGCAACCCACTCCAGTGTTCTTGCCTGGAGAATTCAATGGACTGAGGAGCTTGGCAGGCTACAGTCCATGGGGTGGCAAACAGTTGGATAAGACTGAGCAGCTAGCACTAATTATGTTAGTTCTAGACCTAGACTCCTCAGTGTTGGAAGAATTTAGTTAATGCTTACTGAAAGTGAATGTCTTATACATATTGTGAAGAATTGGGATATAAATATAAGCCACCTTTCTCTCTACTATTGAATTTTCATCATGACATGTGCCCAAAGATAAATGTAACAGTGTCAGGAGAGCAAGGAGTGGGATCACTACTGTCTGTACCATTTTACCTCCTATGTAGCCTTGGTGTAGTTTTAAGTTTTTAGAAGGATAGATGTACTACTTATGCTTCTTCTGTTTACCATATAGCACCTGGCACACTATTGTGACAAAATATCTTGATAAAAGTATGTTGATACGGATTTTGATGCTTATTTTAATTATCAACCTTAAAAATACATTATAAAATAATGACCAGAATGTTAATACATTCCCAGCCCTTTTTAAATGAATTCTTACAGGGAAATTCAAGAGCAATAATCCTGAAAGCACTTAAATTTGCCTTTGAGATGGGATTTTATGATTACCCTTGAACATGAGAATGTGTTTGAAATCAAACAGCATAACACCTGCACAGGTTAAAAGGAGCTAAAACACTGCTTGGTTCCTTGCTCATTCCTAGTTATACTCTCTGTGTCCCAACCAACGTTTAGCTCAGCCAGCTTAGTTACAGGAGATGATGCTACTCAAACTTTGCCTGGAGCTGAAATGTTGACAAAGTTTTAATAGTTCAAAGAACTTCCCCTTAAAGTGTAAGAATTTAAGAGCAAGAAGTACCCGGGATTAAAAAAGAAAAGGGATGTAAAAAAAAATAATTTAGTTGGTAAATATAGGTCATATTTGGGCTTTTCTGATGGCTTGGTGGTTAAGAATTCACCTGCCAATGCCTGAGACGGCTTCGACCCCTGGGTCAGGAACATCCCCTGGAGAAGGAAATGGCAACCCACTCCAGTATTCTTCCCTGGGAAATCTCATGGATAGAGGAGACTGGCCAGCTACAATTCATGGGGTCACAAAAGAGTGGTCGCAACTTAATGAAAAAACAATATTGACTACATGTACTGAGAGGATTCTTCATGCCCCTGCCTCTTTTGTTGCCTCTTTAAGGATTTTTGTGTTAGAGTTGACCAAGAAATGTACTAAATTAAACCACATGAAAAAAAACACATTAATATTAAGTTATGTTATATTGATCTTATATTTACTTATTTTGCAGTAGAATGTAGCTCCTTGAGGCAGATATTTTGCCTAGTTTAATGCTGAATATCCAAAGTCTAAAACAATCATGGCATAAAATAAACAGTGAGTAAATGTTTCTGGAATGAATTAATGGATATTTTGTATGGTTTTGCAAAGAAAAAGGTGGTGTTATAAAGGGACTCATTTTACTCAGTAATTAAATCTAGTGAAAATCAGAGTTGTTTTAAATTCAGCTAGCTTATGCTCTGTTTTTCAAATGTTTTGCATTAGCAAAACCTTTAATGAGTTTGGCCTCAAGGAATTTTTCTCCAATCCATATGTTTCTGATTCCCATAGAGTTAGCTCTTACCAAAACTATTTTAATTATTTATTTGAGTTCAAAGAAGCCTTTTGAAAGGTTTCATTAAGGAAATTTTTATGTCTGACTTAGAAAGTCTCATTATTCTCAGCACTTTTTAGGTTACTTTTTCAAAATCTATAATCATCCGGAGATTCTTTATTTTTATGCTGGACCCCATTTCTATTTCTAATGTCATTGAAGCAAAAATGTTCCTAAATTAGTTAAATGAACAAATTATCTATAACGCCTATCTTCATTTATAAACTTAAACCAGCTTAGTGTCTCACAATGTAGCCACACTTTCTTTTTAATATATATCTATTAATGTCATAAATGATATTTTCTTTCAGTTATTGCTAAATGGAGAAGAAGCTCTAAGTTTGTCTTAGAAATGGATTTTGAGTTTACATATGTGAGAGTCCAAGAGAAACCAGAAAAGAATGAAATTCAGATGATAGTAGATAAGCTATTTCCTCTCCTAATAATGTTTAAATTCACCATATCATAAATAAATGTGTTTTTTTTGTTTTTGTGAGAATGTTTAAATTCAGACATTTTCTTCTTGGTACTTATTTTCAGAAAAAAATGGTTTTTAAGCCAATAAAATTAAGTATTATTATGTCAAGATACACACCCCTCCATTAGTTCAACTACTGTAATTTTGTTTATGTACTTCATTTTTTAGATTAGTCATATATCTGTTGTGTGACAGGAGTGGGGAGCATATGCTTTAATTTTTAGTGAATTCAAAAAACTGCCCTGGTATGCTGGGAGTGCTTTATAATTTAGACGTGTTTAAAAGTACCTCTGATTAACTTAATGCTTGAAAAGAATATTAGCCTCTTTCTTTGGCCTATTTTCATGGCTCAGGTACTTTATAGAATATTCTTCTCTATGGTATTTGATATTTTCAAGTAAAAGAAAATTTTATTTCCTTAGTCGGGCAGAATAGATTATATAAATGATTTAATTCTCATATTTCCATATTCTAATGCAATGCTATACATGATAAATAGATAACTTGATAAACTAAAACAAATAAAATGGCAAAAGAGAACATACATATCAATCATGTAAAAACCGGAGAAGGTAAAGACCTGCCCTCTGTAGTTGAAATAAAAAAATAAAAAAAAAAATTTAAAAAAAAAAAAAAAAAAAAAAAAAAAAAACCGGAGAAGGCAATGGCAACCTCCAGTACTCTTGCCTGGAAAATCCCATGGACAGAGGAGCCTGGTAGCCTGCAGTCCATGGGGTCGCTAAGAGTCCGACACGACTGAGTGACTTCACTTCCACTTTTCACTTTCTTGCATTGGAGAAGGACATGGCGACCCACTCCAGTGTTCTTGCCTGGAGAATCCCAGGGACAGGGGAGCCTGGTGGGCTGCCGTCTATGGGGTCGCACAGAGTCAGACACGACTGAAGTGACTTAGCAGCAGCATGTAAAAACACAGAGAAAACTCCTATTTTAAAGTCCCTTCTCTTGAAGTAAAAAAATCTCTGAAATGTAAAAGCCTTTATTATAGTCTCCAACTTATAATGATTTTGGTGAAAATATAGATAATTTTTGCTTAGTGCTCACTATTATTGAGTATTAAAATTATACTTTTAATAAACAAAAATAGAAAATAGACAAAAGCATAAGTCTCTGTGCTTTAAAAATATATGTAAGACTATCATGTCAATGTATGGCAAAAACCACTACAATATTGTAAAGTAATTAGCCTCCAACTAATAAAAATAAATGGAAAAAAATTATACAATTGAAAAAAATGCATCAAAGAATAAAAAATATATATATAAAAAATAATAAAAATTCTGATCACAAATAATATATGTAAGACTAACCTGTTTAATGGTATATCTCCAAGAACATAGAAAATTTTTGTAAACCATAGTGTACAAAATTATAAGCTAATAGGTTCAGTGTGAAAGCTCATTTTATAAATAAAACACTTTTAATATAATTGATTTTTCCTGAAATTTGCAAGAATAAAATAAATGTGTTGTATTTAAGTAAAGTGTTGAGGGAACTGAAGTTCAAGAATAGATGCCAATCTGCACTTTTGTCATTTCAGATCTAATAATGTTGTGTCTGCAACATGGTGCATTATCAAAAACAAAGAAAGCAAGGGAAAAACCTAACTGATATAGTAATATGTGATATCAAGACATACAGTTTAAATATATATATATATACTTTCCATCCGTACTTAAATTAAAAATGAGTTTATAAAAACAGGTTACGTGGTGTTTTTTGTTGTTGTTGTTGTTAGGAAAAAGCAAAGAATGATTCTATGTGATTTATGTTGGTACATTACCCTTATTTTTAGCTATAATGTAAATTATAAATTCAAAGTGTAGAGAAGTTAGAAAAAAAATGCTTTTGAAATGTTGGAGCTTCTATTTTATGTGCCTTGAAGCCTAGAATGATAGAGGTCTTGTTTTTCGCCAGTTGTATCAATGACAGTGATGACTTAAACGTGTTTTAATTCCTCTTTGATGCAGAAACAGTTGGACAAAAATCATAACCATTTAGTATCTAAAAAGGGTCATATACAGGGACTTTGAATTCCTGATTTGGGGTTTGATTCATTACTATTTAATTATTTTAATGCCATTTATAAGCAAACTAAATATGTTTAGGATTAGAAAACAAGATTCAGTCATTTTTAGATGGCATATGTAATGTACTGCACATGCCATGTTAAAACCCTGAGTACTGGAAATATTATAAAACCATACTTTATAACATTATCTAATTTAAAGAGAATTTAGAGGTAACCTGAAAGGCTACCCGCCCCAGTATTCTGGCCTGGAGAATTCCACAGACTGTATAGTTCACAAAGAGTCAGACATTACTGAGTGACTTTCACTTCACTTCACTTTGTATAATCTCCTCACTTTCTGTATTGAGATAAATTTAGATTAGATAACCATCTTAACTAAATAATATGAACTTTTAAACTTGAAGCGCTTAAATTGTTTTCCTATCATTTATTCAAAGATAGCTTTCATTGGCTTAAACTTTATGAAACTATTGATTAACTTAGCTTTTAATTGAACAGTATCTTATTAGGAAAAAAAGAATACATTTTAATAATGAAAATATTTTTAAAGTGGTCAAAATTTGTGCAAATCAGTGCAGTTTTCACTGGCATTAAAATAATGTTCAAGAAAATGAATTGGCATGTTTTTAAAAGAAAGAAATATTACCCCAAAAAGCATATGCTCAGTTAAATAAAGGGGACTATTTTTAGGTGGCTGCTGAATGGATCAAGAAAGAAATAACTAGCCAGACTGTTCTCAGGCAAAGCTATTTTCAGGTAGAAAATCCTAGCAGGTTTGATTCAATAAATATGATGACCATCTGTGTTTGTTCCTACAGATAAATTAGACCGTCAAAGTCTGGCAAATTCATGTGTGTTTTTTTTTTTTTTTTCTCCCAAAGAGGTCTTTGTAATTATTGCTCTGAAACATTAATTTTATTAATAATAAAACATTTAATAATTAAGGAATACTAACTATGTGCCAGACATTAAGATCTTTAGATAGAGTATCTCATCTAATATTTAAAAGAAACTTATGAGGGAGGTATTGCTATTTTCAGTGTTTTATTCAACATGTAATGAATAAAAATTTTAACTTCTCAGTCTTTATTATAGTACTGAATAGAACCCAATGCAGGAGTGTTCTTGCTAAGTTTCAAAAAAGTGAACATATTCATGAAACTCCTATTTCAACAGTTAATTACTGCTGTCCTTCAAATTTTAAGAGAGCCTGATTCCTTACTTTCCCCTGCTCTGCAACCAAACACTGGCTTTTCTCCCTTCCTGTAGACATTTTTTCTAGGAATTGACTTGCACTTGTCTTTTATGTGCACAAAAGGCAAGTCATGTCCGACTCTGTGACCCCGTAGACTTTACAGTCCATTGAATTCTCCAGGCCAGACGAGGGATCAAACCCAGGTTTCCCGCACTGCGGGAAGATCCTTTACCAGCTGAAGCACCAGGGAAGCCCAAGAATGGAGTGGGTAGCCTATTCCGTCTGCAGGGTATCTTCCTGACCCAGAAATCGAACGGGGATCTCCTGCATTGCAAGAAGATTCTTTACTAGCTGAGCTACCAGGGAAGCCCTTTATGTGCAGAGCTCTGTAATTTTGTCCAGTTCCTAATGTGCATCAGAAAATGATTGTGCTTCTCCAACAAGAAACCTACATTAAACAGACTCCTCCTTTTTAGAAGGCAATATAAAAATCTTTTTTCTTTCTTTTGAGTTAAACATGTTGGTGAGCTGTCACACATAATAGAAAATGCATCACCACATGTCTTGTAAGTTACTTATATGGTCTTTTTTGACATCTCTTCATTTGTTTGCAATTTATTAGCAGCAGTTAAGCACAATGATGATCCAAAGAAGGGCCCTGGCATTTCACGACTTTCTGTTGATACTCTCTCAGCCCAGGGTTATGCAGTCTTGAGCGTGTCACTTGCTTCTCAAATTCTTAGCCTTAGATGTGTAAAGGATGTTTTCTAGTGTTTTCTAGTTCTCCAGTCTTAATTTGCCTCATTCTCAATCTTTCTAAAGATATACACATGCAACCATGAAGTTACTTAAACAAAGACTCTGACACTTTCATTTTCTTAAAAGATCTAATAAAACTGTATGAATAGTAATTAATTTAACAATGCATACATAAGCTGGCAGAATGAACAGAAAGCTGCTGAGGATAACTTTGGGTTCTGAATCCGATTATTGCACCTTTCTGATAATGGCAATACTATTTGTTGGGATAAAGTTTTAGAGTGTGGTTTGGAGGCAAAAAATGAGATGACACATGTGAATGTTTTTTGGGTAAAAAAAGTGCTTTATATTTTTATGCAATAATTATACCTCCAGGTACTGTTATCTCAATGGATCCTGCTTGAATAGAGCAATATACTAAAAGTTGAACAATTTCATGCAATCATGAAATAATTGGACCATTCTCTATTCATGGTATAAGAGAAAGATGAACAAAATTATATGAGTGTCTGAAACACTGGTATCTTAAAATTTCCGGGCTGCAATAAAATAAGCCCCTTATTTTTTGCTCCCATCATGTTGTATTCAAGGAACATGCTTTAAAGAAAATACTCTAGCTATCCAGTAAAATCTGTGATTATGTCACCTTGCTTTGAATACCATTTAATAACTAGAATAGCTAAAAAAAAAAAAAAAATCACCAAACAATTAAATGCAGTGCCTAAGAAGCACTATTTTATTTTCCTTTAACTGCATGGCAATTAATTTTTACAATAGATGCCTCTATACTGCAAATATAATGATGCAATAAATTTTACTGGAAGCTGATAATTTTTAAAGGTTTGTAAAGGACAAAAGTATTTTAATAATGAACATTAACTTACACCTTTATCAATTATGTATGGTGCAAGCTATTTCTGACCTTGTCCTTTGGTTAAGTGTCAGTTGAAAATCTAGAGATCATTTTATTTATCCATATTAAATTGTTCAGTCACTGGCTGTTTTGTGAATAAATTAAGCACCTTTTTTATAAGACAAATATCAACTCAGAGCAATTATTGAAGGCATTAAGAGGCAATGCTAATGTATTTCATGCTTCAAAAGCTACTGCTAAAAAAATTCATAGCAATCAATCAACATATTTTCTGCTGTATTTCATATCTTAAACATCCCACAAGGGGTAATTAATATAAGTAGATTTTCTTTTTTTAGACAAAGTTGCTATATATTGATTAACCTTTTGTTCCTTTGTGACTGCCTCATATATTGCTAAAATATTAAAGCTGTAATCAGTTTTTCCTTTAAAGAAAAAAAGTTCTAAAACCCACTCTAAACAATTTAACACAATTCATTGCTTGGGAATAGAATTACCTTTTCATGAATGCAATTATAATCTATAAATCAGAAGTAGAAAGCTGAACAAAGGAATAGAAATGGATAAAGGAATTGTTTTTCACAGCCAAGAAATTTTGCCCTAAATTCTAAAATACGTTTTGGTATTGCTGAGAGGTCCTCAGGAATAAGGGATTTCTAAGGGAGAAGGGAGTTCTGTGAGAAGAGTAACTCAGTTCATTGGGACAAATAGATATAAGGTCAGGTCATAGCTCTCCGGTTGTTCATAGCAGTATCTTCTTAGCCTCAAATGCAAAAACGATGTGCATATAAATTAAAATCCTCAACAAACCAAACCTACTTTAGATTTTGCTTCCATGTTGAAAGACTTAATACTCCTAGCCATCATCACAGCCATACTGAAATAAAATCATTCAAACAAGCATGTCAGGATAATTGGAAAGACTGTTGCTGAAGCTGAAGCTCCAGTACTTTGGCCACCTGATGCAAAGAGCTGACTCACTGGAAAACACCGTAATGCTGGGAAAGATTGAAGGCAAGAGAAGAAGGGGATGTCGGAGGATGAGATGGTTAGATAGCATCACCAACTCAGTGGACATGAATTTGAGTAAACTTTAGGAGATAGGGAAGGACAAAGGAGTCTGGCTTGTTGCAGTCGATGGGATCGCAAAGAATCAGACACAACTTAGTGAGCGAACAACAACAATCAGGATACTGGCTCCAGAATATGATTCATCAATGACCTAACTCTTTTGGTTAGAAGATAACTTCAAACTGGCAGCCTTGGATCAGGTAGTAACCTATAAGTGTATTTTGTTTGACCTACACAGTAGTTAAATAGTATTAAGCAAGTTGATAATATGTACAAATTGGAATCATTTTGAGACTTCTCTGGCTGTTCAGTGGTTAAGACTCTGGCCTTCCACTGCATGGGGGCACAGGTTCAATCCCTGGTGGGGGAACTGGGATCCCACATGCTGTGTGGTACAGACCAAAAAAAAAAAAAAAAAGAAGAAGTAAAAAGGAGTAATTTATATAAAGCATCTTTATATTTATTGTCTTTATTGTCAATTTTTCTTTGAAAAGAAGTTAAAGCATCTGATAAGTTTGAACCCACATTACATGTGGCAATAAGCTTTTCTGAATGTCTTTAGATGCCTTCTTTAAAGCCCTAAAGCCCATTGATTCCTATAAATACTACCAAATTTCATCACATTTATTTGTGACAAGTTTTAGTCCTAACTGTTGCTGGGTTCTTAAAAATAGAAAGAATGTCATATCCTTTTCAGTGTCTGGTACAAGGCTTCATATAAAGAAGGAACTTAGTAAATGTCTCTTTTATGTGTGTGCATGCTAAGTCGCTTCAGTCATGTCCAAGTCTTTGAGACAGTATAGACTTTAGCCTTCCAGGCTCCTCTGTCCATGGAATCCCAGGCAAGAATACTGAAGTGGGTAGCCATGCCCTCCTCCAGGGGATCTTCCGGATCCAGGGGTTGAACCTGCATCGATTATGTCTCCTGCACTGGCAGGCTGGTTCTTCACCACTAGTGCCACCTGGGAAGCCCAAATGTCCCCTTTAATATGTATTAAATAACTTACCCATAAAAAAATAGAGTAAAAAAAAACGAACAAACAAACAAAAAAAAATAGAGTAGTTCACCAAGTATAATGTGGCTTTGAATGTAAAGGCGTTTCCAAAAGATAGTAATGAAAGTGAAGCATATGGAAAACATTTATTCATACAAAATTTCATGAAAAACTTGCAATCTATTTTAAAATTTTCAAAGAGATTCTTTACAGTATAGGACAGAGGTTTTGAGACTCTGTTATCCCTTAGCAGAGAAACACATTGGTTTGTCCAAATGGAAACTAATATAGACAGTTATATATAGAACAGCTCCCCCTGTTGAAATAGGAATGAAAAGCCCACAATCCCTTCACTAAATCTGCTTCTTGACCTTAATGCACTTTAAAAACATCACCTAGGATTCTGTGAATCACTTTGGAAACCACTAATCCTATTAGATTTCCCTCATTTGAGAAAAGAGGAAATTGATGTTCAAGAGGATAACTTTTGCTTATTATGAGAAGACTGAGGATTACTGGTTTACAAAGCTCTATTCTGAAACATATGGAATTGAAAAAGTTTGTCAGAGACTCTTCAACTATAAAGAAAATCAAAAGGAATGAAAAATAACCATTTAAACAAGCTCCACACAGTTAAGAATTACTCAGAAAACTAAAAGTGTCTCCAAAAACAAAGTCAAATACTGGAGATCTTTTTAATATAGTATTTTTAGAATGTTTAGTCTGAATTACAGAAACATTATGTTATAACTGTTTATTCTACATCAGGGTATCTCATCCTCAGCAATTTTGGGGCTGGATAATTCTTTGTTGTGATGGTTATCCCGTGCACGGTGGTCTGTTTGGTGGCATCCTTGATCTTTACCTACTAGATTCCAATAGAACGTCTCAGCTTGTTAGGATCAAAGATGTCTCCAGCCATTGCCAAATATCCCCCAGGGGCAGAATTGCCCCCGTAAGGAACCATTGCTCTCTATGACTGTTCCTAGATGCTAAATCTTGGTTAGCAGTTTTCTACATGCACCTATCAATTGCAGTTATAAGACATAACTAAATTATAATAATTTTCAAAATATTTGAAATTATTTGAAACATCCCACAATATTTTAAGTATTACTTCTTTGGCATAGTATTTGAAATCAAGGTATTTCACATTTGTCACAGATGTAGAATCTGTACTTGGACAGCAAAGTCATTATAAGTGTACCCTTGCTCTCTTAAAGATCAGGCATTAAGGAAGATGTCTGAGCCTGGGAAAGTACTGGGTTGGGGAAATCTGTATGCAGGTCAGGAAGCAACAGTTAGAACTGGACACGGAGCAATAGACTAGTTCCAAGTCGGGAAAGGAGTACGTCAAGTCTGTATATTGTCATCCTGCTTATTTAACTTATATGCAGAGTACATCATGAGAAACGCTGGGCTGAAGGAAGCACAAGCTAGAATCAAGATTGCCGGGAGAAATATCAGTAACCTCAGATATGCAGATGACGCCACCCTTATGGCAGAAAGTGAAGAAGAACTAAAGAGCCTCTTGATGAAAGTGAAAGAGGAGAGTGAAAAAGTTGGCTTAAAACTCAACATTCAGAAAACTAAGATCATGGCATCTGGCCCCATCACTTCATGGTGAATAGATGGGGAAACTGTGGAAACAGTGACCGACTTTGTTTTTTTTGGGTCCCAAAATCACTGCAGATGGTGATGGCAGCCTTGAAATTAAAAGATGCTTATCCCTTGAAAGAAAAGTTATGACCAACCTAGACAGCATATTAAAAAGCAGAGACATTACTTTGCCAACAAAGGTCCATCTAGTCAAAACTATGGTTTTTTCCAGTGGTCATATATGGATGTGAGATTTGGACTGTAAAGAAAGCTGAACACTGAAGAATTGATGCTTTTGAACTATGGTGTTGGAGAAGACTCTTGAGAGTCCCTTGGACTGCATGGAGATCCAACCAGTCCATCCTAAAGGAAATCAGTCCTGAATATCCATTGGAAGGATTGATACTGAAGCTGAAACTCCAAAACTTTGGCCACCTGATGTGAAGAACTGACTCATTTGAAAAGACCCTGATTCTGGGAAAGATTAAAGGTGGGAGGAAAAGGGGATGACAGAGCATGAGATGGTTGGATGGCATCACCAACTCAATGGACATGAGTTTGAGTAAGTTCCTGGAGTTGGTGATGGACAGGGAGGCCTGGCGTGCTGCAGTCTGTGGGGTTGCAAAGAGTTGGACACGACTGAGCAACTGAACTGAACTTACTCAAGCCTGGTTGGAATCATTCTCTATGGATGCTAAGAGTAGATGCCAGGCAAAGTTAGCACATAAAGCATTCTGTCAGGTGAGTCTTTGCCAGGCATTCCAAAGCCTTCATTAAAAGCTCATGAGTAATATCTACTCTCATTTGTCACAATTTGATCAAAATTTTCTATTTAAAGAACAAAACAAAACAAAAAGTCAACTTGATAGGTAATATATCACTCATTATGTACTAGACAATGTCCCAAGTATTTTATATATATTAATTCATTTAATCCTCACAGCAAGACAATAACTATTATAACTATCCCCATCTCAAAGATCGACAAATCAGGTGGCATGCCTGTAGTCAGCTAGTTAGTAAGTTAACAACAACATCAACTAATATTGGAAACTGGAGGTTTGGCCTCCAGATTTGGTACTTGAATGTTCATGACTTGGTTTCTCTTCTGAAATATACCTGCTTGGATTTTTTTATCCTTATTTGCTTTTGAAAATTCTAAGTGATATATTAGATAACTGTGTATTTATTTGGTAGATGAAAATATGAATCCAACAAATAATTAATTTAAACAAAATTTTGTCAGATTTAAAATCGATTTCCCTTTCCATCCAAGAAGTTGCATTTTCATAAAATGGGCAATTATATTCTAAACTGTAAATAAGATATATATGTATTGATACATAATTAAAGTACCAAATTATAGATATACATGTAATATACTGTGCACACATAGATTCTTCTTTTTTTAAACATTTTTATTTTGACATAGTTTCAATCACGGAAAAGTTGTAAGACTCTTTGTCTCTCCAGTCCTTCCTCACCTCTTTTCTTTCCCCCTTCTTCTTCCTCTTCTTTTCTCTCCTTTCTCTCCCTCCTTTTCTCTCTGTGTCTCCATTTTCTCCTTGTAATCAATATACAATTAGTGGGATGATACTTTATAAATATGCACATGTTATTATGCTGCATATTTTTATCTTTAGTTTTAGGATCCATTGATAAGCTTGCATGAAGTGATTACTGTTATCTATTGCTGTGTGAAAAAATTACTCTGAAATGTAGCACCTCAAAAGAGTAAGCATTTATTATTTCACAGTTTCTTGGGTCAGGAATTCAGAAGCTGCTTTACTAGATGGTTCTATTCCAGTATCTCTTATAGGTGGCAGTGAAGATGTTACGACCAAACTAGACAGCATGTTAAAAAGCAGAGACATTACTTTGCCAACAAAGGTCCATCTAGTCAAGTTTGTAGTTTTCCCATTGGTCATGAGTGGATGTGAGAGTTGGACTATAAAGAAAGTGCAGTAGAATTGATGCTTTTGAACTGTGGTGTTGGAGAAGACTCTTGAGAGTCCCTTGGCCTGTGAGGAGATTCAACCAGTCCATCCAAAAGGAGGTCAGTCCTGGATGTTCATTGGAAGGACTGATTTTGAAGCTGAAACTCCAATACTCTGGCTACCTGATGCGAAGAACTGACTCATTTGAAAAGGCCCCGATGCTGGGAAAGATTGAGGGCAGGAGGAGAAGGGGACAACATAGGATGAGATGGTTGGATGGCCTCACTGACTCAATGGACATGGGTTTGGGTGGACTCCGGCAGTTGGTGATTGACAGGGAGGCCTGGCATGCTGCGGTTCATGGGATCGCAAAGAGTTGGACATGACTGAGCAACTGAACTGAACTGACACTCGCAGTGCAAGTGATATAGTAGGAAAAATTGCTAGAATTTTAGCACTAATCAACAGAGTCCCCAAATGTGTTCTTCACCACTTTCAGAAGGGAAAATATTTTTCTCATTGTGAAAAAGGCAGTTTCACATTTAAAAAATATTAATACATTGGTAATAATGACTAATGTTATTACATCTGTACCCTTGAAAATAAGCTTCTTGCTATTCTGTGTGACAAGATAGGAAACATCCATAAAGTACTTCTGCCACATACCAAATTACAACTATGGCGAAAAACTCTTGATTATTGTTTCTGAGCTGTGAGCTGAACTGCTTTTGTTTTTGGTACACATTGGAGAGAATGATTGAGAAGCAAGCCATAATCATTCAGGCTTCTATGACTGGCAAACACTTTCTCAAAAGTGAAGCTCAATCTGTAGCTTTAAGGAAAACAAGTGATAGTATAAATTGTCAATGATACAATTTAAGTTTTTATGTGAAAATCACACATTCAAAACATACAACCACTATGGTCTAAAGTTTTCTGAGACTGGTGGTAATACTGGGTTTCCCTGGTGGCACAGTTTTAAAGAATCTGCCTGCTAAGGTAGGAGTAGGAAATTTCTTTAGAATAGGAAATGGCAATGTACTCCGTTATTCCTGCCTGGAAAATTCCATGGACAGAGGAGCCTGGTGGGCTACAGTCCAAGGGGTTGAAAAGAATTGGACACAACTGAGCCCTGAGCACACACAGTGGTAATATTAACAAATGTGATTTTCTTTTAATATTGTTTACTCAAACATGTCAACATTTGAGAGATCCACATAACTCAGTGAATCAATATTTTCCAGATGACCAATATGTAATAGGACAAAATCATGTGCAGGTAAGAGAGCTATGCAAAATAAAACAAGAGGTTTGAATGTAGCAGGGCATGAAAAGTTCATTGGTCTGGTTTCAGGATCCATATTTCAGCTAATTTAAAAAACAAACAAAAACTCTACCACTAGTTGAGTTTTTGTAGAGCATCAAAGAAAAATATGCACAATTAACTGGAAAGTCTATTAAAATACTCCTCCCCTTTCCAACTACAAATGTGCTATTGAATATTCTTAAGCTTCAGCTAAAGCAATATGCCAAAAGAGATAGAGTTCAGAAGTAAATATTAGAACCCAGCTCTCTTTAGTTAAATCATGTATAAAATAATACTGCTCTTTTTACTAATTTTTTGGAGATATATTATAGTTTTTCATAACAGCCATTGTTTATATTAACCTATAATGAGTTTATTACTTCTCTTTTAAAGCGAGTAAACAAATTTTAATTTTATTTCTTTTTATTTTAATCTTAGTAAATATATATAGATAAGAAGCCTATATACATGACATAGTGGTTGCTCTTTGTGACCCCATGGACTGTAGGCTGCCAGTGTTTGTGTTTAGTTATAGCTGAAAGAATTTATTGTGAAATACTGGGCCACCCCAGGCTCCAAATGATGCTAGCTAAGCTCTTACTAGAGGCATGGTCTGCATTTTCTGTTGTCCCCTTTATACCTGTGCATAAAGCTTAACATTTTCAAATTTGATATAAGAAAATCATCTAAGTCATAGATATTTTATTTAAAATGTGATAAAACAAATAAACATAAAAAGAAAAATGATTCAGAGCAGCAGTTCTCAAAATTTTTAGATTCATGATACTTTTGTACTCTCAAAGTTAACAAAGACCCCTCCCAACGTGTTTGTATAGATCTTATCTATATACATTTGAGACTTCCCTGATGGCTCAGATGGTAAAGAATCTGCCTGCAATGCAGGAGACATGGGTTTCATCTCTGGATCAAGAAGATTACATGGAGAAGGGAATGGTAACCACTTCAGTATTCTTGACTGGAGAATTCCATGGACAGAGGAGCCTGGCTGGCTACAGTTCATAGTTTCTCAAAGAGTTGGAAATGACTGAAGCTACTTTTAGCACACACATGTACTTTGTAGCTTTTTTACACTTTTGCAAGTATCATGTTTACACAGCAGTAGCAGGAGATATGTTTTCTTTCCTCATGCACCAAAGAGCTTCACATTTTTTACCTACACAGGTAATTCAAGCTAATTCTGAGTTTTTCTGGTGCCAGAAAAACTCTGATATTCTAGACTGCCTGCAGATCAAGTGGTAACAAAAAGATTTTGCCACTTTGATAACTAGATTTATCTTTAATATCAGGGGAAACTACATTGAATTTCTGTTGCAACTGTATCAGGATTTGGAAGGCCCTAGGCTGCTTTGTGAAGAGGAACTAAAAAGCCTCTTGATGAAAGTGAAAGAGGAGAGTGAAAAAGTTGGCTTAAAACTCAACATTCAGAAAACTAAGATTATGGCATCTGGTCCCATCACTTCATGGGAAATAGATGAGGAAACAGTGGAAGCAGTGTCAGACTTTATTTTTTTGGGCTCCAAAATCACTGCAGATGGTGATTGCAGCCATGAAATTAAAAGACGCTTGCTCCTTGGAAGGAAAGTTGTGACCAACCTAGATAGCATATTAAAAAGCAGAGACATTACTTTGCCGACAAAGATCCATCTAGTCAAGGCTATGGTTTTTGTTTTTCCAGTGGTCATGTATGGATGTGAGAGTTGGACTGTGAAGAAAGCTTAACACCGCAGAATTGGTGCTTTTGAACTGTGGTGTTGGAGAAGACTCTTGAGAGTCCCTTGGACTGCAAGGAGATCCAACCAGTCCATCATAAAGGAGATCAGTCCTGGGTGTTCATTGGAAGATTTGATGTTGAAGCTGAAACTCCAATACTTTGGCCACCTCATGGGAAGAGCTGACTCATTGGAAAAGACCCTGATGGTGAGGGATTGGGGGCAGGAAAAGAAGGGGACGACAGAGGATGAGATGGCTGGATGGCATCACCAACTCGATGGACATGGGTTTGGGTAGACTCCGGGAGTTAGTGATGGACAGGGAGGCCTGGCGTGCTGCAATTCATGGGGTCACAAAGAGTCGGACACGACCGAGCAACTGAACTGAACTGAACTGAACTGAACTGAGGCTGTTTTGAAACATGGTTTTTGGGAGCAAAAGGAAAACAAAAAATCTAGTCTTGTCATAAGAAATACAAATGATACACACTTTCAAGGATTTTTTTTTTAATAATGATGATTTCTGATAGTTTTCAGTTTCTCATTTAAAATACTCTAAAACACTGAATGACTTATCTTTATAGAGCATTTATTTAAAATATCCTCTAAAATAATGTGATTAAATATATTAAACAACTCATATTTATTTCTCATACGAGGGCTCCTGACTAGCATTCATTATTTTAAAGCTTCATTTTCATATTTCAAATAATGTAACTGAGCATTGTCAACTGGCAATTAAGTTTTGATGGTTTTTAAATATCTAATTTAATTTGAATGTTTAAATATTTTATGCTGTCTTCGGCATATGTGATGTCTATGATGAAGTTCTTTCTAAGGCTGAATCATTCAGTTAGCACTTTAAAACATAGTAAAAGCAAAAATTAGATTTTAGTTTATTTAACTTTTAAAGTTAACATAAAAACAAAATAAAATTTTGCATATTAAACAGCATTTTTTTGGGTAAGAAATTTTATCATACGTGATTATACAGCTGAAAACTTTTTTAAAATGTTTGACCTTTTGTTTTATGTTTTACTTAACATTCAATGTATGAACTTTTGAGAAACTGGTAACACATAATCATTTGTCTATTACTAAAAGAAATATTTACTGAATTCTTGCCAAATATAAGACTTAAGATAGTGTAAATCAAAAACTCATGGGAGAGAAGGACTTTAACAAATTAGATCACAAATAATTGTATAAGTTCAATCTCTAATGAATATTATTAAAGAAAAGAACCCAGAATGCTTATTATTTGGTGATCTTTATTTTCAAGTGGATAGGAAATATTTCACAGAAGAATTGTCTTTTTTTTTTTGATATCTGACAGGTGAAGAGAAGTTATTCACAAGAAGAATAGGAGGACTTGCACTATTGATGCAAAGGCCCTAAGTGTGCAGTAGTTTTACACTTTCACAGGAAAAATACCAGTGTGGCTGGAGTGTGATGAGCAGTGAGTGAGGAGATAAAATCAAAGCTCTCAAAGGCTTGCCAAAGGTTTGGGATAGTAAGTCCATATGAAGTTATGGAAGGGTTTACAGCAGGGAAGTGATGAGATTTCTGATGCATTAAATAAAGAAAGAAAGGAAAATAAGAGAAAATATAAGAGAAAAATAAAAGAGAAAAAAGAGAGAGAGAGAGAAAAGAAGGAAAAACCAGCCTGGCTCCTCCATGGAAAATGGAATTGGATGCAGCACTAGTGAAAATTGGCAAACAAGTTGAGAGGCTCTTTTGGTATTTCAAAACAGAACATAGAGGTGGATAAAATTTACAGTGCATTTTGTAATTCCATCCTAAAGGATATCAGTCCTGAATATTCATTGGAAGGCCTGATGCTGAAGCTGAAGCTCCAATACTTTGGCCACCTGATGCCAAGAACTGACTCATTTGAAAAGACCCCACTGGGAAAGATTGAAGATGGGAGGAGAAGAGGACGACAAGAGGATGAGATGGTGGGATGGCATCACCGACTCGATGGATATGAGTTTGAGTAAACTCCAGGAGTTGGTGATGGACAGGGAGGCCTGGCGTGCTGCAGTCCATGGTGTCACAAAGAGTCGGACATGACTGAGCAACTGAACTGAACTGAATTTGTAATAGAAGTAATAGAATGGGGTGATGGCTGTGTAGGACAAGGTGGAGGAGGTGGAGGGATCAAGGTGATCCCAGCATTTTTTTTTTTTTTTTTGAGCCACTTATGATGCTATTTCCTCAAATGAAGATCTGAGGAGGAGTAGACTTTTAGAAAATGATTAAGCATTTGATTGTGAATGTATTTTGCTTGAGAGGTGCTGGGAAAATTCTAGAGGTATCTCATATAGATATCTTGATGTCTGAGAAAATTGCAGGAAGGAGGCCTGCACTTACATGTTTTAGCACCATAGAATATAGCGGTGAATTCCTACAATACTTGAAGGAGATAACATTGTCTATAGTAATACGTAAGGTAGACAATAACAGACTAATGATTAGATTCAAGCAGAAAATACCCTAAGAATTCTTTACCTTTCTCTCCCTTTAAATATCTTATTCATGAATCATGAGCTTAGCACAAAGGATTGTCACATTCACAACAGCTGAATTATTATTATTTTTGGTCCTTTTTCAAAGGATGTGTTAATCTGGCTGAAATAATTGTCTATTTAAATTGAAAATTGATATAACTTATCTATAAAAGCATCTGAGTGCAACTTTCTTTCTGTTATCCTCTTTGACAGTTACTTGGCCCTCTCAGTCTGAGGACTCGGGACTTTCTTCATTCCTTGGTGATGATCTGGATGATCAAGTCTCCTTTACTGGACCCCATAGTCAGTCTTCACTAACATTTCCTCAAGCCATGTTCTCATAGGAGTGAGGTCCACCCGCCCACCAGGGCCATGTTCCACCTCTGGACCATATTTCAGGGTATGAGGCAACCATATACTTAGTTCAAATAGCCCCAGTATGCTCTCAGGACTGTGCTGCTCTCTTGTCCAACCTCCTGGGGTTTTAATTCTTTCTAGGGTCAAAATTGGCAAAAGATATCTGCTTTTTTCTTTTCTATCACAGTATTGTTCTATATCCAGTTAACTAATTCTTGGCTGTGCTCTTGAATTTTTAGTTTAGAATTCCTATTAGAGTATAATAAGTCTTCCTTGCAGGAGATTTTACTATGGCATATATACTAGCCTACTTTCAGTGAGACTGGCAGAGAGTGTCAGTTGCTAACAGAGAACATTTGCCTAGTATGGGTATAGAGGAAGGTTGCCCATTCTTTTCCATCTACTTAGAACAACTCTTTTTCTCTCTACCCAATTTATCACAGTATTCGGCAAAGAGAAAGGTGATGTGTCGGTGACAAGGGGATTAGGCTAGGGATAAAGTGTAAATATCTAGTTGCCCATGTTGTGGCACCCCAACCAACAGTCTTGCTGCGTATCTGCAGGCTCCCTCTCGTTTCTGACATCATTATATGCAGTCAACTTCAAATCACTTGTCCTGTGTAGTCAATCCTTTATGTCAAATAAAGAAGACTTTCTGTTGTGTTGGATTTTGAATCTACTTGAGTCATGATTTTTATTTTTCTTACCCAGATATGAAGGGGAAAAGCATAACCAGTGGTCCTGCACTGTGTACACAAGAGAAAAATCTATGCAATGTGCATAAAATGGGTCTCCATGAAACATGTCAGTTCAAGTTAGCAAATACAATGTTGATTTTTGTCTGCATTGTTTTACTGTAAGTCAAGATTCCACAACTTGGCATTTAATATGAAATGATTCTTGGAAGAAATTTGTATCAAATAGGTCGGAGACACCACTGAATATCTCAGAAAATTTAGTTTCTTTACCATAGAAACTCCTTTTAAAGTTTAACTTTTAATAAGGTCTTTCTCCTGTATGTTTGACTCTTCTTGTTTCCTGGATCTCACAGTCATCAGAATGTAAGTAACATGTATTCTCCTCTACAAGGCCAGCTTTTCTTTAATGACTAACTTAAGATTGTCATGGTATCTGATGGCGCAGCATTCATCTCTGTGAACATTTTCTCAGTTATTACCTAGAATTTATTTAAACTTTAGTCCAGGGTAAATTATAGTAATTTTAAGTTTATGAATATTATCACATATCTAATTAATATTCAGTTTATTCTTCCATCTCACCCATTTCACATTCTATTTTTCAAGGGCTTTCACAGTCTTAATTCACTATAGCTTTTTTTGTTTGTTTTTCTTCTCTAGCATGATTATGGATTGATTAAAAATTTTAAATGTTCTTTTTACAATTATGGCATTTGGGACAGAAAGGAGAATCTATAGCATGTGCACAAGTTCCTGACACCTTTTTAAACATAAGAATTTCTCAAAATTCTCCTGCAGATCCTGATTCAGTAGGTCTAGGGTAGGGTTCAGGGATTTCCCATTTATTAAATTTCCAGTGTAGTTTTATAAACAAAAGTACACTTGGTAAACACAATTGTAATAAACACATTCTGGTACCAATCAGAAAACTCAGTTTCAATTCAAGGTCTATCACTTAAAGCAAATCACTTACCATTTTTGAACCTTGTGACTTTTACTATAGAGAATGATACCTACCACTCACAGTTGTTATGAAGAATAGAATTGATTAAAATTCTATTATTAATTGAAGCAAACATAGAGTAGCTCCCTACTCCCTTCTAGCTCAGTCAGTATAGAATCCGCCTGCAGTTACAGGAGACACAGGTTCGATTCCTGGAACAGGAAGATCTCCTGGAGAAGGAAATGGCAACCCACTCCTGTATTCTTGCCTGGAGAATCCAAAGGACTAAGGAGCCTGGCAAGCTATTGTCCATGAGGTCGTGAGAGTCAGACATGACTTAGAGACTAAACCACCAAACATAGAGTGCTTGAGTACTAATGTTCTATAAATATCAATTCCTTTTGTTTCTTGAGCTGTCCAGATAAAGAGAAGAAATCTACTCTGGGAAATATGTAGACACATATCCATTATAGGATCACTTGGGTCTCAGATCTCATATAACCCTTCCTTGCCATTGTCACTTAGACAAACAAAATCGTTTGCAATGATGTTAATTTGCCTTGATTTCTGTCTAATACCTTACAGGTAACATGCTGCATTAGTTTGAGTTTTCCGATTCTGATATGTGATGAGGACTTTCTTGCTCTGTAATGAGCACATCTGGGATAAAGTCTCAGACCACCCTCGCCATGCTTAGATTTGCATAAGGGAAGGCATTCCAAAAGTAGCTTGAAGATGGAAAACACCACAAATCAAGAGGGACTGAGGGGAATGTGGTTCTGGCTCTAATTTAACTTTATTGTATTTGTTTTTAATTCATTTTATTTTATTCCTATATTTTGGAAAAGTTCCGATTTTTAGCTCATGGCTTTTTTTTTTCTTTTGTGTAGTCCATGTAATTCACTTCTGTTTTGCTAAACTCTTCAATGCTTTTATAAGAAAGTTTTCCAAGTTTCTCATGGGTAATCTAGTTACTACAGGAAAGATTGAGTACTTGGAAAAAAAAAATATATATATATATATATACATACATGTATAAGTACAGACATATATATGCTATACATTGATAGCACAACACTCATATGTAATTGTGCTAACCCAGATAATCTAAATATGTGACTCACATCCATTCATCATATTATAGCTTTATTTCTCAGGCATTTAGATTCAATAAATATGTTGTTGTAGCTGTTTTGTCACTAAGTCATGTCCGACTCTTCTGTGACTTCATGGACTGCAGCCTGCCACTCTCCTGTGTCTATGGGATTTTCCAGGCAAGAATACTGGAGTGGGTAGCCATTTCCTTTTCTAGGGGATCTTTCTGATCCAGGAATCAAACTCATGTCTTCTGCTTGGCAGGCAGATTCCCTGAGCCACCAGGGAAGCCCAATAAATATGTTAGTTATCACTTAACTCTGAATTCATATAGTTAAATATCAATTATAAATTGGTTAATTCAGAACTTTTTTAGATTGCAATTGAGTAATTCTATTTCAATCTCTGTTTTATGAAGCAAACCTTTTAATTCACTTAAAAGAGTCACTAAAGATATTAATGATATTCATTTGCAATATCTCACAAATATGCACTTGTAGAAATAATGTATTGTCTGTTGTTTTCCTATCTAAGTTAAGTTAATATCTAAGTATAAAATTAAGTATTGAGTAATAACACCTCCATAATGGTTGCTATGAAAAATTAAACTTTGAAAAAAAAGTATTTTGAGTGCTCTAATTAAAAGCTAATGAAGATTAAAATGTTTTTAACTTCAATTTTCAATTATTTGAAGGTCATCCTCCCTCAGAGTGAATATGAATAAATGTTAAAATCAAACTGCCATTTTTAAACAGTGGAGGCATTAAAAAACAAAGCAAAGGGCCAAAAACATTTTTTAATGCTATTTAACTACTGAAGAGTGAAATAGTTTATACTCTTTGTGTATGGAACACAATAAAATGAATTCTATGTTGGAGATATGATAAACATAAAACTGCGGCACATATTTTATTTTTATGAGCTATTATGTGGAAGTTTTTATTCCAAGCATAAGTCAGTACAAGTTATACTTATAATTATCCTAACAATGCTTGTACATGATTTTAAATTGTAACTCCAGGAGGTTATTTTCTGGAGTTAAAGCTTCAAATTAATTTATGTTATGTGAAAAGAATCAATTACATACAGCTTGAAAAAATCTCAAAGTAGTTTATCTCCTAATACAAATATATTTTTATGTATTAAAGATACATCTGCCTAGTTAACAAATACATATCGATATTTATTCTCTAAAGATACATATTTATTTATTACAATGTAGATTAAGTACTGTATTTTCTGATACATTTTGGTAATGTCAACTTGAATCTATACATTATTCTATATATAAAAATCAATTGCAATAAAAATCAGTTCAACATAGTGAAATTCAAATGTTCAAATTAAAGAATACTGCAATTCAGTGGAAATCGTACTTTGGTAGAAACAGACAATTAAAATCTCTGTTAGGGTGAAAAAACTCTATTAGCTAATGTCAGCAAAATATTGTCAGCAAAATAATGCCACCCATATCAAGTATGCATTTTCCCTTTAGACTCTCTGTAAGTGTTTATAAACAAGTGAGCTCTGTCTTTAGAGAATCAGTTGTAAAATGTTTCAATTTTCTTTTCTTTCAGGCATCTTTATTTTCTGTTGTGTTGGCTAGAGAAAGATGTGAAGAAAAGGGACTTCACTCAATTATTTTCTTTGCTCATCATCTGTCTCTTATTTCCTAAATGTCTCTATAAACTTCATTTCTCTTAACTAGGTGTGGACTTCCTATTCTTAATGGAAGATTTCAGAATTCCTATTTTTTTTGTAAAGAATTTAAGCCATCAGAGATGTATTCAGATGATTTTATTGTCTCTTCTTAAAATAACAACAACAACAACATTCCTCCTTATTCAGAGTTCAGGGTTAAATCTTCCCAATCTAGTCTTTTTGTTTTTTTGATGACTTCCTTTTCCCTACTACTTTCTGACTGAATCTAGCTTCTCTCTTCAATGTCTACTAATAAGCTCCTTCTTTCCCAAGTACTCCCTTAACCTGTAAAATACAGTTGATTATTGAGCAACAGAAGTTTAAACTGGGCAGGTACACTTATACATGGATCATTTCCACTAAATATAGAGTACAGTACTACATGACCCCATTGTTGAATCTGTGGATGCAGAACCATGGATATGAGTGGCTGACAGAAAAGTTACATGTGGGTTTTTCATTTCATGGAGGGTTGGTGCTACAACCTGCATGCTACTCAAGGATCAACTGTATTTCCAAACCTTATCGAAGAAAAAGAAAAAAAAAAAAGCAAAAACAAAGAAGCAACTTCCCTTGTTCTTTCAGCTACTCACTGGTCCCTCTTCACTTTATCTCAGACTTCTTAGCTGGGATCCTGTGATGTATCATCTGACAACAACTAATTCTCTGATATGAGATGGATGTCCAACAATTCAATTCAATTCTGACACTAACTACCTGGAATTAATGTAGACCCTGCAGGTTAAGAGCTCAGTCTCATAAGACTGTCTCAGTTTTAAATGTCAGTTACCACTCTTGAATCACTCATACTTCTGACTGACTGACTATAAATAGCCATTTCTATGAGCCCATTCTTACAGCTCTCAGATCAGCAGACAGCACTTTACTTGTGCTTACTGGTTTATTATAGAAGCTACAAATGAACTGCCAGGTGAAGAGATACACAGGGCAAGATCTGGCATGATCATTGTGTACAAGAGCTTCTGTCCCTGTGGAGTCAGGGTGTGTGGAACAGTGAGCTCTCCAAGCAGTGTTGTTGAGAGTTTTTATTACCCACTCTCCAGCTCCCCTTCCGTACTTTGAGGTTCAAGTAGGGCTGAGAATTCCCCACTACTAATCACATATTTGGTGTTTCCAGTGACCAACCTGATACTGAGGCTTTGTAGGGTTCCCACCATTTCTCACCTCATTAGCATAAACTCAGGTGTGATCAAAGGGACCCTGTATCAAAAGGACCCTGAAAACCAAAAGGCACTTCTGTCAATAAGGAAATTCCCAGGAATGTGCTAGCAGTCAAAAACACCAAACATATTTCTTATTATGCAACAGATACCTCACACAACCTATCTCAAATTCTTTACTTCCTTCTGACTTCTTAACTTATTGCAATAGTGCTTCCACTGCCTCAATTTCACCAAAACTAGCTAACAAATTTCTAAATAAAATCAATGATATTTTAAGTATTTAATTTTATTGGACTTCCTGCATTTGATATTATGGATCATTTTCTCCTTACATGAAGGTTTTTTTCCTTCCACAATTCCCATGGTCTTTCTTTCCCCTCCTTTTATATTTCTGCCATTCTCTTCTCACTTGCCTTTCTGATTTTTTTTTTTCCTTACCCAGTATCTCCACCCTTACCTGAAATCACTGATTCTCAAGTGTCTATTTGGCACTGTTGTGTGTATTTACTTCCCATTTGTGTTATTACTAATATTAGTGCATGCACTGGAGAAGGAAATGGCAACCCACTCCAGTATTCTTGCCTGGAGAATCCCAGGGACAGAGGAGCCGGATGGGCTGCCGTCTATGGGGTCGCACAGAGTCGGACACAACTAAAGTGACTTAGCAGCAGCAGAAGCAACGGCAACAGTACTACTTTTACTTATACCACTCCTATTTGCTACATTATTTTTTTTTAGACAAAATATTTCAAATTACAGAAAAGCATGCAGAGTAATGTGAGAAATGCTGTGTCCCATTGTGTATGTGGGTGTGCTAAGTCATGTACAACTCTTTGCAACCTTACAGACTGTAGCTTGCAAGGCTCTTATGTCCCTGGGATTCTCCAGTCAAGAATACTGGAGTGAGTTGCCATGCCCTCCTCCAGGGTATCTTCCTGACCCAGGGATCCAATCCACATCTTTTATGTCTCCTGCATTGGTAGGCAGGTTCTTTACCACTAGCAACACCTAGAAAGCCCCAAACTTGTGTCCAGTTCTTACTTGTCATTTGAAAGTATTTGTTTGTGCAAATGTGTGAAAACTAATCAATGTATACTGATTTGAGATTTCTGTGTCATCATGTATGCACACCTTCAGGTTTATTAGATATTACCTGAATGTTTCCCATAGTGATTGTATACGTACACTTCCTCCTATAGTATTGACAAAGCAGCACCTTTCCTTCATCTACACTGACATTGGTATTGACAATATAGAGTGGATAAGAGCATATGCTTTGGTGTTCAGTCTTGGTTCTGATACTTATTGCACTAAAAGTTCAGCTTCTCTGTATGCCAGTGCCAAATCTAATTTTGGAGACCAAGTTTTGAGTGAAGTAGAAAAGGTTAGCTTTATTGCTTTGCCAGGCAAAGAGAGCATAGCAGGGTCCTGCCTTGAAAAACAGTATGTGTCCAACCTAGGAGGATTTGAGCTGGTAAAGAAGCTGCCTGCAATGGGGGAGATGTGGGTTCAATCCCTAGGTTGGGAAGATCCACTGGTGAAGGGAAAGGCTTCCCGCTCCAGTATTCTGGCCTGGAGAATTCCATGGACTAAACAGTCACAAAGATTCAGACAACTGAATGACTTTCAGAGGTATGTCAGAGGTGGGGTTACTGACAAGATGAGGGTGTTTGCAGAGTCTCAAGTACTCTACTAATCCTGATGAGCTTCTCTGGTCCCTTTAATCTTGCCTCAAGTGGTTTCTCTGCTGCTCCTCCCTTGATTGTTGCTATTCAGTTGTTAAGTCATGTGCAACTCTTTTTTAGACCCCATGAACTGCAGGCTTCCCTGTCCTTCACCATCTCTCGGATTTTGCTCGAACTCCTGTCCATTGAGTTGATGATGCCATCCAACCATCTCATCCTCTGTCATCCCCTTCTCCTCCTGCCTTCAATCTTTCCCAGCATCAGAGTCTTTTCCAATGAGTTGGCTCTTGGCATCAGGTGGCCAAAGTATTGGAGTTTCAGCATCAGTTCTTCTCAATGAATATCAGGGTTGATTTCCTTTATGAAATCTCCCGTGATTATCAGCTTTTCAAATATGGCCTTTGGAATTGAGGGAAGGTCAAGGAAGCTGGAGTCTTGCCTATAAGAAATGAGGGATGAAAAGAGACCTTTGTGACCAGGTCAAGCTTAGTTTCCTTATTAGTAATGAAACATTGGGCAGTAATTTAATTTCTCAGTTCCTCAGTTTCCTCTTTTTAAAAAATATTTGTTTATTTATTTGGTCAGTGAGGTCTCAGTTTTAGCACACAGGATCTTTGTTGGATCATGCAGGATCTTTTGTTGTGGCATTAAGACTCACTCTCTAGTTGTGGCACATGGGCTTAGTTGCTCCGTGGCATGTGGGATCTTAGATCCCCAACCAGAGGTTGAACCTGTGTCTTCTGTGTTGCAAGGAGGATTCTTAACCAGTGGACCTTCAGGGAAGTGCCAATTTCCTCATCTTAAAATGAGAATAGTATAATACTATCAATTGAAGAAAAATGCACAGCTTGAAAGTTACTAGTTATGTTTTCCTCAGAGACCTTACTGAGGACTATAGCTTGGGATGTAGCCTCTCAGATATCTCTAAGAAACTGTTCCAAAGAGATAAGGGAAGAGCCAGAGTATATGGCTGGAGTTTTTGCTGAAAGAAAAAAAACAAAAACAAAAACATAGAGTTGAACATCAAAATATATTGCTAGTCACAAAAGAGACATTTCAAATGAATTATTAGTGCTTTTCTGTGTATGGGAAGATGCAAGAGTCTGGGCTCATTGATATTATTCCTTAAATATGAATCTTAACTATCTAGGGACAGTATCCTGTTTTCCTCCATCCTGAATACCCCTCAAGGCATGCTGTCCAGGTGCACAGCTCCAGTGGCTGATGGCTTGATGGCTGGCAACATTCAATGTTTACTAGAATGACAGGCAACATCCTTTGTCCCCAATATCTAATTCATAGAGCTATTGTAATGATTACAGGGTTTAATAAACACAAAATGATTAGAATGATGTATAGAGAATAGCTGATTAAGGAGTAAACATTTTACTGTTGTTTCTCTTATGACTGTCAGGAAAATAGTAATATTAAATGTTCAAGGTTGCATTCCAAAGAGGCTTGAATTCCAGCTTCACCACTTATTCATGACTTATCTGGCCCTCAGTTTTCTTATCTATAGAAAAGAGATTACAGCAACCTCTAGAACAGAGCTTTTTCACGACCTAATGAATTAATTCATGAGCAAGCATAAAACATCTGGTGCTTATTAAACACTAAATATTCACAACTGGCATCTTTGTCATTGTCATTTTTTAATTGCTGGAATGATAAGTGTGAACTATTTTAATTTGCATTTCTCTGGTTATTGGTAAAGTTGAGCATCTTTGCATACAAATATTGACAGTTTGGATTTTCTCTTAGATAAATTACCCATTGTAGGATGACTCATATATTTGATATAAGGACTTGTTAGCATTTCTTCCAGAATTATCTGCTTTGACCATACTCAATTCAGAAATAAACATGGGCTAGGCCATGCAAGTCTGACTCAACCACAGTAAACTCCTTGAGGACCGACAGTATATTTCATTTCCTGTTTATCTCCTGCTATTAGCTCAATGGCAAGGATATAGTAAGTGATATTCATACATACTCATGGATCACAGCCTTGTCATAATGAAGGGGCTTGTATAACTCAATAAAGCTATGAGAAATGCTTTGTAGAGTTCTGACAAAACGTGGTCCACTGGAGGAGGGAATGGCAAACCACTCCAATGTTCTTGCAACAAGAACTCCATGAACAGTATGAAAAGGCAAAAAATATGAAACCAGAAGATGAGCCCCCCAGATTGGAAGGTGTCTAGTATGCTACTGGGGAAAAACAGAGAGCAATTGCTAATAGCTCCAGAAAGAATGAAGCAGCTGAGCCAAAGTGGAAATAATGCTCAGTTGTGGATGTGTCCCTTGGTGAAAGTAAAGTTCAATGCTGTGAAGAACAATATTTCATAGGAATGTTAGGTCTGTGAATCAAGGTAAATTGAAAGTGATCAAGCAGAAGATGGAAAAAGTGAACATTGACATTTTAGGAATCAGTGAATGAAAATGGATGGGAATGGGCAAATTTAATTCAGATGACCATTATATCTACTACTGCAGGCAAGAATCCCTTGGAAGAAATGGAGTAGTCCTCACAGTCAACAAAAGAATCCAAAATGCAGTACTTGGGTGCAATCTCATAAATGCCATAATAATCTTGGTTTGTTTCCAAGGCAAACCATTCAACAGCACAGTAATCCTAGTGATCACAGTAATCCTAGTCTAGGCCCAACCACTAATTTGAAATAGCTGAAGTTGACCAGTTCTATGAAGACATAAAAGACCTTCTAGAACTAACACCCCCAAAAAATGTTCTTTTCATCAAAGGGGAATGGAATGCAAAATTAGAAAGTCAAGAGTTACCTTTAGTAACAGGTAAATCTGGCCTTGGAGTACAAAATGAAGTAAGGCAAAGACTAACAATTTTGTCAAGAGAACACATTGGTCATTGCAAACATCATTTTCCAACAACACAAGAGACAACTCTACACATGGAAATCACCAAATGGTCAATACTAAAATCAGGTTGATTTGAAGATGGAGGAGCTCTATACAGTTAGCAAAAATAAGACCTGGAGCTGTCTGTGGTTCAGATCATGAGTTCCTTATTGCAAAATTTAGGCTTAAAAAAACTAGGAAAACCACTAGGCCATTCAAGTATAACGTAAATCACGTCCTTTATACTTACACACTGGAGGTGACAAATAGATTCAAGGAATTAGATCTGGTAGAATGCCTGAAAAACTGTGGATGGTTATTCATGACATTGTACAGGAGGCAGTGGCCAAAACCATCCCGAGGAAAAAGAAATGAAGAAGGCAAAGTGGTTGTCTGAGGAGGTTTTGCAAGTAACTGAAGAACAAAGAAAAGAGAAAATCATGGGAGAGAGGGAAAGATATACCCAAATGAATGCAGAGTTCCAGAGAATGGCAAGGAGAGATAAGAACTTCTTTAATGAATGATGCAGAGAAATAGAGGAAAACAATAGAATGGGAAAGACTAGAGGTCTTTTCAAGAAAATTGGAGATATCAAGGGAACATTTTATGTAAGGGTGGGCGCAATACAAGACAGAAACATGCCAGACATCCTGGAATGTGAAATTAACTGGGCCTTAGGAAGCATTATTAGAAACAAAACTACTTTAGAGATGGAATTACAGTTGAACTATTTAAAATTCTAAAAGAAGATGTGGTTAAATGCTGCACTCAATATGTCAGCAAACTTGGAAAACTCAGTAGTGGCTGCAGGACTGGAAAATATCAGTTTTCATTCCAATCCCAAAGAAAGGCAATGCCAAAGAATGTTCAAACTACCTGAAAATTGCATTCATTTTACATGGTAGTACGTTTATGCTGAAAATCCTTCAATCTAGGCTTCAGCAGTATGTGAATCGAGAAAGTCCAGATGTACAAGCTGGGTACATCTTAGAAAAGGCAGAGGAACCAGAGATAAAATTCCCAAAATTTGTTGGATCGTAGAGAAAGCAAGGGAATTCCAGAATAAACATCTACTTCTGCTTCATTTACTACACAAAAGCCTTTTTTCTGTATGGATCACAACAAACTATGGAAAATTCTTAATGATATTGGAATTCCAGATCACCCTACCTGCCTCCTGAGAAACCTATATTCAGATCAAGAAGCAATAGACAGAACCATACATGGAACAAAACTGTGTGTGTGTTAGTTGCTCAGTCGTGTCTGACTCTTTGTGACCCCATACACTGTAGGCTTATTCTTCCATGGAATTTTCCAGGCAAGAATACTGGAGTGGGTTAACATTCCTTTCTCCAGGGGATATTCAAAACCCAGGGATGATTGAATCCTTGTCTCCTGAATTACAGGCAGATTCTTTCCTATCTGAGCTACAGGGAGTCCACATGGAATAACTGGTTCAAAATTGGGAAAGGAGTATATTGTCACCCGGTTTATTTAACTTCTATGCAGAGTATATCATGCAAAATTCTGGGCTAGATGAATCACAAGTTGAAATCAAGTTTGCCAGAAGAAATATCAGCAACTACAGATATGAAAATGATACCACTCTAATGGCAGAAAGTGAAGAGAAAATAAAGAGTCTCTTGATGAGGGTGAAACAGGAGAGTGAAAAGCTGGCTTAAAACATAGTATTCAAAAAACTAAGGTCATGGCATCTGGTCCCATCACTTCATGGCAACTAGAAGAGGGGAAAAGTGGAAACAGTGACAGACTTTATTTTGTTGGGCTCCAAAATCACTGCAGACATTGATTGCAGCCATGAAATTAAAAGACACTTGCTCCTTGTAAGAAAATCTATGGCAAACCTAGTGCATGTGTGCTAAGTTGCTTCAGTTGTGTCCAACTCTGTATTGCCCTATGGACTGCCACCCACCAGGCTCCTCTGTTCATAGGATTCTCTAGGCAAGAGTAGTGGAGTAGACTGCTCTGCCCTCCACCAGGGGATCTTCCCGACCCAGGGATCAGACCTGTGCCTCTTATGTCTTATGTGAAAGGGGAGAGTGAAAAATTTGACTTGAAACTCAACATTCCAGACTAAGATCATGACATCTGATCCCAACACTTTATGACAATTATATGGGGAAAAATGGAAACAGTGTCAGATTTCATTTCCTTGGGCTGCAAATTACTGTGGGTGGTGACTGCAGCCATGAAATTAAAAGACACTAGCTCCTTGCAAGGATGCAAGGAAAGCTGTGACAAGTCTAGACAGATATTAAAAAGCAAAGGCATCACTTTGGTGGCAGAGTTCTGCGTTGTCAAAGCTATGATTTTTCCAGTAGTCATGTATGGATAGGAGAGTTGGACCATAAAGAAGACTGATAGCCAAAGAATAGATGTTTTTGTATTGTGTTGCTGGATAAGACGCTTTAACATCCTTTGGACTGCAAGATCAAACCAGTCAATCCTAGAGGAAGTCAACCCTAAATATTCATTGGAAGGACAGATGCTGAAGCTGAATTTCCAATACTTTGACTACCTGATGTTAAGAGATGACTCATTGGAAAATACCCTGAAGCTGGGAAAGATTGAGTGCAGGAGGAGAAGGGGAAGACAGACAATGAGATGATTGAATGGCATCACTGACTCACTGGACACGGATTTGAGCAAACTTCAGGAGATAGTGAAAGACAGGGAAGCCCAGTGTGCTGCAGTCCACGGGATCACAAAGAGTTGGGCACTACTTAGTAACTGAATAGCACAGAATTTATGCAAGATCAAACCAGTCAATTCTAGAGGAAATCAACCCTAAATATTCATTGGAAGGGACTGATGCTGAAGCTGAATTTCCAATACTTTGACTACCTGATGTTAAGAGATGACTCATTGGAAAATACCCTGATGCTGGGAAAGATTGAGTGCAGGAGGAGAAGGGGAAGACAGACAATGAGATGATTGAATGGCATCACTGACTCACTGGACACGGATTTGAACAAACTTCAGGAGACAGTGAAGGACAGGGAAGCCCAGTGTGCTGCAGTCCACGGGATCACAAAGAGTTGGGCACTACTTAGTAATTGAATAGCACAGAATTTATGCATGCTAAGTTGCTCAGTTGTGACCAACTCTTTGCAACCCCGTGGACTGCAGCATGCCAGGCTCCTTTGTCCATGGGATTCTCCAGGCAAGAATACTGGAGTGGGCTGCCATTCCCTTCTCCAGGGTATCTTCCCAACCCAGTGATCAAACCTGCATCTCTTAATGTCTACCTGCATTGGTAGGCGGGTTCTTTACCAGTAGCACACACATAAATATATACAGTGCCCTGAGCATGTAAGTCTTATGTAAGTGTCAGTTATGATAGCAGATGCTGTTGGGGTCCTGCCCATTGCACCCATACTTTTGGTGCAGTTAGGTCACATTAATTTCTAACTGCCAGTATCTGTATCAACAGGCCTACCAACAAAATTGACCAAGTTTGTGGAGGGCCCATGTGCAGTCTATGGCAAGCTAGAAGTACCAGGGAAGGAACCCCCTCTCCCCTCAGAAGAGGCTCTCAAAACATGACTCCATGGAGTTGATTGCTGACTCCTCAGGCCTGTAATTATTTTTCCATCAATCCCATAGACTGCCAGAAGCTTGCTAGTTACTTGCATCAGGAGTGGTCTTTGGGCTTTCTGTATAGATCTTCAGATTCCTCTCCTATAGTAGAATAGCCAAATATTCTTGGGTTATTAGAATCTACAGAGCATCTCCTTACTTTTATGTTCTCTATCTCTACAGTTGTCCCCCTTTAAATCCTGTCCACCACAGCAGCTGTCCCACGGATTTAACCATGTAACTTTAAATTCTGTGTGGCTTGCCTTGTTATTATACCTGTAACAGTTTTCATGTCAGATTTAGTACTCTCTACCAAAGCAGGAAGCAGATGTCACAGTTTTTAGTTGTATTTTATTATGTAAGTCAAATAATATGGGTTGTAGTCATCTGTAGTAATGTAGTAATCTTAGTCATCTGCTTTGTGAAATTATACTGACTTTTGAAAATAAACATTATGTATTTATTTAATAAACAATAGGCATTTTCTTAATGGCTATACTACCTAAAGCAATCTATAGATTCAATGCAATCCCTATCAAGATACCAAAGGTATTTTTCACAGAACTAGAACAAATAATTTCACAATTTGTATGGAAATACAAAAAACCTCGAATAGCCAAAGCAATCTTGAGAAAGAAGAATGGAACTGGAGGAATCAATCTGCCTGACTTCAGAAAGCCACAGTCATCAAGACAGTTTGTATGGTCCTGGCACAAAGACAGAAATATAGATCAGTGGAACAGAATAGAAAACCCAGAGATAAATCCACGAACCTATGGACACCTTATCTTCGACAAAGGAGGCAAGCATATACAATGGAGAAAAGACAGTCTCTTCAACAAGTGGTGCTGGGAAAACTGGCCAACCACTTATAAAAGAATGAAACTAGAACACCTTCTAACACCATACACAAAAATAAACTCAAAATGGATTAAAGAAAGATCTAAATGTAAGACCAGAATCGATAAAACTCCTAGAGGAGAACATAGGCAAAACACTCTCCAACATAAATCACGGTAGGATCCTCTATGACCCACCTCCCAGAATATTGGAAATAAAAGCAAAAATAAACAAATGGGGCCTAATGAAACTTAAAAGCTTTTGCACAACAAAGGAAACTATAAGCAAGGTGAAAAGACAGCCCTCAGATTGGGAGAAAATAATAGCAAACGAAGCAACAGACAAAGGATTAATCTCAAAAAATATACAAGCAACTCCTGCAGCTCAATTCCAGAAAAATAAATGACCCAATCAAAAAATGGGCCAAAGAACTAAACAGACATTTCTCCAAAGAAGACATACAGATGGCTAACAAACACATGAAAAGATGCTCAACATCACTCATTATCAGAGAAATGCAAATCAAAACCACAATGAGGTACCATTACACGCCAGTCAGGATGGCTGCTATCCAAAAGTCTACAAGCAATAAATGCTGGAGAGGGTGTGGAGAAAAGGGAACCCTCTTACACTGTTGGTGGGAATGCAAACTAGCACAGCCACTATGGAGAACAGTGTGGAGATTTCTTAAAAAACTGGAAATAGAACTGCCATATGAGCCAGCAATCCCACTTCTGGGCATACACACTGAGGAAACCAGATCTGAAAGAGACACGTGCACCCCAATGTTCATCACAGCACTGTTTATAATAGCCAGGACATGGAAGCAACCTAGATGCCCATCAGCAGACGAATGGATAAGGAAGCTGTGGTACATATACACCATGGAATATTACTCAGCCATTAAAAAGAATTCATTTGAATCAGTTCTAATGAGATGGATGAAACTGGAGCCCATTATACAGAGTACTTCACAGAAAGATAAAGACCAATGCAGTATACTAATGCATATATATGGAATTTAAAAAGATGGTAACGATAACCCTATATGCAAAACAGAAAAAGAGACACAGGTGTACAGAAGAGACTTTTAGACTCTGTGGAAAAAGGCGAGGGTGGGATGTTCTGAGAGAATAGCATTGAAACAAGTGTACTATCAAGGGTGAAACAGATCACCAGCCCAGCTTGGATGCATGAGACAAGTGCTCGGGGCTGGTGCACTGGGAAGACCCAGAGGGATGGGATGGGGAGGGAGGCGGGAGGGGGAATCGGAATGGGGAACACATGTAAATTCATGGCTGATTCATGTCAATGTATGGCAAAAACCACTACAATTCTGTAAAGTAATTAGCCTCCAACTAATAAAAATAAATGGAAAAATAATAAAAATAAATAAAAATAAAACAAAGAAGTAGTTTTTAAACTAAAAAAAAAAAAAGAATAGGCATTTTCTTTTTTGTCTCTTTTTCTACTGTATGGCTGAAATGTGTATTAGATCCATGAATTTCTCAGAGAGTGGTCAACTTTCCTTGATTGTAGCTTTTGGAGTATTATTTAGCAATTCAGCCATTTTGATTTTATGCACAATATAAGGTCTTTTGTTATGCCCATGCAGGTTCAGGATTGTTACCTCTTGTTTCTTTAATTAATGAGTAGTGGTATATTTATGCTTATTAAAGAACACCAGTTATTTTGCCATAAAATCTAATTTTGTTATATTAATTGTATCACATTCATATGTTTTATGTACCCTAGGGAATATATTTTATTATTTCTTTATTTTAAATCTTTCCTAGTTGTTATGCTTTTAGTGACCTTTAAAATTAAATGGTGACACATTTGTATATTTGTTAATTTTTGTTGAAGTCTTAAAGTCTTTGCCTCATAGCTAACAGCTTAGTTCACTATCACTATTCTGGTTACTGACAAATTTGGAATTATTCATTACATCTTGTTTTGTGTTTTTCAGTACCACAATATCATGACATTTCTTTCCATTTTTGTTTTTTTCAGTTCTATTTATACTGTTTATGTTAGTGTTATCCCCCCCTTATTTCTAATAATATTTTAGAAAGAATTTATTTTATTTTTCTCTTCCTTTTCTTTTTTTGCTCCATCTTTTATTTTTCTCTTCCCCCTTGACTCCTTTGGAATTATATTCATTTTTATTCCCACAGTAATGTCCCTTAAGTATTTATAAACTTCTTGGTCAGAAATAGTTTAAAATAACCACTACTTCTATTGTCTTTCTCTATATTAAATTTGGATTTAAAATACTTTAACTCTGGGAACGCCCCAAACCTTTTTTTTTATGTTATTCTGATTTGCTATAATATTTGTGTTTGATTTTAAAGTATTTCTTTGTTTCTGACATCTGAGGACTTTGTAAATATCTTATTTATACCTCTATAAGTATATTATTAGTCACTGATTTGGATGAATCATATAGTCTATCCAGATTCAGTTCAGTTCAGTCACTCAGTCATGTCTGGCTCTTTGTGACCCCATGGACTGCAGCACGCCAGGCTGCCCTGCCCATCACCAACTCCCGGAGTTTACTCAAACTCATGTCCATTGAGTCAGTGATGCCATCCAACCATCTCATCCTCTGTCATCCCCTTCTCCTCCTTCCCTCAATCTTTCCCAGCATCAGGGTCTTATATGTACATAAATATGTAGACACGTGCATAGGCTGTATTTTATCAACATATTTGAAGTGGGATATGAGATCTTACAGTCCTCATTATAGTCTTCTTTATGGCCAAAATTTATGCATTTAAAAAACCTAAAAATTTGTACTTAAAAATGTATAAACTTCCCATATGATTTGAAAAATTTATTTAGTAGTAGAGCTTTACTCAATAACTAGGATTTACACATACTCTGAAACTGATTTAGTTATGGCATAATTTACAGAATTGACACTGCTATGTACTCATTATTAATTGTGATAACGCTTCATATCTTGAAACATATTTGGAAAGACTCAATAAAGTATGAATGCGTTTTATCTGAAAATGACATTTCTCATGTGTATTAGTATGGGAAATGTTTGAGAAGGATATTTTAAACATTGCTTTCATCTGATTCCATCCTTGGCACACATCTTTATCCACACTTTGATAGTCAGTGTGATACATTGTTACTCTCATAGTGGCAATCACAGTCCATGCATTACCCATCCAGCTGTTCTTCAAACTGACAGATATTTTCATTTGAATGAGCCACTGATACCTCAGACTCATCAAGACAGAGTGATTCACCTCTGCACTAAGCTCTTTGTTTCTTCACAGTGTTTCCACCTTGTCAGTTAGCCAAAATTATTTTTAAATACTATGCTTGAATTCATGATTAATAATACTATAATATAAAGTCATATAAAAATAGTTTGCACTTTACATATAATCAAACCATTATTAAGGGCAGATTTATTAGCTGAATACCTTTCATTTTTGCAGAATAAGAAAGACATGTCTTCTCCTTACCTAGCTATTACAGTAAAAAATACTGTTTACATCCATTTTTTTAAAAATATGAAATAGTGAATTGAAGGATCTTTGCCATTTTTAACTGGAATATAAATGTTCCTATGAGAAAAGAACGTGCAGGAAATATATTAAAAGGACACAAAATCACATACATTATTTAACCATAACTTTAGGTATCTGAACTAAAATTCAGTAAGCATTTTAAGTAAGCATTTTGCTGGAGTCTATTTTAGGAATGTACTTCATTTCTCATTTAGGAATTCCAGATGTTGATCACTGCTATGGCTTAAACTAAATAAAGACAGATTACATTTCTTGACCATATTTTCTAGTGCTCTGATGGATTTTCATATATCCTTGAATATGACAAGGACTAAGATGCAAGCTATTCTGTTAGAAAAGTATTTTTTCCAGATAACCTCACTGTAGTCTGAGCAAACAGATTTGCGTACAACAAATACATATTCAATTATAACGTAAATGTGCGCTTGGGTGCAGTAGGAATACAGATACATTGCATTTATTATAATAACTGTTCTGTATTTAGTGCTTTGTATGATATGACCTCGAAGTCTTTTAAAAAAGAACGGTGTGCTTCTCTCTATTCTCTGGAGAGAAAATTTACAGAATTATGCTGGGCAGAACAACAGAAAAAGAAGCGGAAAAAATGTATTTTAACTAATTATTTCACATTACTTAGATTAAATCAAAGTAGTTGGGGGATTTTTAAATGCATGTTAATACAGTAAACATGTTCTTTCCTTGATTTTTCTTGCCTTTTTGTCTGTTTCCTCTCCATCCACACATGTCTAATAATCTGCCCACTTTGCTGTAACATTCTTTTTTAACTTTCTGGCTATGCCACATGGTATGTGGGATCTTAATTCCCCAGCCAGGGATTGAACCTGTGTCCCCTGCAATGGAAACACAGTCTTAACCACTGGATCACCAGGGAAGTCCCTCACATTCTTAACAAAGCTAGTATTTATCTTAAAAATATATATCCGCTTTTTAGGTTATTAATGCTTTGAATTCATTCAATGTTGCTTTGAAGAATACATGTTAAACACTGGTTATGTGTCATGTGCTATGCTAAGAATGGCATCATGGAAACAAATGACAGAGTTCCCCCTCTCAAGGAGCTCATGTGGTGAAGACTTACATCTAAGAATATTTGATGCAACATTGTAAAGCAGTTAATTCTAATAAAATAAATTTAAAATAATTCTATTAATTCTAAAGTGGATGCATGAGAAATATATATCATAATACAAGTGGGAGTCCATTAGAGACTGGTCAGGGGACTCTTCACAAAAGAGATGATGTTTAAGTGATCCTGAAGAACAAGTGCTGTGCCATGCTGAAAGCATGCCTTCTGCAAAGCACTGAGCTATGACAAATACATTTATGGACCATGTCACAGTTTAATGGTGAGGCCATTGGTAAAGTTCTTTTAAGGACATAAGCTAAAAAATCATTCATCCAACTAAAGTATTACTTCTTTTTTGTATGTTGAAAGTGTTACTTATAAGAACAGCATTGCTTTCAAATGAATCATATTAATTATATGGTAATTTCAAATCAGAGAAAAGAGGGTGAGCCAATTATCAGAAAACAACCAGTTTTAAAGGGAACTATTAGTAACAGTCTCTTGAAAATGAGAATGCATGGTGAAACATGTCTCAGAGTGGGACTGCAATGATGTAGCAAAGAGAAATAGACATTATTTATGACAAGTGGATATATGAGGTTAGAAACAGGAAGAACGTCACTGCCCAGAGGCCATGTGTCTGCCTCTGTGCACTGGAACCAAAACACACAGCAAAAGTGAGATAACTACATTAATTTTAGGTTCCAGTTAGGCATCAGAAAGGCATAGCTAGTAGTTAGAGGGCAGTGGCTCAAGACCTGGGCAAGACTAATTCAGTTGCAGCTGGAAAGTAAATTGACAATATAAGGATAGGATAAGAAAACCAACAAAACTGGCTGACTACATTTTAATCAAGAAAGCTAGATAATTTTTGCAGTTCTACAGTTTCTGTATAATTAATACTCTTTTACTTATGCCACTTCTTTTTCCTGAATGTTCATATAAAACACTGTGTCCTTCAAAGGCTGTTCAAATATCATTTCCTTTCTGAGGTCTTCCCCAGTTTATTACCCTCTTCCACATCCAGGTGATAACTAGTTTCATCTTAATTCCTCCATATAAATATGTACATTTCTTACAGTAAAAGTCATCATTCCATACAGTTATTTAGTTTCTGGGACATGTCCTTTTGAAAATGTTTGAGTTTGGATTCATAAAGTTGATGTGATTATTGTTGTTCAGTGGCTAAATTGTGTCTGACTCTCTGTGATGCCATGGTCTGCAGCATACCAATATTCCCTATCCTTCACTGTCTCCTGGAGTTTGCTCAAACTCATGCCCATTGAGTTGATGAGTCTCCTGGAGTTTGCTCAAACTCATGCCCATTGAGTTGATGATGCCATCCAACCATCTCATCCTCGATCACCCCCTTCTCCTGCCCTCAGTCTTTCCCAGGATCAGGGTCTTTTCAAGTGAGTCATCTCTTTGCATCAGGTGTCCAAAGTATTGGACATGATTGTATGTTTATTTAAAATAACTGCTTTTGGTAGGGGAAAAAAATGAAACAGAGATTAATTAAAAAGAAAATACACCTGTACAATACATTTGTTCATTGATTCAATATCTTCAAAATGCTGATGTTCTTTCCAGTACATTTTTCTATATGTTACAGCTTAGCTTTAGCTGTACTCACTGTGTGAGGTGTAAAGGGTCCTGAATGATTGGACATGACTCTCTCTAATTCTGAATCAGTGTAACAACAACCATTCAGTGTATAATTTCTATTGTTTGGAAACTTTCATTTATAATTTGATGATTGAAATTTCCCCCTTTTCTTGACTTAATATTTATTAAGTTATTATGCCCCCTTCTCACTTTTAATATTGACCTTCATTTGCTTGTTTTCTTCTAGAATAGCAAGTGATAGCCTTTTCAGTCATCTTCACTTTTTCAAGATATTTTTGATGTGGACCATTTTTAGTCTTTACTGAATCTGTTACAGTATTGCTTCTGTTTTATGTTTTATTTATTTATTTTGGTCAGGAGACATGTGGGATCTCAGCTCTCCAACCAGGGATCGAACCTGCACCTCCTGTTCTTAACCACTGGACTGCCAGGGAAGTCCTATGTCATCTTCACTTTTAAAAGTCATTGTCATGTCTTCTCTCTTAGAGATTTAGGTTACCCCCTGTACAGTGATTGATCATATGTAATAATGAGAATTCTGATGAACCAATAGATCTTTACAACACTTTCTGGTTCATAGAAGGAACATTTTTAGAGAAATAAGCATAATATTTCCATCAACATCAATGTTCCTGCATTTTGCATGACATCTTGGATGAACTTTTATTTTATTACAATACATTTTTCCAGATCTAAATGGCAAATGCTTCTTTTCCCACTCTGAATTTCCTTAGGTCATGCCTTATATGTCTTATATAATTAATTTATCCCAAGCATTTTTCATGTCACAGAACATGAAACTGATTGCAAAGAAATCTTTCAGTCCAGATTGCCTTGGATTCTGACTTATCCTCTTGTTCAGATTTCAGGGAGCTATACAGTGGAGAAGACTCAGTACACACATACTATTTTGATCCCTGTGCATCATGGATAACATTTGAAGAATATTTTACAACAATGACCTCTTTGTGATTTAAAGGCCCATTAGTGTAACAGTTTTAATTATTCAATTTTGTTAATAATATGATTAATTAATGTTGTGAAGGGCACATTGCTTTCCAGATCTAATTCACAGTAATAGGATTCTATCAGGGTAATACTCCTCTAAGATATATAAACACAAATTTATAATTTTTAGTCCATACTGGTAATAACCATTTATCCTAACATTATTAGAATACATTATATTAGCATATGTATACCTGTTTTAATTCTCACCATGATCTAAAGGAATTTGCATTAATATTCTTATTATTACAATTGCTAATGTTAATTTTGCTTTTCCCTTTTTTTGGAAAGAAACTTTTTGAATATTTTACACCTGAAGTTAGGCAGGTAAGATGATGTTCAGCAAAAGAGTGTCAGGACCTAGGACATCTCAGATTCATGGCTCTTCAGCTGCACATATCCTTTATGGCCTAAATAAGTTACTTCAACTTTCTGAAACTAGGTACCATTAAAGGCAATTAAATGAAATAAATTGACAGCTTGGGAAAAGTTATGGTAAGAGGTAGTTATTTACATGGATGTTTTGGTGATTTACAAAATTCACTTTCCTTTAGGGGTAGTAAAAGAGGAGAGCAAGGAGTGTAAAGATATCAGAGGTGAGTAGCACAGCTGAGATTGGAAAGTGCATAGCATGTGGTTATTCTGAAGGAAGAGACCGCCATCCTACTAACACTCACCCATAGTCCCTTCTCAGGGAGTGCTCCCGCGGGCGTTCACTTCCCGCTCCATTACTGTGCTCGGTGAGTCACACTTCTAAGTGGTACATTCCTAGATAACATAGATTATAACAGTTTATAGACTCTGTTTATTTCTGATTATGCTTACTAATGCAAACCATAGTAATATTATTACTTAATTTGGGCCACACTGCATGTGGGATCTTAATTCTCTGACCAGTGATTGAACCATGCCCCTTACATTAGAAGATGGAGTCTTAACCAATGAAATGCCAGGGAAGTCTGCAGCAAACCATATATATTTATATATAGATAGATAGATAGTAATTTACATTTAAAACTCATGCATAATATGTTTTATGAGAAATATCAGAAAAGCTTTCCTAAGTAACATTTCTAAAACAACAGGAATTGCAAAAGACACTTTAAAAAATGAAGATAGTAGTGTTGATACCCTTAGTACGTATTTTCATTGTTCTATAGAGTTAAGTAGATTAACTTTTAAATGGTATTTGACAATGCCTTTTGAACAAACCTTTCCAGAATGTCAAACTCAGGCATTAAATAGATATGATCAGATTCATTTTAAAGGAAAAACAACTTCCTTTGTGTATATGATAGTAATATACTTTTCAAGGAGTAAATCCACTGATACCAAGATCTAATTTTTCCCTATTCTAATTCAATGTGGCCAACTAGCCACAGTTATCTGGGTTTTACTTTAATCATAACATTTATCTCATTACACCCCAAAGACACACACACACACACAAATACTTATCCAGCTCAGTAGTAGTGTGTATGTTTCTGATATAAGCAAAATACTCTTGAGTTATAAATAATTATACTTTTGTTATTCTTGAGTAATTACATACACAGCTGAATCAGAATAACTAATAAATGAAGTTCTAATAAATGAAGTGCTAGTGGACTGTAGTTTGGCAAATTGGGGCAGAAGATGAAGCAGAACTATTGGGGAAAAAAAAAAAAGAACTAGCTTAGCACATCATTTGACATGTCTCAACCGGATCAAACCAAATATTTTTTCCTGTGATGAACTGATTGATGTCAATTATGTTAACTGAATTGTTGTTGCACGAATGATTTGAGATAAACTGTAGTATGCATTCATTCATCAAAATATTTAATAATATTTTCCTAAATGTATGTGCCATGTCCTGTTGTAGACATGTGTGACACAGTGTGACAAACCTTCAAAGATTCTTGTCTTCGATAATGGTGAAGTTTAATGATATGAAAGAAAATGCTGCATTTCTGCATTTGTTACAGTAGAAAGTGTCATGTTCTGACTAAATTGATATATATATTTTTTTAAACAAGTTTTTAGCAAATGAAACTAAAATAAAGGAGAAGATGCTTTTCCATATTTGCCAAAATGTGGCATATGGGCTAATGGAAGACTGGTCTATTGTTGTTCAGCCATCCTGCCACCCCATGGACTATAGCATGCCAGGCATCTCTGTCCTCTACTATCTTACAGAGTTTCCTCAAATTCATTTCCATTATATCTGTGATGCTATCTAACCATCCCATCCTCTGTCATCCCTTTATCCTTTTGACTTCAATTTTTCACAGCATCAGTCTTTTTGCAGTAAGTCTTCTCTTCACAGCAGATGATAAAATACTGGAGTTCAACTTTAGCATCAGTCTTTCCAAGGATATTTAGGTTTGATTTCCTTTAGGATTGACAGATTTGAATCCTTGCAGTCTAAGGGAATCTTAGGAGTCTTCTCCAGCCTTCTTTATGGTCCAACTCTCTCATCTGTACATGACTACTGGAAAATTCATAGTTTGACTATATGAAGTTTTGTCAGAAAACTAACATCTCTGCTTTTTAATACACTGTTTAGGTTTATCTCAGCTTTCTTTCTGAGGAGCAAGTGTCTTTTAATTTCATGGCTACAGCCACCATCTGCAGTGATATTGGAGTCCAAGAAAATAAGATCTATACTGTTTTCACTTTTTCCCTCTTCTATTTGACATGAACTGATGGGATCAGATGTCATGATCTTAGTTTTTTGAATGTTGATTTTTAAGTCAGCTTTTTCACTCTCCTCTTTCAACTTCAAGAGGCTCTTCAGTTCCTCTTCACTTTCTGCCATTAGAATGATATCTCCTGCATATCTGAGGCTGTTGATATTTCTCCTGGCAATCTTGATTCCAGCAAGTGATTCATTCAGTCCAGCATTTTGCATGATGTGCTCTGAATAGAAGTTAAATAAGCATAGTGATAATATATAGCCTTCTCATACTCCTTTTCCAATTTAGAACAGTTGTTCCATGCCAGTTATTCCACTTCTGGTTCTGTTGCTTCTTGACCTGCTTATAGGTTTCTCAGGAGACAGGTAAGGCAGTCTGGCACTCTCATCTCTAAGAATTTTCCACAGTTTATCGTGACCACATAGTCGAAGATTTTAGCATAGTCAATGAAGCAGAAGTATATGTTTTCCTGGAATTCCTTTGCTTTCTCCAGGATCCAATGAATGTTGGCAATTTTATCTCTGGTTTCCCTGCCTTTTCTAAACCCAGCTTGTATATTTGGAAGTTCTCAGTTCACATATTACTGAAACTTAGCTTGAAGGATTTTGAGCTTGACCTTGCTAGCATGCGAAATGAGCACAATTTTATGACAGTGTGAGCACTCTTTGGTGTTGCCCTTCTTTGGGACTGGGATTAAAAACTGACCTTTTCCAGTTCTGTGACCACCACTGAGTTTTCCAAATTCGCTAACATGTTGAGTGCAGAATTTTCATAGTATCATCCTTTAGGGTTTTAAATAGATCAGCTGGAATTCTTTCACCTCCACTAGCTTTGTTCATATAATGCTTCCAAAGGCTTGCTTGACTTCACACTCTGGAATGTCCAGATCTAGGTGAGTGATCACACCATTGTGGTTAACTGGGTCATTAAGACCTTTTTAGTAGTATTCTTCTGTGTATTCTTGCCACCTCTACTTAATTTCTTCTGCTTCTGTTAGTTCCTTGTCATTTCTGTTCTGTATCATGTCTATCCTTGTGTGAAATATTCCCTTGATATCTCCACTTTACTTGAAGAGATCTCTAGTCTTTCCCATTCTATTGTTTTCCTCTATTTCTTGGCATTATTCATTTAAGAAGGCCTTCTCATCTTTCCTTGCTATTCTCTGAAACTCTGCATTTGTTGTTTATATCTCTTCCTTTCTCCTTTTTCACTTCTCTTATTTTCTCAGCTATTTGTAAAACCTCCTCAGACATCCACGTAGCCTTCTTGCATTTCTTTTTCTTTGGAATGGTTTTGGTCACTGCCTCCTGTGCAATATTGTGAACTTCTGTCCATGGTTCTTCAGGCACTGTGTCTATTAGATCTACATCCTTGAATCTATTCATCATCTCCACTATGTGGTGGTAATGGTAAAGAATCTACCTGTCAATGCAGGAGATGTAAGAAACACAGGTTCAAACCCTTGGTTTGGAAGATCCCCCAGAGAAGGGAATGGCAACCCCTTCCAGTATTCTTGCCTAGAGAATCTTATGGACAGAGGAACCTGGTGGGCTATATTCTATGGGGTCACAAAGAGTTACACCTGACCAAAGCAACTCGACACTAATATGTAATCATGAGATTAGATTTCAGTCATACCTGAATGGCCTAGTGGTTTCCCTACTTTCCTCAATTTCAGCCTGAATTTTGCTACAAGGAGCTGATGATCTGAGCCACAGTCAGTTCCAGGTCTTGTTTTTGCTGATTGTATAGAGCTTCTCCACCTTCGGCTACAAAGAATGTAATCAATCTGATTTTGATATTGACCATCTGGTGATTTTCACATGTAGAGACGTCTCATGTTTGCTAGGATCATCATATTCTCTCAACAAAGCTCTGTTAGCCTTTGCCCTGTTTCATTTAGTTCTCCAGCCACAAACTTGCCTATTATTCTGGGTATCTCTTGGCTTCCTATTTTTACAGTCTAATGCCCTATGATGAATAGGGCTTCTTTGTTTGTGTGTGAGTTCTAAAAGGTTTTGTAGATCTTCATGGAACCAGTCAACTTCAGCCTCTTCAGCATCAGCGGATGGGGCATAGATTTAGATTACTGTGATGATGAATGGTTTACCTTGGAAATGGACCAAGATCATTCTGTCATTTTTGATGTTGCACAAAGTACTGCATTTCAATATTTTCTGTTGACTGTGAGGACTACTCCATTTCTTCCAAGGGATTATTTACCATATTAGTAGATATAATGGTCATCTGAATTAAATTCATCCATTTCTGTTTGAAACTTCCCAGGTGGCTCAGACGGTAAAGCGTCTATCTACAATGTGGGAGACCTGGGTTCAACCCTGGGTTGGGAAGATCCTCTGGAGAAGAAAATGGCAACCCACTCCAGTACTCTTGCCTGGAAAGTCCTATGGACAGAGGAGCCTGGCAGGCTACAGCCCATGGGGTCGCAAAGAGTAGGACACAACTGAGTGGCTTCACTTTTACTTTCACTTTTCATTCCTGTTCATTTTAGTTCACTGATTCCTAAGATGTTGATATTCCTTCTTGCCATCTCCTGCTTGACCACATCCAATTTTCCTTGATTCATGGACCTAACATTTCAGGTTCCTATGAAGTATTGTTCTTTATAACTTTCGACTTTTGCCACCAGATACGTTCACAACCCAGCATCATTTTTGCTTTGGCCCAGCTGCTTCATTTTATTCTGGAGCTATTAGTATTTGCCCTCTGTTCTTCCCCAGTAGCATGTTGGACACCTTCCAACCTTGGGGGCTCATCTTCCAATGTCATATCTTTTTGCCTTTTCTTACTATTCATGGGGTTCTCCAGGCAAGAATACTGGAGTGGGTTGCCATTTCATACTACCCTGAAACATATTTTGTCAGAGCTATTCATTATGATCTGTTCATCTTGGGTGGCCCTGAATGGCATGGCTCATAGCTTTACTGAGTTATATAAGCTTCTCCACCATGACAAGGCTGTGATCCATGAAAGGTGTATACTCAATCTTTTATTGTATGAATTAATTAGCAAAAAGTCATAATTTTGACTCTTTTGTGAATCAAGTACTGCCCTGTGATTGCCTTGGGCACTAGGTAATTTGGTACCCCCTACTTTAGGTAAACTTTCTTGACATTTTAAACTCCTTGTCTGCTGCCAGTGGTGGGATAGGCCTGACAGTGTCATCCATGCTGGCATCTTATTCAGCTGAGTATCCCTTTGGCCTCCAATACCTAATTTTCCCTTTCAGGTCACTCTTTGACACTTTACCCCATATTTTGAGTCAACAAAATGCTTCAAGGAGCTCTAAAATCACTCCTGTGGTCCTTTTTGGAGGGTGCTCTAGTAGGATAGTCTAATAAGAACATCACTACCACTGACTGGCATGGTATTTTATTCACAGGATCAACAGATATCTGGCCATTGTAGTGGTGTGTTGTTATACTGATTTGGTGATTGATAATGTTTATATAAAAAGAAGACCTCCAAAAATATTTTTTGAGGAACATGCACATTCAAGTGGCAACTATGTATGGATTAATTAGCTTTTAAGAATATAATATTTATCCTCATCATTTTTCTCATAAATGAGTTCCACTGATAGCTCCCCTCTTGCTCTCTTCCTTATTATCAAATTATTTCTCTTAATTTCCTTTGTTATAGTTTATGCTGAGTTTTCATGAGGTAGAAAAAATAAATGTACATGCCCATTCTGCATTTTAAGTGAAAAATTACCCCTTTATGTGATCAGTAAAATTATGTTTTCTGCTTAAGTGATTCTTGAATGTATTTTTATTATTTGAGACAACAAAAAAGCTTATTTGAATGTGCTTCATTGCCAATCTTAAAATATTAGAAATTAGCAATTTTATTGTATTGTTTCTCTAAGTTTAGATTTGTTGTCAGAGTAGACTATAACTCATTAGGATGAGGCACTGATTCTAACATCCAGGCAACCATGGGAGTCAGATTCTAGAATAGTCAAGGATATATATGGAAAGAATAAAACAAGGAGGTGGAGGAAATATATGCAACATACAATATACTGCCTGCCTTTTCATAGAATTAACAGCAATGGGCATTAAAACATTTGCGTATGGTAAGAAATCAAAGGATATGGAATAGGAGTTAAAAGGGGGGGAAAGGACAAAGAAACATGTCGTCTTTAATGGTATGTATTTAGTAGCTCCAAGCTGGATGGATGTAGATGTTGCTCTCCCAGAATATTTTCAGGTGATCCCTAGGACAGGGGGCAATGGGTGGGGGTATATCTCTTAATATTCCAAATTACTAGTTTTTAAAATAAAAGGAATCTATGTGAGTGTGTGCAAACAGGATATTTTGGAGATTACTTAATTGCTTTGGTAACTTGGTTTTACTTTAGCAAGTTGAAGAATGAACTAATAAACTTCACCTAATACTCAATGGAACAAGACTGAAAATAAATGATGATGATTTATAAATAATGATGATAGTAAATAATGAAAATAAATAAACCTCTATGATGGTGACTACATGTGTTGCTGTTGTTTTTCAGTCATTCAGTTGTCTGATTCATTGCCACCCCATGGACTGCAGCATGCCAGACTTCCCTGTCCTTCACCATCTCCTGGAGCTTTCCCAGTCATGTCCATTGAGTTGATAATGCCATCCAACAATCTCATCCTCTGTCTTCCCCTCTCCTCCTGCTTTCAGTCTTTCCCAGCATCAGGATCTTTTCTGATGAGTCAGCTCTTCGCATCAAGTGGCCAAAGCATTAGAGCTTCAGATTTCAGCCTCAGTAATTCCAGGGAATACTCATGGTTGATTTCCTTTAGGATCGACTGGTTTGATCTCCTTGTAGTCCAACAGAATCTCAAGAGTCTTTTCCAGCGCCACTGTTTGAAGCATCAGTTCTTCTGTGCTCAGCTTTCTTTATGATCCAGTTCTCACACACAAACATGACTACTGGAAAAATCATAGCTTTGACTAGCAAAATTTTGACCTTTGTTAGCAAAGCCATGTTTCTTTGTTTTAATATGCTGCTGAGGTTTGTCATAGCTTTTCTTCCAAGAAGCAAGCATCTTTTAATTTTGTGGCTGCAGTCATCATCCACAGTGATTTTGGAGCCCAAGATAATAAAGTCTCTCACCCCTTCTATTGTTTCCATATCTATTTGCCATGGGGCCGAATGCCATGATCTTCATTTTCTGAATGCCATGATCTTCATTTTTTGAATGCTGAGTTTTAAGTCAGATTGTCATGCTCCTCTTTCACCTTCATCAAGAGACTCTTTAGTTTCTCTTCATTCTCTGCCATAAGGGTGGTGTCATCTGTTTATCTAAAGTTATTGAAATTTCTCCCAGCAATCTTGATCCCAGCTTGTGCTTCATTAGCCTGGTATTTTGCATGATGTACTCTGCATATAAGTTAAATAAGCGGGATGACTATATACAGCATTGACATACTCCTTGCCCAATTTGGAACCAGTCTGTCGTTCCATGTCTGATTCTAATTATTGCTTCTTGACCTGCATAAAGGTTTTTCAGGAGGCGAGTAAGGTGGTCTGGTATTCCCATTTCTTGAAAAAATTTCCACAGTTTGTTGTGATTCACACAGTCAAAGGCTTTGGCATAGTCGATGAAGCAGAAGTAGATGTTTTTCTGGAATTCTCTTGCTTTTTCTATGATCCAACAGATGCCAGCAATTTGATCTCTGGCTCCTCTGCCTTTTCTAAATCCAGCTTATACATCTGGAAGTTCTCGGTTTATGTACTGTTCAAATCTAGCTTGAAGGATTTTGAGCATTACCTTGCTAGCTTGTAAAATGAGTGCATTTGTGAGGTAGTTTGAACACTCTTTAGCATGGTTCTTCTTTGGGATTGGAATGAATACTGACCTTTTCCATACCTGTGGCCACTGTTGAGTTTTCCATATGTTAGAAGCTTATATTGTCAAAGAAGAGGAACAAAATGTAGCACAGGAAAATATAGTTTAAAGTGCTAAGTCAAGATAGGATTGTTCTAATGCCAAAGATTTTAAACAGAAGAATACTGGAGAGTGATGGAAGGAATTTAACACTAAAATTTGGGCAATATAAACACAAATGATACTGAGAGTTGATATATATATATATGTACATATTTCAACAACTGTTTTTTCGAGGCTTCATTGTGCCAAGACACTATGCTAAGCCTCACAGCACAATTGTGATTAAGACAGACCAGATCTTGCCCTAAGGAAGCCCACTCTCTAGTGGAACAAATGACTGGAACTAGGGCTTCCCTCATGCTCAGTTGGTAAAGAATCTGCCTGCAATACAGGAGACCCCGGTTCAATTCCTGGGTTGGGAAGATCTGCTGAAGAAGGGATAGGCTACCCACTCCAGTATTCTGGCCTGGAGAATTCCATGGACTGTATAGTCCATGGGTCACAATGAGTCAGACACGACTGAGTGGCTTTCACTTTCATGTAAGTTCTAGTAAGGCTAAAGAGGCCAGTTCCAGTTGAGTACCATATAGGAATGTATGTCCTGGACTTCTAGTCACCCTATTTAAATTCCTTTCCCTAGTAATACCATACCTTTCTAAAGATAACACAATTTATAGTGAGAATGAAACCTACACTATGGAACACTTTTTGTTGTTTATTTGCTCAATTTTGTCTAATTCTTTGGGACCCCATGGACTGCAGCACATTATGCTTCCCTGCCTTTCACTATCTCCCAGTTTGCTCAAACTCATGCCCGTTGATTTGATGATGCCATCGGAACACTTGATTCTCATTATTTGTAAATTCTGTATCTGAGAATTTGCCTCTGGCTAAAATTTATTTATAACCCTTAAATCAATATTCATAACATAAACATTCATTTGTGAATGTGTACATTCATAGAGAGGTAAAAAAATCGAGTCTCCCTGGATGAACATTCTCAGATGAAGTTGAATAAAATTATTTTCTTCCTGTTTCATCTCTCATACTGCAAAGAAGTGTTCTTTTTGCAGTTCATATAGTGTCCTATTTTTCTCACTTTTGTTTTTTGTTGTTTCTGCTGTTAAAAGTGTCCATTAAAACCTAGAACTGAAGTGCTATCTAGTGTTCTTTAGCACAAGGAAGCCTTGATGTGCCTTATGGTGAGAGTATAGTTGTGTCATATGAATTTTGTTTAGAAGTGAGTTACAGTGCTATTGACAGTGACTTCAGGGTCAATGAATCAACTGTATATATTAAATACATTGCCTTTAAACAGAAATACACATAAAATAAAGTTATGTATTGTTCTATCTCTGTATTTCCCCTAAGAGCAATTCCAATTTGGTATTTGCTAATTAGTAGTCCCAGTTCATTTAACTAAAAAACTACTGCAAGCTGACTGTATATTGTTTTCCTACAGTTCTCATAACTAACATGCAATCATTCAATAATTGCATTTGATGTTAACTTATAGGCCCTATTTTCTTAAAATTTGTTGAAATTATTAACCCTTACTCCCACCGGGGAACTCCCTACCCCTTAGCAAGAGCAAGGCTATCTGACTTTGTTTGAGTCTCCTCCTTCTATTTTATTAATTTACTGATACTTTCAATCTACATTTTCTGGTATATTTTCCAACTGTCCCATATCTCATCCCACCGTGGCTGCTTCCTTATATTAGAAGTGGTTATTGCAGGGACCTTTGGATTTCTCCTTAGGCAGAATTTCTGTTAATTTATTAAAGCAGTGACTTTCTTTCTCAAGTATATGGACTTTATCAATTGTATTTCTGTTACTGCCACTATTTCTTTTTTAATTGCCCTTGCAAAATTCACACAAATGTTGAAAGTCAAGAAAAAAAAAAAAAGCAGTTTTTTTGTTCTTCTTTAACTTAAACTCTCTCCCTCAAGGTTCTTTGCAAAAACATCTATGAATAACCACTTTCACTCTAATGGTAGGGGTATTTTAGATCATTTCAATTTTAGCCAGGGAGAGAAACAAAAAAAGGAAAACATTGTTTAGGCTGCAGTCTGGATGATCTTGTGTCAGTGTTATTCAAAGAGCCTTTATTATAAGATTGTTTCTCATCTCTTCCTATAAATCAACTGGTGGAGATACTATAAAACAAAGGTACAATTGTGTAAGAAAAGCTGGAAAAATCTAAAATCAGAATAAACTATGGATTGTATAAAAGTGTAGGTATTCAAAAAAGGAGTTTATAAATTTTATTTTAAGCTAATGAATCATATGAATAGTTGAGGAAAATGAGGCCATTTTTTCCCCTTCTGTCAATTGTATTGGATATAGTCAATTATATCCAATACTCAATTAAAAATACTTATCTGTAAAAATTTTTTTTAAATTTAAGAGGAAATTTAAGTCAAACATACTCCAAATGAAAGTAGGAAGGCTGAATCCCATTAAAATAGTAAAGATTTAGGTCCAGACATATTATTGCCTCAGGTACTAAAGAGAATATTGGATAAAATCATGAAATAATGTTCCAAGACTCAAGGTCTGAGTACATTTCTGAAAAAGTAAAATGGTTGAATTTAGAAAATACAGTGTAGAGAAGCATGTGATCAAATCATAGAAAAATTCTAAAATTATCAAATCTAATAATCTTTAAAAACTTCGATATGGAAGCCAAAGTTACCAAAGTCAGCATGCATTCATTTATGATAGCTTATAACCAAGACTTTAAACCTATTTGCTAAGCTTATTAAACTTAATAATTTATTTGAACTCATTTATTTGTATCCTAACAAAGTCTTTAAAATTTATTGTATAGTGGTAGCCTAAGATCATAGATATGGATTCCATGATTTAAAGTTTGTAGAATAAACACTTGGCTGAATCATCTCAAGCAGGCTGTGGCAATCACGTTAACAAATATTAGGGTCTAGAGAAAGAGTTGGCAAACTGTGGCCACAGACCAAAGCTGTCCACAGCATGTCACTGTGTAGTCCACAAGGTAAGAAAGGTTTTTACATTTTGAAAAGTTGTTTAACAAAAACAAAAACAAAGAATAATAATAGACAACATAATAGACATTATGTTGCCCACAAAGGCTGAAATATTTATTTTCTGCATCTATCCTTTGATGAAAAAGGATTTGCTAGCCCCTGGACTAGAGAAGAGTTTCTGCTTCTATGTTTTCAGGACTCTGTCCTTGAGCCAGTGCTGTTCTGTATTTGATCAACAATCTAGAGAAATCTGAAAAGTTCTTGTTAAGTAAATGAATGCTAAAAGCTGGGAGGGCTAGTTTAAAATGAGAGATCTAAATTCGGGCACACACAAGCTTACAAGCACACTCACATATGCCAGCTGACACAAAAACTATCTAAAAAGGGGAATTTAGTGGTTATAGGTAATATATTCAATATAAATGAAAGTGAAAATGGTTTGATGGCTACACACTTGGATTAGAAATATTATGATGCTGGTTCAGATGTGACCCATTCCTATTTAACTTAGTTATACCTACAGTTATAATCTATCTACCCACCAACCAGAATCTAATGATTTGTGTAGACAAGAATTATACAATATTAATAATGTATATTTCACATCCCAGCTAGAATGCAGCCTGGAACATTACTGATACTAAATACTTAGTTACTTAATGAATGAATAAGGAACATATGAAAGAATCTAGTACTGTACCTTATGTATTTAATGCTATAGAAATACTGTCAATGGATTAATGAATGGCTTCATAAAATACAGTGCTGTTTTACTGCATTATTAAAATTCTGTGCCTTATGCAAAAATTCATTCTTAATTAGATCAAATTAAAGTCATTTTATTCAGTTAAGAGAAATCCATTATTTGAAGTTATTGATTAACTGGATTTTATTTTTCCCCTCTGTGCTTCTGTTTAGGTAATTTCTGTCTTCAAGTTCACCTATTATTGAGTTCACTGATTCTTTCCTCAGCTGTTGATTTTTTTTTTTTTCCTTCCATGGCGGCTACTTCATTTTTAATTGTTAGTATTTCCATGATTTTTCTTATAGTTTCCATCTCTGTGCTATAATTCACCTTCTGATCTTGCATATTTAACATATATATTTGAAATTTAATTTCAGTTATTTTTATCAGTAGAATCTTTAGTTGGAATTCATTTTAAATTTCCATTGAAAATTTTGTTTTGATATTTTAAAAAATTTCCTGATAAGGTTCTAAGATCATTTTTTCCCCTCACATATTATAGCATATTTTTAAAAACATTTTATGCTGATAATTACTATACCTGGAGCCTGTGTATCTTTTTCTTATACCTGTTGGTGATGCTGGTTTGTGTTCATGTTTTCCTCACTGCCTATGTACCTGATATATAATTGTTGTGTGTTGTATAGGAGAAGGAAACGGCAACTCACTCCAGTATTCTTGCCTGGAAAATCCCATGGACAGAGGAGCCTGGTAGGCTACAGTTCATGTGATCACCTAGAATTGGACACAACTGAGAGATTTCACTTTCTTTCTTTTTCTTTCTTGTATATAAAAATATATAAAATATTTAATATTTATATAAACAATTTGAGCTCTAGAAGGACAATTTTTTTTTCAAAGAGAGGTTTATTTTGCTTCTAGTCAGAACATTAGCAATCATAATTACAGGGTTTCAGATAATTCAGAGCTGAGCACAATCACTGCTTTTGGAATCGTTATTTATATAGCAGGAGATTTACCAACCTCTCCATTGTGACCCCGAATATCATATTTTTTTATTTTACATGCTGTGTGCTTGAATCCTTGAACTGCTATAAGCTGATATTTGAGTCTGCAGCTTCTCAGTCTCCTAGTTGCCTTTTGTGGAATGACAGATGTTTCAAAATTTAAAAGTTATCCCAAACACCAGATTCAAATAACTGGTATTCCCTGTGCTATTAAATATGAGGTGAGTAATCTTCACTGTCTTGATAGCTTCAACAACTTCAAGCAGACAAAAACAAAATATTGTACAATTTTTCTAGTGGTCCTCAGTAGGAAAGTTCGGAGAAGGCAATGGCACCCCACTCCAGTGCTCTTGCCTGGAGAATCCATGGAAGGAGGAGCCTGGTAGGCTGCGGTCTATAGGGTCACTAAGAGTCAGACACGACTGAGCGACTTCACTTTCACTTTTCACTTTCATGCATCGGAGAAGGAAATGGCAACACACTCCAGGGAGTGTTCTTGCCTGGAGAATCCCACGGATGGGGGAGCCTGGTGGGCTGCCGTCCATGGGGTTGCACAGAGTCGGACATGAATGAAGTGACTTAGCAGCAGCAGTAGTAGGAAAGTTGATCCAAATTATCTAGTCTGCTGAATCCTCGAAAGATGGTATGTTTGTTGTCCTTATTCACTTTTTCCCTGGTGGCTCAAGCAGTAAAGAATCTGCTTGCAATGCAGGAGACTTGAATTCAATCCCTGGGTTGGGAAGATCCCCTGGAGTGGGGAATAGCAACTCACTCCAGTATTCTTTCCTAGAGAATTCCATGGGCAGAGAAGCTTGGTAGGCTATAGTCCCTGGGATCACAAAGAGTTGGGCACAACTGAGGGACTCACACACACACACACACACACACACACACACACACGTGTTGATCTGGCTGATATGCTTTCTCTAAAATAATATGTTTGTCACAGGAGTTTTTCACCAATTTACATTCATCAATTGTGCATGATAGTTTTATTTGCCTCATATCCTTTTTAACTCATTCTTATAGATTTCTACTAATATCTTAAGACACTTGAAGAAAATTTTAACTTATATTGCCCTGAAGCCATTTTTTATTTTATCCTTTAAAAAATAAATTATGTCTCATATATTTTATATTCATATTATATTTTTATTTTATATATCTTTTTTCTCTGCTGTGTATTTGGGTGTTTTATTTCTCAATAACCTATTTTGAATAACAGAAATTTTAAATTAATGTTGTCCCAATTTATTTTTTTTTGAGTCTAACAATTTTTGTCTACTAAAAAATATTTGCTACCACAACTACAGGAAAACATCTTTCTACATAGCCTTATAGGTTATTCTTTTACTTTTCTTATTTAGATTGAAGAATCACCTGAAATTGATTTTTGCAAGTGTGTAATTGACCTAGTATGATTTAACTTAAAGTATCATCCTCTTCCCTTCACTGCATTGTCACCTGTGTCATAAATGACAATGATCATATCTGGATAGACCTATATCTTAATTATTAAGTCCATTGGCCTGCTTTTCCATTTTTACACTAATTCCACACTCTCTTAATTATACTAGCTTTATATTTACAATCTCAGTTTGTGGTAAAGTGTTTGAAGCTTGTTCTTTTCTACAAAGATTTAGAAAAACAAATGAAGGTGTTTTAAATCCTTGAAGAGAAAATCTGAACAGATCTACTGACAACAGAACCAAACACATTTTACATAAATAAACAGATCATTGTTAATTCTTTATTTCCCAGCTAAATTCAAATGAACCCCAAAACCCTTATTAATAACATCAATGAATTTTATAAAATTGTGTATCATAAGTCTGTCAGAACAAGCTTCAACAAATCATACATTTCTAAAGAATAAATTTTGGAATAAATGCAACCATTTTAAACATCCTCTCATTTTGATATAGAATCATGAGACTGACCGATGCAAAGGGTATTCTGTGTAGCATGTTTAAAATACAGCAGAAAGGAATTGGGAGGCAGAGTGTTAGAGTGTATGTGAGGGAAAGAAGAATGAATAAAAGACCATTTTGGAGACTTCCCCCCAAAAGCAGAGGTAGTTGGAAGTTTAAATCTTGGGGGAGATGAATAGAGGGACCTTACATACTCCATAAAATAGCAACAGAAACCGATGGACCATATAAAGCAGAAGCCTGGGGTCATTGTTCTTATGCTTCAGTGGGAGAGTCAGGCAAATCTTTACACTCTCTGAGGCTTCAAGAAAAAAGAAAATTGCTTGTCTTGTAGAGAAAGAGCAAGTAAAAACTCACTTAGATCAGAAGGTGAGCCCCTAGTACATCTGGTTCTGACACTATGGATTTGATCTCCTTACGGGACAAAGCTCTTGGACAACTCATATAAGGCCTGCTTTTGGACTATGATCTTCAGGGAAAATAGTAATTGAGACAACCTTGAATTACTTGATAAAAGAAGTGAGGTTGTGGCAGGGTTTGAAATTAAAATTTCCTTGGAAATGGGTGTGCAAGAGGAAGTTTATATTCTCATATTCAGATAAATTTTTGTGTAAACTTTTAAAACCTTGCCCTTTGACACTATCAAAGTTATATTTTCTAACTCAGCCAATCTTTATCTTTGCTACACATCCTTTCATATTGGTTTTCATTTTGTTTCATCTGAAGGAGAAACAGTTGAATTTGTAGCCTTCAAAAATGTTTGTAGTGGGTGGAAATGAGCTACTCTCCCACAAACTGCACAACAGATTTTAACAAAAGCATGTCCCAAATTCTCTATCACCCATACTGACATTTATTAATCATGTGTTTATTAGCAAGCAAGCACAAAACCTTTCAAGCTGTTCATTCTGTCAGCTTCAATGAACAGCTATGTCTTATTAGGTGTCCTGGCCACATCTTAAAAAATTCATGTAAGTTAGATCCTCAACTTTCCAGAGCCAGGCAGGATTTTATAACCACTGGGGCTGGCATCACAGATTCACATAAACCAAGTGGTTGAACACAGTGTATTTTAAAAGTCAAGCCTCTAGTGCCATCCCCATGTTTCTGTCCCACCTCTCTAGGTTTCTATATGCTGCTAATCTGTGTGTGGGAAATGTTTCAAAATATTTTAGCCATTTCACACAACTGAAACACATTTAAATTTATCAAAGAAAACATATTTGAAGTATTTATCATGCTAGTCAATGGAACATTATTTTTACCAATAAAAATCCATTTCCTACATTTGCAATATCAATTTTATAAATGTAGGTTGTTGATTAGATTCAGATTAAAAATCTTGTAAGAGCCATCTCTGACACACAGTTTTTATGAAATAATGCTAACCAGCTATGTACAGACTATGTATTCTGAGTTAGTCTGCTAGCTATACAAGATTATATTTTAACCAAGATAACACCCACATAATACCACACTGTATATAATAAAGTATTTTAAAGTTAGTTGCAAATATTGTAGAAATTAGTCTCATTAAATTGCAGAAATATCAAGTTACTTTATTAATATGGAGGAGTGGGAAGAAGTGTGGAGATTAATGGATTAAGATGTTCAAAAATGCAAGTTATTATCAAACTGAAGCTATACTTTGCATCTTAAAAAATATATCAAAAACACCATTAAACTGTATGACATTCCTGAAATAGTAAATTTATTCTGGGGCAATGAAAGAACAGTGAGTACCAGTTAAGTTGATCCGTCGTGTCCGACTCTTTGCGATCCCCTGGACTATAGCCTACCAGGCTCCTCCATCCATGGGATTTTCCAGGCAAGAGTACTGGAGTTGGTAGCCATTTCCTTCTCCAGGGGATCTTCCTGACCCTGGGATTAAACCAGGTCTCCCGCATTGCAGGCAGACACTTTACCATCTGAGCCACCAGGGAAGCCCTAATGAAAGAATATCCTCATTTAATTGATTTGAAGATAACAATATAAGGGAAACAAGCATAAAGTATAATTTAAAAATGAGTACTGTTAATGAAATAGGAAGAAAGAGGGCAGGGCCCAACCTTTAAAAGAATGACATAGCTGTTGGGGATATGACGTAAACTGGCTAGAACCCACTAGGCCCATGATGGCAGATTTGGCTTTCAATAAACCTTGATCCTCTTTATACTCTCATTGCAATTCATTAACATCCAGCTGGCACTAGTGGTAAAGAGCCCTCCTGCCAATGCAGGAGTTATAAGAGACATGGGTTCGATCCCTGGGTGGAGAAGATCCCCTGGAGAAGGGCGTGGCAACCCATTCCAGTGTTCTTGCCTGGAGGATCCCATGCACAGAAGAGCCTGGTGGGCTACCATCCATAGCGCTGCAAAGAGTCAGACATGACTGAAGTTACTTAGCATGCAAACCTTCATCCTCTTTACACACCCACTGTAAATTATTAGCATTTAAATGACACACCCACAGCACCATGACAGTTCTGAAGTGAAAAGCGAAAGTGTTAGTCACTCAGTCCTGTGGGACTTTTTGTGACCCCATGGACTGCAGTACATGGAATTCTCCAGACAGGAATACTAAAATGGGTCACCATGCCCTTCTCCAAAGGATCTTCCTGACCCAGGGATTGAACCCAGGTCTCCTGCATTGCAGGCATATTCCTTACTATCTGAGTCACCAGGAAAGCAGGACAGTTCTGAACCAACCATAAAAGGTCAAAGAGTGGGCAATGGCCCAGTTCCTGGAAATCCCCACCCCTTCCATAAAATAGTTGAAATAATCATCCCACTCATTAGCCTATGAAATTATCCAGCCCATAAAAACTAACCACCTCATATTTCAGGGCCTCTCAGCACCTTCTGAGGTGGCCCACACTCTGTCTATAGAATATATTTCTCTCCAAACAGACCCTCTTTTCACCTTTCATTTTGTCTCTCACTGAATCCTTTCTCTGTGGTGAGATACATCAAGAACCTGATCTTCATTAAGTCTTGAGACCAGGTGTGTGCTCTCAATTAAAAGACTGCAGCTTCAAGTCTCAACAAGTTCTGCAGTTTCATTGTTATCCCCACTTAACAGTTGACAAAAATATGTCACATCGTTTAATATAGTTTTTGATAAAGAATTTCAAATATAGTTAATTATATTACCCTTCATAATGTATTCTTTATGTATTGCAGAAGACATATGTAAATTACTTAGTTTTAAAGTAGTATCTCATACAAATCTCATATAAGAAATATTAACAGGGAGGCCTGGTTCATGGGGTCGCAAAGAGTCGGATATTACTGAGCAGCTGAACTGAATACCTAATACAGTTAAAAATGTTAATACAGTTAAAATTATCATTGTAGTTCAAATCTAATAGTTGAATTGACATTGAGTTTGCAAGAAAAGGATATAAATTGACAGAAAATAACATATCAGCGAGCTGATTTCCAGAGGCAAGTTTATTTTTCCTTTGAAAGTAATATTTCTAACAGTTCACCCCTCTGGAAAAAAGAGATCTACTGTATTTACTTTTTCCTGACTTTGTGTAACTTTTGGGAAATCCATTTGGAACTCATTCTCAGCAGAATAGTGACAAATGTATGTTAAGCACTGTAATAAAATTATTACCAACAATATATAGCGTTTGCAATGCACTTAAAACCTTGTTAATATTTTGATATCTATTGATGATTTTATTAGTATCATCCTGTTGAAAATGACTCATCATTCCTATTTAACTTTAATTTTCACTTTCAAATGCAATGTGAAAATTAATAGTTTCATGACATAAAAGTTTTTTAGCATGTTATTCAATTGAATTTCTATACAGTAATATACAAAATGGAATAACTAAGATGATAAAACAAGATACAATCTAAGTGTCTAAGAAATTTATTTTCAAGTGAGTATTCATTTGTTTCCTATTCTAAAATAAATCTGAATTTTATCAGTTTCTCCCCCAACCCACCCCAGAAACTTAATGGAATTGCATTCACTGTATAAGCAATGTTTTAGGAAGAAAAAAAAAATTGACTATTCTAAATGTTGATAAAGCAAACTTTGTCCCAGATAAGAAATGTTAGCAAAAATAATTTTAAAAAATACAGGAAACTTTTCTTTGTTTAAGCAAAATTGATCGCTCTGATAGATACAGAAGAAAGTAATTTCAATGTTTAAGAAGCTTAGATGCTAATCACTCCCTCTCTTGAGGGGCTTACTTATTTTCTTTTGTGTGTTGTTTTTCCCTTTCTGCCTAAATCTTTAGAGATTGAAATAGCTTTAAGACAGAAATGATAACTTGAGGGTGTTTTTTAGCACATAATTTAACAGTACATAGAAGGAAAAGGAACAGGATAAGCATGAGGCATACTATATCTTCAGTTTGAATAAAGTTCAATGACCAGAAGAACACTTCAAAAATCAAATCATATAAAATATTTAAAAGATTTTGATGCTAACAAGGATTGAGAAAGCTGTTGAGGTCAGAGTAAGCGCAGAACCATATGGTGCAATGCTGTAACTGTGTTGTTAACATGTTCAAGGAGGAACCTTGAAGTCTAAAACAAACAGCATTTTAGTCTCCATGTAATCTGAGTGATCCTTTTCGATTCTAAGTCAAATTAAGTCACTCCTCTAATCGCTTCCTCTCTCCTTCAGAATAAATCTAGGTCCTTCGCTGGGCTTTCATATGCCCCTCTCCTTTTCTGACTGCTCCCCCTTCTCCATGCTCCTGCTACACTGGCTTTCAGATGTGTCTTTGAACATACCACCTCTTCTAAGCCTCAGGGACTTTGTCCCCACTGTTTTTTCTACCAGGAAAATTCTTATATTGGCCAAATAAAGCCAGATCTCAATTCTTTGCTTCAGTCAGTGCCTAGTCAGGAATACAGAAGCCCCTCTAGATAATTCAAACAGAGAAACTCAATGATAGTACATGCATACAAAAGAGACAGAAGGGCTAGGAGGATAAACAGAAAGGATATTACCCAAAGATTAAAACCTGTTGCCATCTGTGTTAGGTAGAATACAGCTCTCATGCCTCTAAAGATATCCATGTCCTAAAAAAGATCTTCATGACCCAGATAATCACAATGGTATGATCACTCACTTAGAGCCAGACATCCTGGAATGTGTAGTCAAGTGGGCCTTAGAAAGCATCACTACGAACAAAGCTAGTGGATGTGATGGCATTCCAGTTGATCTATTTCAAATCCTGAAAGATGATGCTGTGAAAGTGCTGCACTCAATATGTCAGCAAATTTGGAAAACTCAGCAGTGGCCACAGGACTGGAAAAGGTCTGTTTTCATTCCAATCCCTAAGAAAGGCAATTCCAAAGAATGCTCCAACTACCACACAATGGCACTCATCTCACACGCTAGTAAAGTAATGCTCAAAATTCTCAAAACCAGGCTTCAGCAATACGTGAACCGAGAACTTCCAGATGTTCAAGCTGGTTTTAGGAAAGGCAGAGGAACCAGAGATCAAATTGCCAATATCTGCTGGATCATTGAAAAAGAAAGAGAGTTCCAGAAAAACATCTATTTCTGCTTTATTGACTACGCCAAAGCTTTCGACTGTGTGGATCACAATAAACTGTGGAAAATTCTGAAAGAGATGGGAATACCAGACCACCTGACCTGCCTCTTGAGAAATCTGTATGCAAGTCAGGAAGCAACAGTTAGAACTGGACATGGAACAACAGACTGGTTCCAAACAGGAAAAGGAGTACATCAAGGCTGTATATTGTTACCCTGCTTATTTAACTTATATGCAGAGTACATCATGAGAAACTCTGGTCTGGAAGAAGCACAAGCTGGAATCAAGATTGCTGGCAGAAGTATCAACGACCTCAGATATGCAGGTGACACCACCCTTATGGCAGAAAGTGAAGAGGAACTAAAAAGCCTCTTGATGAAAGTGAAAGAGGAGAGTGAAAAAGTTGGCTTAAAGCTCAACATTCAGAAAACTAAGGTCATGGCATCTGGTCCCATCACCTCATGGGAAATAGATGGGGAGACAGTGGAAACAGTGTCAGACTTTATTTTGGGGGTATCCGAAATCACTGCAGATGGTGACTGCAGCCATGAAATTAAAAGACGCTTACTTCTTGGAAGGAAAGTTATGACCAACCTAGATAGCATGTTAAAAAGCAGAGACATTACTTTGCCAACAAAGGTCCATCTAGTCAAGGCTATGGTTTTTCCAGTGGTCATGTATGGATGTGAGAGTTGGACTGTGAAGAAGGCTGAGCGCCAAAAAATTGATGCTTTTGAACTGTGGTGTTGGAGAAGACTCTTGAGAGTCCCTTGGACTGCAAGGAGATTCAACCAGTCCATCCTGAAGGAGATAAGTCCTGGGTGTTCATTGGAAGGACTGATGCTGAAGCTGAAACTCCAATACTTTGGCCACCTCATGCGAAGAGTTGACTCACTGGAAAAGACCCTGATGCTGGGAGGGATTGGGGGCAGGAGGAGAAGGGAATGACAGAGGATGAGATGGCTGGATGGCATCACTGACTCGATGTACATGAGTTTGAGTAAACTCCAGGAGTTTGTGCTGGACAGGGAGGCCTGGCGTGCTACGATTGATTGGGGGTCACAAAGAGTCGGACACGACTGAGCGACTGAACTGAACTGAACTGAATTTCTGAAAACTGTGAACATGCTATGTGAATAAGGCAGTCTGAAGTTCCATTGCAGGTGGAATTAAAAGTACTAAGCAGCTGACCTTAAAATAAGGAGAGTGTCTTCCATTATCTGGTAGGCAGAATGTATGTGTGTATGTGTTTGGTCATGTCTGACTCTTTGCAACCCCATGGAGTGTAGCCTGCCAGGCTCCTCTGTCCATGGAATTTCCCAGGCAAGAATACTGAGTGGAAAGATACCTTTTCCTACTACAGAAAGCAGAATGTATACTGAACCCTTGAACAATATGTGTTTGAACCACATGGGTCCAGTTATAGTGGGATATTTTTCAGTAGTACTATAGCCCTACATGCTCTCTGGTTGGCTGAATCCACAGATGTGGAGGAATCATGTATATGGATTCCCTACTATAAATTACAAGAGGACTAGCTCCTGAGTTGTTCAAGAGTCAGCTGTAATTACACTGGTTGTTATAAGTGGAAGAGGGAGGCAGAAGTGTTGAGAGATTTGAAGATGCTACTCTGCTAGTTTTGAAAATGGAGGAAAGGGTGCTATCAAGATTCACAGCAATCTCTCAAGGCTGGAAAAGTTGTGGAACCAATTCTGCACTCAAACCTCCAGAAGGAAAATAGCTCTGCTATTATCATGCTTTTAGTCTAGAGGGACCTAGTTTGGATTTCTTACCTCCAAAACTGAAAGAAAATATATTTGTGTTGTTTAAGCCACTTAATGTAGTGATTTGTTACAGTAGAAACTAATACACTACCCTGGAACCTATAAAACCACATGCCTATCTGAGCTGGTGGTAAGGCAAACCATGTAAGTATCTCACACACACACACACACACACACACACACACACACAATTCAGGACCTGCAATTTCCTTGTTTATAATAGTTTTGATTACTACAGGCTGGCTCATATTTGCTGGGCTTTTATATTCATTTTTAGGGTTTTAACTTCCACCTGTATGTTTATGCTTCTCGGTCTATTGTTTTATCCCTGAATGCTCTATAGTGTCAAACTTATATATCTTTTTGTTTTTCCTGAATTTTTTTTTTTTAATGGATGTTCATATTAGGCTTCCCTGGTGTCTCAGACACTAAAGAATTCGCCTGCAATGCAGGAGACCTGGGTTCGATCCCTGGGTTCGGAAGATCCCCTAGAGAAGGAAATGGAAACCTACTCTAGTATTCTTGCCTGGAAAATTCCATGGACAGTGGCGGGCTACAGTCCACAGGGTTTCAAAGAGATGGACACGACTGAGCAACTAAGACAAGGCTAACCCAAACTCATTATGTTCAAAGTAAGACTCAGATTCTAAAAATAAGCCTGTATTTATCCTGCTTACTCCTCAAATTCCCAAAACAGTCTGCATTCCTTTGTACTCCTTATTTTGTTGAAAGGCCTACTATCACTTGATGTTTTAAATTCAAAAGTGAGACACATATTTCAGCATGTATCAATCATAACCTATGTGCTATTTTATATCCTGTTTTTTTACTTTTCTCTTCCTCACCATCGAAATCATGCTAACTCCCACTGTGCTAACTATTCTTGCTTTTCTTACTTCTTGTACTGCCTTCCATTTTCAGTAAATGGTTTCTATTCTTGCCTGCCTCCATCTTTTGAACAATTTTTGACTTTTACAGTTTGACAGGATCTTATCTTATAAGTTCCTCCTTCAAATGATAGAATTTCAGAGCCACTATTTCTTAGTCTCCCGTGCAGTTAGTCTGTATTTTTGTGATGTGGACTGCATCACTTAGATACATATGGATGCACTTCTAGTTCCGTAGTGAGCGGTAAGGTGGCTATTATGCTGTAAGAGGTGGTGGCACAGTTTTCAACATCAGGTTATTCTTTTGCAGAGTCTGGGTTGATTACTGTCACCAGGGGAAGGCTCCTTCACTAACCTAGTTTGTGGTGAAGTTCTCAATATTTCTTCAGTAAATTTAATCTCAAACCTGTTTCTCTAGACATCTCAATGATTCTGTGAGCTAATATCCTTTAGCAAATCTTTTGCTGGTTAACTAGCCATAATTAGTGTTAGTATTAGTTGCTCAGTTGTGTCTGACTCTTTGCATCCCCACGGAATGTAGCCCACTAGTTTCCTCTGTACATGAGATTCTCTAAGCAAGAATACTGGAGTGGATTGCCATTCCCTTCTCCAGGGGATCTTCCTGACTCAGGAATCGAACCCAGGTCTGCCGCATTGAAGCCCAACTAGTCATAAATACACAGAATTATTTTATATTCTATATTATGACTACATGCTCTTTAAAAGTGAAAATTGAATTCTACTGCCAAACCTCATCACTGGTGAGTTCCTTCAGTGATACACAGCAAGATAAAGTCCTGGCTGCTTTAAATTATATACAAGCTCCTCTGTAACCACACTTCAGTCTTGGTTTCTATTCTCTCTCATCTTGTGCTCCTTGTTAAGTTTTACAACTCTGAGATTCTTGCTCCTGATTCTATCTAAAATATTCAGCTCCCCTCCTTAATCACTAAGTTTCTGCCAGTCTTCTAAAACTCAAACCAAGCATAATCTCCTCCAAGCAGCCTACTCAAGAAGTGGTAGGGGAGACACATGGACACAGAGAATTGTATATAATGAAGAAAATATTATAACAGGACAGTTCAGGGAGCTGTGAAGTCAAAAGAATGGCATCTTGCCCAAAACAGGATAGTGAAGTTGGGTAAAGAAATGACTACTTCTTGAGTTCCTTGACATAGGCTAAAAATATCCTTATCAGTTAAATGTGTGTGTTCCCCATACCTAGCTGCACCTGTATCTAATACATGTTTGAGTGATTCTGGTATGAATACGAGTACAACTGTATGTGAATCAAATTATATGTATAACCAAAACAGGAAGAGACAAGGATAAGGAAAATTATTTCTCTCTCAATGCAGAGGGAACACTAGAGACATTTTACTTCTTTTAAGATGGTTTGTGAGAAGGAAAATTTGTGAACAAATAAGTTTAGAAAATACTGCAGAATGCCTCTCTTCTTGGAGATTTACTATATTCATTGGATATTAAAGATTCTGATAAATCATGCAGTATTAAAAGATCTCTAAGTTTATTTCCCCATTTTTTTAGCACTGCATACTAACAGGTTAAGGAAATAAGGTTCTGAGGAATCCGCTAAATGATGGTGTATAGGTAAAAACATAGCCAGCAATGTCTCTCCCTATTATTTTGTCTGTCATTTTCAGTACAGTGGTAATGGGAGTCTGTTTTATTATTCCATTTTACACCCTTTTCCAATGTTCAGAAAGCTATACTTTAAATGTTTTATTTGGGAAAAGAGCATAGTGCTTTTAGCCCTGATCAGAATCAATGATGACATTGCTAAGCCTCAGCAAAAGATATTTGAAGTAAACTTGTTCCTTCAACCCATTCATTTAAAATTGATCTTTCAAAATTGACCCATGCAGCTGTCAAAAATCCTCACTTTAATACAGATTTGACTCAGTGTCAAATAAACCAAATAATCATCCTTCTGAAGCAGAGGAAGGAAAGTTAGCAGACAGTAAAATTGACACTCTTGAAGAATAATTTGTTTTAAAATGATGACTAACATAATTTTCAAGAGTCTACACATTACAATAAAAACTATGTGTCTGTAAGGAACTGATTTCTTACCAAAATCACAGCTAGAACTTTTTTTTTCTTTCCCCGAAGTAACTATCTATGGAAATGTGGCAACCTTGTTGGAAAATGTATGCGGAAAAAAAAGCATGTTTCATATATTAGCAATTACTAATTTTTCTCTCTCATAATAGAGATTGCTAGTTGATTCTTTCCCTATGTATTATTAATTCTTAGCTTGGAAAAATGACCACCCAAAATAAGACATTTCTGCATTTTTCTTACTGCTAGATGTAAAGATGTGACTACCTTCTAGTCAATGAGACATAAATGGATATTTTCTGTGTCAGTTTTAGTAATTTCCTTAGCAGAGCTCTGGACACACCTTTCCTGTATTCAGAAAACTCTATTAGAGAAGAAACACCGCACCAGGAGGATAAGGGTCCCATTAGAGAGGTGGGGAATGAATACACTGGAAGAAGCCCAGCTGTAGTATTAATAGATTGTTTTTCCAAAAATGAGCTAAGCAATGTTTTACATCTCAAACAGAGTTCTAGAACCTGTTGCCACCACCTATAATGAAGTAGAGTGGTTTCCTTTCCACTAGAAGCTGGATGAGACTGTGAAGAACTGCGGGGAGAGAATGTGGTAGAAGTGACACTGCAAGACGAGATCATAAAAGGAGATGCAGCATCAGCTGGGTTCATTCTCACTTATTCTTAGGACTCAGACCCATGCCGTGAGGAAGCACGTGTGAAAAGCCAGCATGGGAGAGACGCAACCACCAGATTTACACTAAACATGGTTTCATATAAACCCAGCCCCCAGTCTTTGAATCTTCTGGTGGATGCTCAACACCAGAGCAAACACACACACAGTCCTATGACTCATTCAAATTCCTCTCACACACACACTGAGCCTGTTGTTTGTTCCATGTTACTGCATTTGGGGGTAATTTTGCTACAGAGTCAGATAAAGTGAAATAATGCATTACTTGGGATTTTGTGGTTTAGTACTGCCATTATAAAACCTGGAATAAATGGCTCTAATGTGAAAAATAAGTAAATATTATCATATTTAAGCTACAGTTATTCAGGGTTTGTTATTTTGACTACTTAGAGTTGAAAGTAATCCAGCCTTTGCTTGTGCTCTTCCTTCATGCCATGTGCATGTCCGTTACCCAGATCTCTATCTTGAATGCAGATATTGCCATGAGCTCCAGATCTGTGCAGTCAACTGCTTATAGGAAGATCAGATGCAACATAGATAACTCAACTCAAACTCATTTACATTTCTCCACAATCTGACCTACTTTTCACATTCTATACTTTGGTTAAAGACATCGTCAAACACTCAGTCAATTAAAAAACTAGGTGTTCCTCCTTTCCTCCCTTCCATTCATATAATTGTCCAACTTCAAAACCAAGCTCCATTGATTCTGCCTACTAAGATTTTCCCTTCTTCAGTACACATTTCAGTTCAGTCACTGAGTCATGTCCAACTCTTTGCGACGCCATGGACTACAGCATATCAGGCTTCCCTGTCTATCACTAACTCTGGGAGTTTGCTCAAACTCATGTCCATTGAGTCCGTGATGCCACCAACCATCTAATTCTCCATCGTCCTCCTCTTCTCCTACTTTCAATCTTTCTCAGCATCAGGGTCTTTTCCAATGAGTCAGTTCTTCACATCAGGTGTCCAAATTATTGGAGTTTCAGCTTCTGAATCAGTCCTTCCAATGAATATCCAGGACTGATTTCCTTTAGATTGACTGGTTTGTTCTCTTTGCAGTCCAAGGGCCTCTCAAGAGTCTTCTCCAACACCACAGTTCAAAAGCATCAGTTCTTCAGCACTTAGCTTTCTTTATGGACCAACTCTCACATCCATACATGACTACTGGAATGTCATAATTCTATTATTATTTCCTTTTTAATGTATGTAGTAGCTTCCCTGTTTATCTGTATACTATACTATGTATATAATATATACCAACAGGGATAGAACTCAAGTCTCCTGCATTGCAGGCAGGTTCTTTACCCTCTGAGCCACCAGGGAAGCCCCACACATATATAGATAATTTAAGCTATATATTATATTATGCAATAATATCACCAATCCATCCTCCATTGTACAGCTAAACAAAAGCTTTTCCAAAATAAAAATGTCATCATATCAGTTCCCTGATAACGGAGATCTAGCTTACATCTCCCATTTGACTTTGCATCATAATTCTAGTAATAGAGAACTGAGACTAATGAAGATAATTCTTTTCTGTATTCTCCCAGTACCATTTTCATATATTGGCCAGAACTTATAACTTAGAATTCCATGTTTCTCCCATTTTAATGTGCTGTCTAGAAGGCATTGAGTGCATTTTTCCCATCTATATTTTCTAGCCTAATTCCTGGAGTATTATACACACTCATAAATATTTTTTGAATCAGTTAACTAATGAACAGTTTATTGGCTTAAAGTTTTCACCAACTGTTTCCCTTTCCACCATTTATTCTAACAATGAGAAAAAGTATCCATTGCTTCTTTTACTTAGTACTATTCTCCATTATAAAATTTACTTTTTTTTTGTAATGTGCAAACACATGGTAATGTGTGCTTAGTCATCTCTGATGCTTCTCGACCCCAAGAACTGTAGCCTGCTGGGCTCCTCTATCCTTGGGATTTTTCAGGCACGAATATTGCAGTGGGTTGCCATTTCCTTTTCCAGGGGACCAACTCAGGGATTGAATCTGTGTCTCTTGCACCTCCTGCATTGCCAGGCGGATTCTTTACCACTGTACCACCTGGGAAGCTCCATACTTATGACAGCATCCATTTATCCAATCCAGAGTAAAAAACGATTTACTATGAAGTTAATGAGGCTTAAGCTGTAGGGCCACTTAATTACATAACCTCATCTAAAATCATGTATCTAATTTTTCCCTTAATTTTTATTCTTCTTCAAACACAGTTTCCCAAATTATATACATGCCCCACAAAATCTGAATTTTTTCCTGTTACAATTAGAAGTTATTAAGTACCTACCATTTGACAGAGACTGTACTACATCTGCACAAATTCAACAAAAAATGAAATGTATATAATTCTATATAATTATATTTCTTAAAGACATGCAGGAGGTCATGCTCACTACACATCAGATTATCACAATATCTTTTAATGTATGGCCTCTCTATTGTATTCTCCTCATTATTAACAGAATTAATCTCAGACTCTTAGAAATCTAATCTCAGCATGCGCTTTTGGGCCATATAGCCTGCAACTTCCCCATTTCCTAAATACTCCTTTACCCTACTAACTATATGTTCATTGTAAACTAAGCTTTTCCTTATTATTATCATATTAATATATTAACAATGCTCTGGTTGCCTCTCTGCTTAAGTTCTTTTCCTCCAGTATCCAGTTTTTATAATACCATCTAAAACACTCTCCAGCTCAAATTGGCAGACTTAACACTACTTCCTTCGCCTTCTGAGTAATTTGATCATACTTTTTGAATGGTGTTCATCTCACTGTTTTAATTAGGGGATAGTAGTTAGAACTATATTCACTGATGGAAAGCACAGCATTGATAATAGTGACTTAATTATTTTGTTTGCTCATCTAGACCTTTTCTCTACCAATTTCCCCTCTGCGCTTGTCTAGGAAACATGGTTTGTGCAGACTGCTTCATTATACCTCTTTTCTCCTCTAGAATCTGCTTGAGTTCAGCCAAGTGGAGGTACTGTCAGGAAATTAATATTTGAAAGGAGAGGGAGCAGCAAGAGTGCGTATTCTCCCTTTACTTCCTGCCTGGCCTTGGCAGTGGCTCTATCCTTCTGCCTGTAACCTCATATCCTGTTGAGTGACCTTTCTGCTGATCCCAGCTCTTGCTTCTTGTCAAGTTCTGACATCATCTCCCGCCTTTTGTCATGTCAGGCAAGGGAGAGGTAATGACTTTCTGCTCTTGCTGGACCAGGGTGCTTCATCATCTTTAGTTCCTTTAACCTTGACCCCACCATTAAAAATAGTCCCTTTGTTACATTCATTACATTAAAAGAAAAGAAAAAAAAAACCCTCTGTGAGGATTTTGCTCCCTGCAAAGAGTATTGGGTATCAAGTTTGAACTCAGATTACAACCTTAAAAATGTATCTGATTATCTGTCTTTTCTTGTAATGACAAGTACTTTTGACAGAATGAAGAAGGAAAATCATGCCAACATTAAAAATTGAATAAGTATTTTTTTTCCTATAAAGCATTCCCTTATTGACAGTTGGCATTAGATTATTTTATATTAGCCCTTGCATATCTATTTATACCTTCAAATTATACCATGTTTTTATGACAGCATGAGATTTTACTGTCTTCTTAGAGAAAAGAAGGAAAAATTATTATGTCCTTCATATAAAAACTTTTTGTCATAAATAGCTCTTTCATTTCAGAAATATCTGTCACAGAGTGGATTTCATGAGGAAATTAAGTTTTAGAGCACAGCTGAGGGAAAATAATACCTGCCTAGGAGTCAGGAGCTAAGTCATAGTTCTACTTCTAAGAAATCGCTTTTGTGACCTTTCTAAACTCTTATTAGTTTTCTCATCCTGAAATGGAAGGTTTAAGGCACCACATCTTTGGTTTCTTTACAAAAGGTTTGCAATTTTGGAATTCTGTGAGAAATTTCTGGTTATAAAGATATTTTCTTGGAAAATTCAATTGATTTTAGGTTCTGAAACTATCACAAATCTCTCCCCATCGGCATGACTTGGGGCAAGTCTTTGAAGAAATCATATACCCAGGGGAGATGTCAAAGGTTTAAGATACTGCCCTTAGAGTCACTTCTAGCCCTCTGATGAAGTTACAAACAATGGAAAACCCTAAACTGATTGAAGGCTGCCTTGAAATCCTGAGAGGAAGAGCTAGATGGCCCGGAACAACCCCCTTTTAAAGTGACATTTGCTTTTACCCCTCATTGCCTTGAGACCATCATCGCTTGCATTTTTGGGCTGAAATGTCATGGCAACAGCCTTAGCTAGATCGTGGTACTGGAAGCCATACTCAAATATCAGAGTGTTCACAGACTCTATGTCTAAATTCTCATCCTGCATGAGTAATTGAAAGGCCACTAGCTCAGACATAGTGATGCCTCCAGCCCTGTTATTAATGATTTTCAATATTCTCATTTACTTTCACTCATATAATACAAGTAATCTGCCTTATAAACTTAAAGGAAAAAATAAAGGGATAAAATTAATTAATATGTGTAAACATTCTTAAAATAGTTTTTTTTTTTAAAGTGGCAAATACAATATTTTTTTACTTTAGTAGTAAAAGTTTTGAAAGAAGTTTGTATTATAATCATTCTTTTTAATGTGTTTTTCCCACTAGACAGCAGAACTCATGACTAGTAGGACTTATATTAGAATAATCAGAGCCTGGGCCTCAAAAATGGAACAAAGTAGGCAGTTGCTTCTCAGACTCTATGATAGGGTTGCTATTATTTTAACTTACTTCCCTTTTCCTGTTAAATACAGCATCATGGATATTATAGACTTCTTGGGTGGCACAATGGGTAAAGAAAATGCCTGCCAAGTAGAGACACAAGTTCAAACCCTGGGTCCAGGATTACCTGGAGTGGCAAATTGCAACTACTCCAGTATTCTTCCCTGGAAAATTCCATGGACAGATAAGCCTGGTGGGCTACAGTCTATGGGGTCTCAAAAGAGTCAGATATGACTGAACATTCACATACACATGGGTATTATGGTATATGGATTCCAAAGTCCAGTAAGGTATGATATTCTGGAATAGAAAGAAACTGTCTTCTCCACAGGTGGGATGGATGCTTACAACCATGGGAACCCAAGTTCTAGAACATGCTCCTCCATGGTTACACTTTAATGTCAATCTAACTTTTATTTTTATTTGTTGCCTGTGCTCTGTGTTCATAAATAAGAGTAATTTATTTCTATTATATGTATAGTGTTGGGTCCAGAGGTTAGACTGTCCAAGTGACCATTTATACTCAGAACAGAATTTCAGGCATCTTTGTCACAAGTGTGAGTGTATGTGAAGAATGCACGGTGTTCAGGCCAAACCCAAATAGCACAATTAAAAAAAAGTTATTCATTTGGGGCAGAGATTTGTAAGACAACTCATGAAAATACTATAGTACTATTAAGACAAATGTCATATCCAGAAATGATTAGGCCCCATTAGGCTTGCTAAACAGCTTTGCTGACAAAGATAACAACAACATTTGTGACTAGTAAGAAGGGTATCTGTCATTTTATTCATGTCACCAATATTTTAAAAAAGTTATAATTTATGAGGTCTATTCTAATAAGTTCTAAGTGTTACAATCTATTTTATCAAATGAAAAATTAAATGGTAATTTGTATTTATAAATATAATGATTTAAACTGAAGACTAAATTTGTAAAAATAATTTTACCTATTTGAAATGATTAAAATATTTTAATTTCATTGTCATATTTATAAGAATATGTTATTGCTAATTTGGTGTGAACCTAATATTACATTTATTTTTAAATGTCATAAATTATAATATATATCTTGTACCACATATTTTTTTTTCCTGCTGTTCAAGACCCAAAATACTCATTCCATATGATAGTTTAAAACTATTTTAAAGAAAGCTTTGTTAAATGCTGTTAAGAATGTGATGGGGTTGGGGATAGTAAGAATAAATTAACTTAGCACTGATGCTGCTGCTGCTAAGTCACTTCAGTCGTGTCCGACTCTGTGCAACCCCATAGACGGCAGCCCACCAGGCTCCCTCGTCCCTGGGGATTCTCCAGGCAAGAACACTGGAGTGGGTTGCCATTTCCTTCTCCAGCGCATGAAAGTAAAAAGTGAAAGTGAAGTTGCTCTGTCGTGTCTGACTCTTAGCGACCTCATGGACTCCAGCCTACCAGGCTCCTCTGTCCATGGGATTTTCCAGGCAAGAGTACTGGAGTGGGGTGCCATTGCCTTCTCCGAACTTAGCACTAGGGAAATATAAAAATGATATAGGAATTAGTAAGTGTTTCCATCTCTAGAAACACAGAGGTAGAAAGAAACATTTAGAGACAGAATCCTCTAAATAGTGAATAAAACACAATATACACAAATCCAAGTGAAGCACAAAGAAAACTAGCTAGACATTTACTTTTTGCTAAGTTCAGTCCCAAATCTTACAAGACACATATGTTCACATAGTTTCCAACACTAGAAATGACTTGACGGGGTACAGATAACACTTCAACCAGATGAGAATTAGGTGGGCAGGGTGAGGCAGCCCAAGAGTAGATGTATCTTGAATTTAATTTTGCAAGAAATGAGAAATCTCAGGAAAAAACTGTCAAGATGTTGGCTTGATTCTTTATATATGGTGTTTTGATTCAAAAGTAAGATCTTCATTGGGCAAAAATTGAGGGCCGTGACTTTGAGCCTTTCTCTGCTATGTCGTTTGCCAACAAACTGCTAATTGTTTCTTGTAATTCATATTCTAACAGAAAACATCAGATCTCTGGATCAGAGAACAGATAGCTTATTACTCAGAGAGCATCTTAATATCAGTTCCAAGAGGCCAGTCTTCATAGCTATGAGATCCTCATGCTGCCATACCTGTGCAATGGGGATGCAAAACAGACAGCAATGCTGAAATTATGAGATTCTGAGATGGTATCGGGTTGGGTGCTACAGCTACCCCTTCTGTTTGAGATATGAGGGGAGATGAAGGGAGAGAAGGAGAAAGAGCTCTCGCTTCAAGACCCTGGACTTCAAGAAAATGTCTCTGGGAGAGAAAAGTCTCTGATTCCCTCCAGATGAATTCACTATCACTAACTTAAGGCATGCTTGTATTCAGTCAACTTTTAACCTTTGCCCTTAGCTCAAAGTCTAGGTTATATGCAGAAATGTGAAAATATTAATGGATAATCTTTTTCCCAGAAGACCTCTAGGCCAAATCTAAAATGGAAATTTCTTAATTTAATCATTTTGGTTAAAACCTCTAAAGTCACCACTATTTAAGACCAATCTTCTTTACAGGAAGCCCTTTGTTGAGGCATACACTCATCACCCATGCTAATGTTGCTACTAAAAGTGACATAATAGTTTAGCTTGTTAGATTTCTTCTCACAGAAGATATTTCTACCACTGTGCTTACATTTTAATAGTTCTCTATAGTCTGTGTTTACAATAACCTACCAAGGGTCCCGTTTTTCATCTGAATTTTCATCCTATTCAAGTTTCAACAGTATAATGTTAAGAGTCCTTTATCTAAAAATGAGAATCCTCTACGTTTTATCTAGAGGAATAAAGGATAAATATGACATAACCAATTAATAGATGATTTATCACATTTATTTAATAACAGTAATTGTTTATTAAATAAAACAATTCAACAATTCAGAATTACTTATTATTTTGTTTTTGAAAATACAAAAATATAATATTAACTGCTTACATAAAGCTTACTTACATATATTCCTTTACTTAATTGATTACTTATGTAGCACATGGTAGTATTTCTTCAACAAAAAATTTATTTATATTCTTTTTCTTTGGTTTTCTCTTTCTCATACTGTCATCTGAAATTAGTACTCCTCATAGCACTTTATTACATTATTTAAATGAAATAGAATTAACAGTGATGCTTTTCTTATATACTTGGTTTAAATGAATGCTCAGATTCATATTTTCTCTTTCTTTCATAGGCCATCCACCTAAGCACATAGGCATTCTTTATTATCCCCAAAGCTTAAAATAAATTTTAAAAGCAGCAACAACTTTCCAACATTAGTTCTTTTTCTCTGTCATTTTTATTAATAAGCTTACTGAAGATGTTTTCACAACTTATATTCATTTCTTCACTTCTCATTCACTTTTCATTCCAGTCTGTGCCTACCAATTCATGGAAAATATTTTGTGTCAAGGTCACTAAACTTATTCTTGTGCTAAATCTAGTAGAAAGCCATAAGTATAATTTTTAAACATACTTTCTATGTATATCAGCAAATCCAACTGAAAATCTAAATGGTATTTCTTATAGGCATCTGTATAGAAGATGAAGAAAAAGTCTCAAAATATTTATGTAAATTGCAAATTGAATTATGGTTAGCTAAATGTTAACTATCAATCTTAATAACTGGGCTTCCCTGGTGTCTCAGACGGTAAAGAATGTGCCTGAAATGCAGGATTCAATCCCTAGATCTGGAAGATCCCCTGGAGAAGGGAATGGCTACTCACTTCAGGATTCTTGCTTGGAGAATCCTGTGGACAGAGGAGCATGGCAGGCGATAGTGCATGGGATTGCACAGAATAAATCCTAATAAGTAAACTATTAATTATGTTTCCAGAGATTGAGTTATGTCAGTTGGGACTCAATGAGTTGTTAAAGAAGCATTCTGAATTTGTATTTCCCCCAAAGAAAAATAAAAACCATCCATTTAATCAATAAATACATCTATTTAATCAACCGCTGTACTTTTCTGTTTCACTCAAATATTTTTTTAACCATACTGACCTAGTTTTTGATGAAATTGGCATTTATGTAACTAATCCTTGAGAGGAAATGAAAAAGCAGATTCTACCCATGTGAGAAATTCCCTTGCTAACAGGCTGTTGAACTTACTCTGGATTGATCATAAGAGACATTCATTTTGCTCAAAAAATGCATTTAGTGATTCTTTCTGGTTCACTTGGTCAGAGCCTTTATTTTTATCTAAAGTTTAAGTAATTACATTTATCATTACTTTGTTCAGCACTAGATTATGCAGTATTTCTATAACAGAATACATAGAATATTCACATTATAGATTCCTCCATACAGATAACTTTCTCAAATTGTTTTTGCTCAGATATATAAATAGATTATCATCATATTGACATTAAATTATACATAACTTTAGCAGTGGTAGGTATTATTTTCAATTCTTCCTGAAAAAATATGAACAGAATTTAATCCCCTTTCAAATATCAAAAATTAGAAACTCTTTGTTATTTTGCTCTAATATAGATGAATATGCTCTGAGATAGATAGGTTTAATTAAACATTAATTTACCATGGATTCTCTTCTTGTTTTACTATTAAGATTAACACATAGAAGTATGGAATTTTTCTTTTCTTTTCTTCTTGAGAGTAGAAGTCAGTGAATCCAGATCTCTTCCTCCATAGTGGCTTAAGTGTGTTTATTTATCCATTAAAAAATTAAATGAACATCTACTATGTTCTAGGGATGACCCTAAGAAAGAGATTCTAATAGTGAGCAAAATAACAAAGTATCTTTGACTACATGAAGTTTATATATTCTAGTGGAAGATAGATTAGGAAAAAAAGAGAACTTGTTAACTGAAAAAATTATAATAAAAAAGGAGTCTGAATTCTTGATTCTTAAAATATCCAATTAATTGATTAATCATATAAATATACTAGTATCATATACCACATATAGTAATTTCAAAGCATGAATTTAAATAATTTTTGAAATGAAAATTTCAAAAATTTTTGAAAATGAAAATGTTCATAATGTAATACTAACAAAAATACAACCTTATTAGAGGTTATACACACACACACACAGAATTGATCCTCATTACTAACAGATTTCTTATATCCCTGTTGGCTAAATTGTATTTGTAACTAAAATCAATACTTGAAGTGCTTTCTTGATCATTTCCTGATGTGTTTATGTGCAGAGAGGTGAACAAATTTAAACGACCTCAGTCAAAAGTTCCCAGTTAGGTTAGTCAAGGTGAAACACTTTGATTCTTACACTATAAGTAAGGCTTCTTTTTGCTGTATAATAGGTGTCACATTTTTTTTTTTTCTTTTTATTGGTGATTTTGATGTTTAAAATGGTCCCCAAGCATAGTGTTGAAATGTTACCTAGTGTTTCAAAGTTCAGGAAAGCTATGATGTCCCTTTTGGAGAAAATTTGTGTGTTAGATAAGCTTCTTTCCAGCCTGAATTATAGTGCTGGTGTAAGTTTGATTTAATGGATCAATGAACTGTATCAAATAAATGTTTTAAGATGGAAACATACAAAAAGCAAGGTTACACATTCATTATTTGTTGGAGACGTTATAACCAGAGGTTCACAGGCACTTAACCCTGTGTTTCTCCTAGGGACAGTGATCAGTATTTGCTAATTCAGTGTCTATGGAGAATTTAAAGAATATTGAGGCAGGAGGTAGATGGGTCCCCAAAGAGTAAAACAATTGGAGATTCACACTCTATTAACTGAAACTCCAAGAGGAGAATAGCAGGACAATTAAGGGAAGAGATTGGGCCCCGCCCAGACCACATATCACTCATTCCCCAAACACAGGACTGTAAGCCAGGCAAATAAAATGATTGGCCAAAGGAAAACTGGAAGAAGTGCCCCATGCAAGTGACTTAAACTGCCAGGAGGGCACAACTCAGGGACTCTCCCTCTGAGTCTGCCCGTGTGTCTATCCACAGGTACTGTACCCTTTTCCTCTTAATAAATACTTTACTTACTTCATTCCTTTGCATCTTTGTGGAAATTCTTTTCTGCAAAGCCAAAGGGTCAGAGATTGAACCTGCAGGGCCCAGGGATCTAATTGGTCTAGTGGCTAGGATCTGGTGTTTTCACCGCTGTGACCCAGCCTCAGTCTCTAGCTGGGAACCCAAGCACTACTCCAAGCTGTTGCAGACTGATTCCATTTGAGATCATTATAACTACCACAAATAACGGTATACATCAACTCTCTCTCTCTCTCTCTCTCTCTCTATATATATATATATATATATAAATTCCCTCTGTGAATATTTTCTCCTTAATTTATTAGTTTTATATCATAAGCATCTTCGTTTCCAAAATTATTATTTAGTATAACATAAAATACCTTTACATACATATATTACTATGTATATAACTGGCTTCCCAGGTGGTGCATTGGTAAAGAATTCACTTGCCAGTGCAGGAGGATGCAAGAGATGCAGTTTCGATCTCTGGGTCAGGAAGATACCCTGCAGCAGGAAATGCCAACTCACTCTAGTATTCTTGCCTGGAAAATTCCATGGACAGAGGAGCCTGGTGGGCTACATTCCATGGGGCTGCAAAGAGTGAGACACGGCTGAGCACATAAGCACATGCACATGTATGTATATAACTAAATATTACTTATATATATAAGTATATACAAATATATAACTCTGTATGAGGTTGTAGGCTTAGTCTTTGATTATAGTTGTCTGTGTCCAAAGTTTTGCATTGCTCTTGACAGACTTGATGATCTTGGTGGGTTATATAAAATCCTAAGCCTTGATTTGCCTGACTATTAAATGGTGACAACAACAGTACCTTCCTTAAAAGTTTCTGAAGATGAAATAAGTTTATGCTTGCATATTAATTTGAAGAATATATTGAACATAAGTAGTAGATAAATTGGTAGCTGTTAGTTGACTTATGCATGTATATAAATCCATAATTCATATTAACTATTAAGCTGATAAGTGATAATTATTTTTAAAGTAAGATTTATTACATTCAGGGAAATTAACCCTTTTTAATGCATAGTTCTATGAGTTTTAACACAGCATATACTTATATAACCATTACCATGATCAAGATATGGAATATTTTATTACCCCTAAAGTTCTCTCATGTCACTGTCTAGTTTATCTCTTCTTCACTCCTTATCCCCAGTATCCATTGATCTGTTCTCTGTTCCTATAGTTTTGTCTTTTCTAGTATATTGTATAAATGAAGTTATATGTCATAAATGTGAAACATGATCCTTTCGAATATGGTTTCTTTCTCTTACTGTAATAAATTTGATACTCATCAATATCATAGTCTGAATCAATTGATCATTCTCTTTATTTCTCAGCAGTAATCCATCAGATGGATATACCACAGTGTGTCTATACATTCACAAGTAGAAGAACATTTAGTTTGTGTCCAGTCTTTTGTAACTTTTTAATAAAACTTCAGATTGTAAAGAATCTGCCTGTAATACTGAAGCCATGGGTTTGGCCCCTGATTCAAGAAGATCTCCTAGAAAAGGGAATGGCAACCCACTCCAATAGTCTTACCTGGAGAATTTTATGGACAGAGGAGCCTGGTGGGCTACAGTTCATGGGATCACAAAGAGTTGGACACGACTGGGTGATTAACACTTTCTGAAGACATTACTGCATAAATTTTTGTGTGAATGCAAGTTTTCATTTATCTTGGGCTAATATCTATAAGGGAGAATTTTGATCATATGATGTGAATTTTTATCTTTATAAGAAACTGAAACTGTTTCCCTAATGGTTGTATTATTTAGCATTTCCACAAAGAGAATTCCAGTTGCTCTAATATTTATTAGCCATTGGTATTATTGTTTAGTTTTCTTTTACTAAAAAACAACTGAAAACTTTAGTGGTATTCCAGAGTTGTTTAATTTGCTTTCCCCCAAAGAATCATGATATTAAGCATCTCTTTACTGACTCATTTCCCATCCATAGATCTTTTTGGTGAAGCTTCTAATCTTCAAATATTTGGAAAGTTCAAATTTGCACCATTGCTGGAGGCTATCTCCAAGTACTCTCTCATCCTATAGCATCCCTTTTTTGGCAAACTGTGGAGGACAATGCAGAAGAAACTGCAGAGGAAGCAACTTTCTCTTTTGTCTGTAATTCCTAGGGGGACCTATATGCATAGCCTAGGCTTGGCAAATTACAGTTGATTACCAATTTGGTGTGATTTCTTTTCATCTACTTGTATGGCCTCAACCTCTTTTCCTTCAGCGTCATGTTGCAGGTGACCTTGTACTTGCAGTCAGTCTAGCTTTGAGGAGTCACTTGCCCTTGATTTCAAGATACCTACTTTCTTATGAGCTTCAACACCCATCTGGCTTCAAGAAAATTTATGGTTTTATATTTTATTTATTTTTTGATAAATGAATGATATTATTTTCAAGCTTTCTATACTCTAGGCAGAAGCCCAAATCTCTTTGCATATGCATGTGTATGTCTATGTGTGTATATATATACACATATATATGTACACACATATATATATTAAATTGAAGACATATATAAACTAAATATATATATTTAATTTCTTTTTAAAAATTTCTTTATTTTAATTGGAGGCTAATTATTTTGCAATATTTTGGTGGTTTTTGCCATACATTTTCATGAATCAGCCTTGTGTGTACATTTGTTCCCCTATCCTGACCCATCTCCCACCTCCCTCGCCATCCAATCCTTCTGGATTGTCCCAGTGCACTGGCTTTGAGTGATATTTAATTTTTCTAAATTTCTTTAAATGAGCATGCATTGACTTAGCAATCAGAAAAGTAAGCAAATAAAATCAATTTTAAATAATGTAAAATGACATTATATAATACATTTAGAATACAACTTCATGTTTAAAAATAATTTCAAATCTTTCTTTGATATTTTCTACATAAATAACACAAAAATAAAAACTTTAATCTCCACTATTCAAATTTTTTTCATATTAAAAAGAAATGGATAATTTAAAAATTTTATCACTTTAGAAAGAAAAAAAAAACCACAATGGTCTCTTTTTAGCAAAGCATTCTTTTACTTTACCTTCTATTATTTATTCTCTTTCTCTCTTTACTCTCTTACTCTTTAAAAATGTGGCTTTAGTGGCTTGACATTAATGCTTAGGAATATCTATCAAATAATTAAAGCCAATAATAATCAGATTTTTGATTTTACAATCTTTTTCAATTAGTAAGATGTTGGTCATTTAATGGACCGGAACCTGGTGGTCCAGAGTCGACAATGAGAAAGCGAAAGAAGGAAAGAGGCTAATATTCCCTGGGTTATGCAGCCAGCTTTCACGCTCCAGGGAATCAGCCAGAAATAGAGAGATAGAGAGAGAGAGAGAAAGAAAGAAAGAAAGACACGGGGACCCAAGCTCTGATGGAGCAAAGGTGTTTTAATCAACATGGCATGGCATGGGCATACAAGGTAGTTATTCTCAGCAAAGATAAAGATTAAAATTCCAGACTTACAAAACACAAGGCGATCCCTATTAAAGAGAGAAAAGGTTATTTATCACCATAATGAGAAACTAACAAAGGATATGCCTGGATTCCTTAGCCCCAGGAAAGGCATACCTCTCCTCTTAATTCCTGAATATTCAGGAATTAATAAGGGCCAGAGGATTCCTGACAGTAAGAATAAACCTATCTCTAGCTATATGGTATTAACTATAGGCTACAGAGAAATTGGCTTTCCTGGTGGCTCAGTCAGTAAAGAGTCCACCCACAATGCGGGAAATCTGAATTCCATCCCTGGGTAGGGAAGATTGGCTGGAGAAGGAGATGGCAATCCTCTCCAGTATTCTTGCCTGGAGAAATCGATGGATGAGCCTGGTGGGCTATAGTCTATGGGGTAACAAAGAGTTGGACATGACTAAGTGACGCAGAAATTATTTTGTAGCAATTTACAAAATAATAGAACTTAGCACAATATCAGATATTAGCAGTATGATAGAGTACATTAGATTTGCAGTAACAATTTGATGAGAATGCAATGCTTGAAAAATACAAGAAAAATAATTATCAGTGTAAAATTAAAATTATTTTAAAGTGGTTAATCTATCATGGAATTTATAGCTTGCATATATCAAAAATAAAATGAAGATCACTGGAATTAAAAATAACTTTACAATAGATTGATTAATTTGTCAAGCAAGGGAGTACTGGTCAGTGAAAAATTCACTGTATAGATTGTTAAGGGGAAAACTTGAAGTAGTTTAAGCGTTAAAGGAAGGTAGTGTTCATGGTGGTATTGCTGAATAAAAATGGAAAGCTAACACTATGCTAGTATGGGGTGAATATGTATGTCTACACACAACTGTATGGAAATATGTTCCATTCTTCATTGGTCAGGACAGGGTCTTCAGTGGTTGATCCAATTCACCTCTGTTATCCCAGAGTCACCAAAAGTCCATTGTCTTTTATCGGCTTCAGCTTTTTTAAGCCAGTTGTGATGAAGCTAAATAGTCATTTCTGATATCTATGAATCAAGTGTGGTAAAAGTGGAATATTTTTCTTTATACACACATGGTTTAATTTCTGTCCACCTTTCCAGAAGTCTTTTTACCCGTATCACTATCGCAATCACTCTGTGTAATCGCTACAGAAAGAATTAGATTGACCAAGTCTAGAAATTAGAAACAGAAAAAAAGAAAATTTGAAAGGAGTATGTGTGCAGGTGGCCTGCACAAATTAGATGTCATTATAAAATATGAATTGTATTACTGGAAGACATTTGTCTGTTTTACTTCTGACTGCATACATACAAACATCTCTATCAACCGATTATACATCCAAGTGACACTACTAAGTACTGGGTCTGTGGTTCCTTCGGGACTTCTAATTAGGATGGTCTTAAAACTTGGCTCAGACAGTAAAGAATCTGCCTGAAATGCAGGAGACCTGGGTTTGATCCCTTGGTCGGGAAGATCCCCTGGAGAGGGAACTGGCAACCAACTCCAGTATTCTTGCCTGGAGAATCCCACGGACAGAGAAGCCTGGCAGGCTACAGTCCATGGGGTCGCAAAGTGTCAGACATAACTGAGCAACTAACACACACACACACACACACACAACTGGCATGCTGATGAAAGGGGGGACTAGTTTGTTTTTATTAATAAGCTCTCTGTTCTTGTTTAGACTGTATTGTATTTAGCATGGCTTCTTAAAGCTCAATATTCGGAAAACTAAGATCGTGGCATCTGGTCCCATCACTTCATGGGAAATAAATGGATAGGCAGTGGAAACTGTCAGACTTTATTTTGGGGGTAGCCAAAATCACTGCAGATGGTGATTGCAGCCATGAAATTAAAAGACGCTTACTCCTTGGAAGGAAAGTGATGACCAACCTAGATAGCATATTAAAAAACAGAGACATTACTTTGCCAACAAAGGTCCATCTGGTCAAGGCTGTGGTTTTTCCAGTGGTCATGTATGGATGTGAGAGTTGGACTGTGAGGAAAGCTGAGCACCGAAAAATTGATGCTTTTGAACTATGGTGTTGGAGAAGACTCTTGAGAGTCCCTTGGACTGCAAGGAGATCCAACCAGTCCATCCTAAAGGAGATCAGTCCTGGGTGTTCATTGGAAGGACTGGTGCTGAAGCTGAAACTCCAATACTTTGGCCACCTCATGCGACGAGTTGACTCATTGGAAAAGACCTTGATGCTGGGAGGGATTGGGGGCAGGAGGAGAAGGGGACGACAGAGGATGAGATGGCTGGATGGCATCACTGACTCAATGGGCATGAGTTTGAGTAAACCCCGGGAGTTAGTGATGGACAGGGAGGCCTGGCGTGCTGCGATTCATGGGGTCGCAAAGAGTCAGACACGACTGAGCAACTGAACTGAGGGGATGAATGACAATTGTGTGTTTTCTCTTTGAATGGAGATGGATGATAGGTAATCTCCAAAAGCTGTAGTCTGAAAGCCAATGGTTAAATTTTAACCATTAAGAATTAACAAAGAATGTACATTGTCTGTGGACATTTTGCTTTTTCTAAATCATGTATTAGATTCCTATTCAAGTGTTTCCTTCTACTATCCAGAAAAACATGGAAAGAGAAGAAATTTGAAATCTGAATTGTGTTTTTTGTGCTGGAGGAGGACAGTAATGAGAATTTTAATACTGATTTTTTAGACAGACACTGTATGACAAATGTTTGAGGAAATAAGTTTGTTAATACCTTCTTGCTCCTTGTGAACTGAAATCTCTGAATTGAAATGTTCCTTGGTCTCTACCAAGTTCTAATCAGATTAGTGACTAAACCTCTGGCCACAATAGCTTACAGACATGTGATTGTTTCTTTCACAATAATATATTTTTATATTCTCATTAGTTATTTGGACTGCAGTCAGGTTCAAGATAGTAGTAATTAATGTAGTTCTTCATATACTAAGTAGAGTTATTCTTATTTTTTTTCAAATCTGTTGCCCTTTTAGATAAAGTTTAAAATCTCATTTTCATCTAAAATAATAAGCAGCCCCAGGGGAAACAGAAAAGTTCATTACATAAATATCACCATAGAAAAATATGTTTTACTTTTTGTAGTTTATTTTAAAGTAAGTAGAATTGTTTTGGTGGTTGCTTTAAAATTGTGAAATTTTGATAAAACTTTGAATATAGTTTTTCAAACTAATATTCTGCATCCTGGACATCCCAATGCTCTCCATCTCTTAGCCAGGTGCTAATTTCTAGGTTAGATAATCTTTATTCCATATAATTTAACAATTCATTGAAGTAAAATACTTCCAATTAATTTTCATTTTATTTCGTATGCTCATATTAGTCATATTAGCTGAAAGGAAACTCAATTTTCTTTGAATAGTTTCTATCTACTTATCCTTTTCTGGGGACTCTAGGTTGTGATACAAGGAAATATATTTTACTGATTCACTTTTTAAGTCATTTACTAACATGTATGTTTAGAGTGCATGCTATGTAGAAGGCATTATTCTAGGATATTGGAATACAATCAGTTCTATTATGCTTAATTTGAAAATATGTATATATTTGAATACAATTCTTTTATTTGGGAAAGTTTTGAGCATAACATCAGCTTTGCGCTTGCTTATGTATAGTTTCCTTAGGAGGAAACACTTGGTGACTAGAGAAAACTATACCCTGCTGAACCAAATCTCATAGGAATACACAACATTCACACACATGCACACAATCGTGCTCATGAACACACTTCAAACATCACAGTTGATGTGTTTTATGAGCGACTTCCATCCACATCTGATGTGCTAACTTGCATTTGATTCAGATAAATCTTCTTCCACTATTTTATAATACTGCCACAGGGGTAGCCCTTCTAGAGGTCACTTGAACAAGCAAACTTCAGTTTTCTTCAAGGTATGGTGCCTTGTTTATTGAGAGTTTATATATGTCTTGACCATTTAACATGTAAATCTGTGTTGCGCTAAGTTGCTTCAGTGTGTCTGACTCTGCAACCCGATTGACTGTAGCCTTCCAGGCTCCTCTGTCCATGGGATTCTCCAGGCAAGAATACCGGAGTGGGTTGCAGTGCCTTCCTCCAGGTGATCTTCCCAACCCAGGATCAAACCAGCATCTTATATGTCTCCTCCTTTGGCCAGTGTGTTCTTTACCCCTAGCGTCACCGTGTGCGTATGTGCTAAGCACCACCTCATCATTCTTTAAATGTGTCACTGACAAAGCTTCTGAGTTTGTGTCTTTAATCTCATTTTCCTCATAAACCCAATGTTTTTTATTGTGCAACTTTGCATTTTGTGGTGATTTTTATAACACATGCATTGTGTTATAGCAGAACAAAATGTACATCAGTGAGCCAAAAGAAGGAAAAATGACATACTTATAGTTCATATTCTAAAAAGAGGGAGAAATAGAATAATTTAACAGTGAATTATGTAGTATGTCAGAAGTATTTTGAAAGAAAATAGCAAAGAAAAGTGACAGGAGGTGTTAGAGACAGGCTGTATGGTGAATTTTTTTAAATAAGATGAAAAGTATAGAATTCACTGAGAAGTGATTTTTATACAAATATTTGAACAAAATAACATCTCTTGAAAGTATAATTTTAAAACATTCAAGCATGACTCTCATACAAATATAAAATGTGCATGTACCAAAGATCTTATTCCAATCATTAATTAATGAGGGATCAGTAAGATGGCCTCATCAAAGAGCATTTTGCAAACTTGGGATTTATAGATGATTTAGTAAGGAATGTTAGAATAAACTCCTCAGGTTAAATACAAAACTGGTTAATATCCCTGAACTGTAAACCATAACCTGTGGGACTTTTGTTTCTACTGGGGAGAAATTATGTCTCTCTTTACTAGTGACAGATCTATAGGTCAATATTCAATTTCGTTAAATCTTCACTAAATCTTTTTTCAGTCCCCAATAGTAAACACTGAAGCAAACAAAGAATATTCTTTTGAATAATTATTGGGTGGGCCTGCCAAATAACACTCTCAAATGACAATGAAGGGACATAATACCCATCTTTTAATTTAGTTTTGCCTTACTTCTAAATTTAAGATAATTTTTCATAAGAGGATAAATAGGCAAATTTTAGAAAAGAGCTTTTGTATCAGAGGACTCCACCAGAGCAAAAACCCTCCAGCAAAAATTTCCCTATACAGTTCTATAATCCACACATAAACCACTGTGATTGGAAGACAAGTGAGGGGATATAAAGATTTGTAGGGTCTTCTGGGCCATAGAAAGAATTGTGACTTTTAGACTGAATAAAAGAGGAGACAAGAAACAATCTGATTAAAGCAATGGGCTCATCTGATGTTTCACAAAGCTCACGGGACCTGTTGTGCTAAGAATGCCTATAGGGGTTACGGATGGATGTAGGAGGAACAGTTGTTGGCTATTGCAATTGGTGAGAGGAGTCAGAATCTATATTTTATTTTGGTAGGACTGAAACAGGTTTCCTGAAAATGTACAGTTAGGGTTTGAGAGAAAAACATATGGACTTGAAGCAAATAGAAAATGTAAAGTTATCATTAACTGAGAAGGTTGTCTTTGGAGCAGGTTTAGAGGGCAAGATCAAGTATAGATTTAGGCCGGTTAAGTTTGTGTGACATTTTATCTTAACTTCTTAGCCAAAAGTTTGGGTATTTAACTCAAACTGAAGAAATAAAAGTACCACTGCCAAAAAGAAATACCTTTTTTCTTTAATATGAAATCTTCACAGATGCAGATTTTTCAGGTTTAGTTTAGGCATATTTTTTAATGGAGATAAAATAATTGCTTGTAAAGGTTATTCAAATTACTTACTGTAATAAAGTGGTGAACATAGGTATGAAGAAAAAACATAACAGAATTTTGAAGAGGCATTCTCTACCTTCTTTGAATGAACATGTTGTATTTACATGTTGATAAGTTGTAAGTTATGAGTACAGTAGTCCAGATGTAAGTGAAATTTTTGGTCTGAAATCTGACTTTTCCTAAACATTTCCTAAACATTTTCCTAAACAGATATTCAGTCTGACTGAATATCTGACTCAAATCCTTGTGGTTCAATTTAACTAATTGGTGAGGGATTAAAGAAGCTTAAATAATTAATTTTCTTATATTTTCACATGAAATGGCATGGAATTGCTATTTCCTGAAACTTTTTATGGATTTTATTCCAATTACTTAAAAATTAAAGGTATTCAATTGTAGATACGCTATGATACTTAGATGAAAATCTTTTAAAATTGTGAAAAATAAACAACATCAATCACTATCATTGTGCTGTGCTGAGTCGCTCAGTTGTGTCTGACTTTTTGTGACCCCATGGACCAGGCTCCTCTGTCCATGGGGATTCTCCAGGCAAGAATACTGGAGTGGGTCGCCATGCTCTCCTCCAGGGGATCATCCCAACCCAGGGTTCAAACCCAGGGTATCCTGCACTGTAGGGAGATTCTTTACCTTTGAGCCACCAGGGAAGCCCAATTATTATCATTACTACTTTTGAATTCAAAACCTAAAATCTGCATTTATTTATTTTTTATCTACTAAGATGTAATACTCCAACCTTGAATCAAATTTTTAATATCTTCACTGTCATAAAACTAAACTAAAAGGAAGAAGAAAAGAATCATCTGTTTAATCATATTATGTGTGCTTTTTACTTTTCTAATAGAAAGATATTTTTATATGTCCAAGCACCAAATGAAACATAATTAGAAATCCATATTTTATAGATATTTTAATATTAAAGATTGAGTCCATACATATATAATTATTTGTCAATGTTTCCTTTATATATAATGATCTAATTCTAGTGGCATAAGTCAAGTGTTCTCAAGTGTTCTCTCTTTCTTATAAAAGAAAATAAACTGCTTTATAGAAAAATATATTAATCTTTCCCTGTATTATTTTAGTAATTCTATTTTAGGTATTATGGAGGATAAGGGACAGGAATTCTATAAATTCTGTAAAATCACATGTCAAGATATTTGAAGAACCTTCTGGGATTCAAGGAAAGAACTGTCTTTTTGTCAATCACAAAATAACTGAAGAGATATGGATTTTTCTGTTTTGAAGTTTTTGGGTTTTTTTGAAGAAAATGTTTAAATTCTGGCCATAAATAAAGAAAAAGACTTCGTCTTTCTTCTTTTGGTCCAAATATCCAGTTTACTGTGCTATGTATAGTATTGGTTTTATAATATTCTGTAAACATTACAGATGTAGTTCTCTGAAATTTCTTGTTGCCGTTCTTTCTATGTTCTCAATTTCTTTAGTTGTTTATTTATTTTTTACAAATGTAGTATTAATGTCAATTAGTCTGTATAATATATGATACACTTTTTTTTTTTTTTTTTAGTATTGCCAACTAAATATAGCGATTAACAAAATGAAAACTCTCTGGACGCTGGTGAACATTTAATGCTTACACACAAACTTTATTATTAGCTTAGGATAAAGGCCAAGTTCTTTTGAAATATGTACAATCTGTACTTTCCCTATTGAAACTTCATTGGAAGTAATACAGTACCTCCTTTTTTTGAGTGATGGCTTCCCTTAATATTAGCAGAAGTTTATCTTCTGAGGTTGATCACTAAGCTAAGCTACATTTTTAAGTCAAAGTAGCTAAATTCTTACAAGCTCTGAAAAATTGGTTCTTTAGTATCTCAAACTTAAAAAAAATATAGTTTTACTTTATTATTATCATAGATGTTTGTGACTTGGGATATTCCATTCTGCACACATGAGCACTAGGTCTTATTTCAATTTTACATAGTTAAGGAAGGAAATGAGATTGAATTTTTTTAACACATGGTTTATTTAAAAGGCAATAGGGACTGAATTGCCTGGAGTATCTGCTTTACTATTTTAATCTGCTAAATCAGGGCATGTTTTTATTTAAAAAAACTGATACTCTGTCTAAGGATCCTGGGATATCTGCAGGGCATGTAGATAAAAGAGTAAAGATGCAAAATGCTGAGAAGAAAGAGATAAAAGATAAGCACCTCTTGGAATGGCTACATAAGGGACTCATGTGTATTAGTTTTATTATGATAAATCTGTTTAAGTTTAGTATTATGAAAATATTTGGATTCACCAACAGAATACTCAGGTATCTGACCCTGATCTGCTATTGAGAGGCTCACTCAATCAACAACAAAGGTTACATAGTATAAAGAAACAAACCTAGATGCTGGAGCCATTTGGAGCATAAGTTGAAATCAATTTTACCACTGGCTAGTGTGGGCGATGAGTGCAATTGTGTGGTAGCTTGAGTATTCTTTGGCATTGGCTTTCTTTGGGATTTGAATGAAAACTGACCTTTTCCAGTCCTGTGGCCACTGCTGAGTTTTCCAAATTTGCTGACATATTGATTGCAGCACCGCACAATTGCACTCATCTCACACGCTAGTAAAGTAATACTCAAAATTCTCCAAGCCAGGCTTCAGCAATTTGTGAACTTCCAGATGTTCAAGCTGGTTTTAGAAAAGGCAGAAGAGTCAGAGATCAAATTGCCAACATCCGCTGGATCATCGAAAAAGCAAGAGAGTTCTAGAAAAGCATCTACTTCTGCTTTATTGACTATGCCAAAGCCTTTGATTGTGTGGATCACAATAAACTGTGGAAAATTCTTAAAGAGATGGGAATAGCAGACCACCTGACCTGCCTCTTGAGAAACCTGTATGGAGGTCAGGAAGCAACAGTTAGAACTGGACATGGAACAACAGACTGGTTCCAAATAGGAAAAGGAGTGCATCAAGGCTGTATATTGTCACCTGCTTATTTAACTTATATGCAGAGTACATCATGAGACATGCTGGGCTGGAAGAAGCACAAGCTGGAATCAAGATTGCCAGGAGAAATATCAATAACCTCAGATATGCAGATGACACCACCCTTGCGGAACAGATGGTTTATGGAACAGATATTTCATGTGTACACTTGCCTTCCAAGCAAGTTTTGATCAAAGTAGATTCAAATAATGTTAAAATGCAGCTCTGTTTGTCGACACTTACTGGCTTTGTTCAACTATGCTGCTGCTGCTTTGTGGCTTTAGTCGTGTTCCACTCTGTGTAACCTTATGGACTGTAGCCCACCAGTCTCCTCTCTCCATGGGATTCTCCAGGCAGGTGTCCTGGAGTGTTGCCATGCACTTCTCCAGGGGATCTTTCTGACCCAGGGATTGAACCCAGGTCTCCTGCATTGCAGGCAGATTCTTTACCATTGAGCCACCAGGAAGGACTTGTTCAACTGTATCTTCTAAATGAGTCAATAATGTATTTTTCTTCACTCTAAAGATGTTTAGGTTTTGACTAAGTCAGAGTATGATCTCAAGAGTGCTCAGTAGGCTTATGGTGCTAATTTTGTGAGGCTTGTCCAAGTAGAAGAGACATTCTGAACTTGAAATTATGGTTTATTCCTGATTTTAAGATGATACTTTTCTGTGAAAACTGATTCCACTAAGGTAATGTTTCTTTTATACTTTACTTTATTAATTTATATATATTCTAGTTCTAAGTTAGGTATTTACCATTAAAAAAGTCAATCAAGGTGTATGTCTAGTAGTGGGACTCCTGGGTCATGTGATAATTCTATATTCAGTATTTAAAGAAATTTCCACGCTGTTCTCCATACTAGCTACATCAATCTACATTCCCACCAACATTGCAAGAGGGTTCTCTATGTTCCATACCCGCTCCAGCACTTCTTGTTTGTAGATTTTTTTTTTTAATATAATGTTCTATCTGACCAGTGAGAGGTGATACCTCATTGAAGTTTTGACTTGTATTTCTCTAGTAATTAGTGATGCTGAGTATCTTTTCATGTGCCTCTTGGCATATAGCTGATTCACTTCATTGTACAGCAGAAACTATTAATAACACAGCATTGCAAAGCAATTACATTCCAATTAAAAAAGGTTGAAAGTGAGTAAAATCATTTTGAACACTTAAAAAAGTCAATCAAGAGAAATATATATTATTCTACATGAGACTTGTGTAAGGATAATATAGAAACTAAAAATTGTTTAAAATTGTTTTAAACTATATTTAGTTCATTTGTGAAAATGCTTGGTAATGTATTTTCCAGGTGAGAGCTATAGTGCTATTCAGAAAACGGTAGTATTTAGAGAGCAAAGCAATCCCAGGATTTTTGTGATGGTCATTTCTGTTTCTTATTTCTTTTCATTGCAAATTTAATTGCCCTCATAAAGCTAAATGCTTTGAAATAATCTCAAAACCTTACCAAATAGTTTTATTATGTAATCAGTTATAAACTAGCAACTTTATGGAATGGTGGAAATAGTTTCACATGGTAATCAACTCTAGCACTTTTTTTTAAAAGAAGTTAAATCATGTTTCAGACTACTGAAAGGTTGTTGCTGAATGATAAAACGCCGGGATTCTTGGCCTCCGGTGGAGACGAATTCAATCCGGGGCCAGAGACGAGGCTGGATCGCTCAGAGCTTTTGTGTAATAAAGTTTTATTAAAGTATAAAGGAGATAGAGAAAGCTTCTAACTTAGGCATCAGAAGGGGGCAGAAAGAATAACCCCCTCCCAGTCTTTAGCTGTAAGTTATATGGTCACTCAGTCTGTTAATGAAAAGAAAGGAATGTCTTAGAATTTAGAATGGCACCAGATAATTCATCTCTGGCCATAAAATGATTTACTTGAATCTTGTAGAGGGGCAGACTACCAACAAATAGTTTTGTTTACACAGATTAGGGGAACAATATCTGAGTAAGTAGGTTAGGCCATTTGGCGGAACTTAGAGTCTGGGGTAAATGCATAGCACATTAACATAGCTTAAGACAAACATTTCCGTAAGAAAAAGAAATGTACTGGTTAACTCAAGGTTTGAGAACAGTTAGCTTCAGGTGAAACCAGGTGTCATGGCAACACAGCATTTTAAAAGAAACCTCTTTTTAAATTTGTATAGAGAAGAAAAAATATCGCTGGTTTGTTTCCTCCTGCCGCTTAAGAGAGATAAAAATGTCTGGCACTTGCAGCCTATTTCCTCCGTTTGGAGACCCCTGGCCTTCCTGCCTGTTACCCTCTCATTCCCCCCTTTTCTTTTAGGAGAATTATGTTGCCTAGGTAAAAGGGGCGTCGTTCTCATTCTATAACTGCTTCCAAGCTGACAAGGGGCATTGTCCCTAAATTGGTGAGGCAACATATTCTCCGAATCCTCATAGTGAGGATGTCTGATCCAGGGGCCCCAAATAGTAGTCGGAAGAAGTTGCAGTGATAGCAGGAGTTTGAGCAACCATTTGTAACTTAAAAGCTTTTATGTGACTAGAAACAAATCCAGTTTGTTTCAGTTACAGTTACAGATGCAGGGAGCAAACAGAAAAAACAAAACAATCAGAATTATTGTAATTAAGATAGTTTTCCACCATGGGGAACTAGTTAACATTTCCCAAAGTGAGGCAATTGAGGCTTCAGGAGTATCCATGGCCCCAATCATCTTGTTCATGTGTTTAGTAAAATGAGTGACATTAGTGCTCATATCAGGTATATATGTACAGCATTGAGTATGAATGATGGCACAAGTTCCTCCTTGTGCAGCTGTCAGAATATCTAAAGCCAATCTGTTTTGTAAAACCACCTTTCTAATTTGTGCTTGTTTAGCATTAAGAGCTGAAATAGCTTTTTGAGAATCTTGTAATGCCTGTTGAGTAAAATCAGTCAGAGCATCCACTCGTAGCGTAACATCTGTAGTTCCCAAAGAGGGGACAAACACTGCAGCCAAATAATCATACCAGTGAAATACAGACCTTGCCCACCGAGTTTTAAGGTGGGGTAAATTAGCAGGCTTCTCTGGAAGCTCTGAAAATATAAAGCCGTGAGTAAAGGCTAGACCCAGGGTGCATCTCCCTATCCAGCCAGGGGGGAGCCAAGCCCATAGGTAAGAGCCACATATCCAATAAGTCCCGTTTGGGGCAAGCCAGCGTGACTGAGATATCTAGTCCCAATTAGTGCCTGGCCAGACAAAGGGAGGTCCTGAACTGTGGTTGGAAAACAGGGGAATGATTACGTTACATATTTCCTGAGGCAAAAATCCCAATTGTTTCCAATCATTGTAACTAAGTTGTTGGCTAACTTTGGGGGATGGCTCTGTTTGTTCCAGCATATAGGGGCAGTAGATATTAGACGTCCTTTTTCAGGAGTTAGTCATATAACCTCATCCCATATTTGATAAATGTTAGGTAAAAAACCATTAGATTTAGACCTATTTGTCTTATGTGTGGCAAAATAGTCATTAAACTGAGACAGTGTATAATCAAAATTAAAAGTCACATTATGTCCATAGTGAAAGTACAAAGTATTGCACCAGTCCATTCTAGGGTTGTTAGATGTCATCAGACGAAGAAGAGGCATCACATGTGATTGTTGTCGAAGGTATTTGCAGACTTGGAGAAAGTCTTTTCCTTGAAGTGGAGATGTCCACCACGGGAAGCCTTCCACTGATGAAGCGGGGAGTGCTCCGCAGACCCAGCAGTTAGACCGATTGTGGAATGCAGCTTAGGAGTGAGCCCAGGACAGGAAGGCATTGTCTTGAGGATCAAACAGCAGACTCAGGATTTCTGGAGTCAGCAGAAGTAGGCTCACATAGATTATCAGGCCCATCTGAAACATACAAAGTCAGAGCATAGAAAGTAAAACATAAAATGACATCACTTAGTTCTGGTCAGGGTGCCACCTCTTGACTCGAGTGTGATGTACCCACGAATCAATTCCTGGGACTTTGACAGCTGTGGGAGAAGAAAGAATAACCTGGTAAGGGCCTTCCCAGAGGGGCTCGAGGGATGGGCCCCCAGATCCCAATGTTTTTATGAGGACCTCGGTTCCTGGCTCAAATAGATGCTTGCTGGATTCAGAGGCTGGGTCAGGAGTCGTCTCCAGGAGTTCTGTTAATGCCTGTTGAAAAGCTGAGAGCTGAGTTACATAATTAGTTAACTCTAAGGCCTCAGGATCTGTCTGTGCATAAGAAAGGCCTTCCATAAATACACTCAAAGGGGGACAGTCCCTCCTTTTGGGGGGCAGTTCGAGCCCTCATTAAAGCTATGGGTAGGACTTTAATCCAGTTGTCCTGCATTTTTTGAGTTAATTTGCGCAGATGTCTTTTGATAATGTCATTAGCTTTTTCAACCTTCCCTGAGGATTGGGCTCTCCAGGAACAGTGTAAGTGATACTCTATTCCTAGAGCTTTAGACACCCCCTGAGTTACAGCAGCTTTAAAGGCGGGGCCATTGTCACTCTGAAGGCTCCATGGCAGCCCAAACCTGGGGATAATTTCATGGATTAAAATCTTTATAACCTCCTTAGCTTGTTCACTACAACAAGGGAAACCTTCAATCCATCTAGTAAAAGTATCCACCCAAACTTTTAAGCAAGAATATCCATTAGCTTTTGGCATATGAGTAAAATTAATTTTTCAGTCCTCTCCAGGATACATTCCCCTTCATTGTAATCCAGATTTTGCTAGCTTTTCAGTCTTTGGGTTATTTTTCTGACAAACCTCACACTGTTTGATAATATTTTTTAAAGTTTTCATTACATTTTTACCTTCAAACAAATGAGAAGCCATCTGGTAAGTACTTTCTAAACCCAAATGAAAACTCTAATGTAAACCCTTAAGAATTTTCCACTGAGCATTTTCAGGAATTATTAATCGTCCATCCTCGGACTGTAACCATCCTTTATCAGTAATCTTTGCTCCTCTTTTTTTAATTCTTCCTCAGTATATTGTGGTTTATCCTGTTCCACAGGACCTGTCCAGATAAAAGGCGTCTGTAGGGAGGGGGTTTCGTAAAGTGCCGCTTTTTTGGCTTGAGAGTCAGCTAACAGTTACCGGCAGCTACTTTACTCCCATCTCTGATGTGCCCTTTGCAATGCAAAACCGCTACTTCTTTAGGACAATAGATAGCAGTTAAAAGTCTCTCGATCTCTCGGAAATGCTTAATAGGTTTTTCTGTTGCTGTTTTAAACTGTCTTTCTTTCCATATTGCAGCATGAGCATGTAAAGTCAAATAAGCATACTTAGAATCAGTGTAAATATTTACCCGCTGCCCTTTGCTTAACTCTAGAGCTCGGGTCAGAGCCACAAGCTCCACTAACTGGCACTGGTTCCCTGGGGGAGAGATTTTGCCTCTAAAACCTGTTCAGCAGTCACCACGGCATAACCTGCTTTACGCTTTCCATCCCGAACAAAAGACCTGCCATCTGTAAATATTTCCATGTCAGGATTGTCTAATGGGGTATCCATTAGATCCTCCCGAGCTGCATAGTTTAAAGTTAGGAATTGGGAACAATCGTGATCAGGTATTTCATTTTCCTTCTCAGGAAGGAAAGTAGCAGGATTTAAATTTTCACAAACTTTAAGCTTAGTTACTGGTCCTTCTAACAACAATGACTGATATTTAAGAAGCCTACTGTCTGTCATCCAAATATTAACCTTAGAATTTAAGATTCCACTCACATCATGAGAAGTCAGTACAATAAGGTTTCATCCATTAATTATTATTATTATTATTTTTTTGATAGTGGAGTGCAGTTTATTACACCGGCGGGTCCAAGGCAGAGTCTCCTCTTAGCCAAGGACCCTGACCGGCATTTGTGAAAATCTTTTATACCCCATGAATACGTGTCCAAACCCACCAGCCCAAATCCCCTGAGGCTTACAAAGGAAGGGTAAATACAATCACAATAACCCCATCATTCATGTGTTATGTGTTCAAACAGTTAATAATCAATAAGCCTGCGGTTATATTCCAACCAGTTAATAACTGGTAAGCCTGTGGTTACATTCCGATAGATACTGTCCGGAGGCAGGGGTGATTAGTGTCTGTTTTCTCTTAGGCATTGAGTAACCTGGATGTGATCTTCAAGATTCCCCTGCCCAGAGTGGGTCTTATCCTTCCATTGTCATTCCCACAGGCGCTAAACACAGAGCTCAGAGTCCATTGGAGAGGCGGCCACGCACGACCAGCACGGACAGGCCTGAGATGGCGTCCAGGCCCTACGAATTCCTTCTTCATTCCCCCCTCTTATTTTTAAAGCTTCAGGTTCTAATAAAGCTGTGGCCCCAATTACTCATAGGCAGTGGGGCCACCCACGTGCAATTATATCTAATTTTCTGCTTAGATAAGCAATAGGTTGCTGGTGAGGCCCTCGGGGTTATGTCAAAACTCCCAAGGCCATACCTTTTTTTTTCAGTGACAAACAAGTTAAATTCTGACCCTGTGGGCAAACTCAAAGCGGAAGCTTGCAGGAGAGCAGCCTGAAGAACCTTAAAAGCCTTTTGAGTATCTGGAGACCACACCAATTTGTCAATTTGGGCCTGCTGAGTCTCAGCTACAAGTTTATATAAAGGCCAGGCAAGTTCCCCATAACCCAGAATCCAAATGTGACAGTAGCCTGTGATTCCCAAAAATCCTCTCAACTGCCTTAAAGTCATAGGTAGGGGATGGTTTAGTATAGGTTTAATTCTCTGGGCCTATGGCCCTAGTCCCTTCTGATATGATTAGGCCCAGATATCTAACAGATTGTTGACAAAGCTGAGCCTTCTCTCTTGATGCCTTGTAACCGCAGCCTGCCAGAAAGTTTAAGAAATCTTCTGAGGCTCATGAACAAGCTTCCTCTGTCTCAGCACAGAGCAAAATATCATCTACATATTGTAACACTACCGCTTCAGAGCTATTAAAGTTGTGTAGATCCCATGACAAACTTTGTCCAAATAAGTGAGAACTGTCACGAAATCCCTGGGGCAAAACTGTCCAGGTTAACCGAGAAGCTGGCTGCATGGGGTCTTCAAAGGCAAATAGAAATTAACTTTCCTCCGCCAAAGGCACTGAATAGAAAGCATCTTTCTAAATCAATTACTGAAAAATATTTGGCTCGTTCAGGAATTTCAGACAATAGAGTATAAGGATTAGGCACCTTATAAGGAACCTATAAGGGTGTAAAGGAACCACAGCCTCATTTATTATTTGTAAATCTTGAACTAGTCTCCATTTACCATCTGATTTCTTTATACCCAGAATAGGAGTGTTGCATGGACTGTTACAGGGAACTAACAGTCCCTGCTCCTTTAAATTCTCAATGATGGGTTTTAACCCTTCCTTAACCTCAGGTTTCAGTGGATACTGCTTCTTATGTGGGAATCAGTGTGGGTCTTTGAGCTTGACAACCACAGGAATAGCATTTTGTGCTCGACCCACAGATTTTCCATCAGCCCATACTCTATGATTCACATTTTGTTCAACTAAAGGGAGAGAAAGGGAGGGCTCCATATTCATGAAAACACAGGCATGGACCTTGCTCAGTGTATCTCTCCCCAAAAGGGATGAGGGTGATTCTGGCATGATAAGAAACTCGTGTGAAAATAGCACAGAATCCCAGTTGCAAGATAGAGAATAACTGAAATAATACATTTTGTCCCATCCAGACAGTCCCACTATGGAAGCGGATCGGGAAGAAAGTGGGCCAGGGGCTTCAGTAAGCACGGAGTAAGTTGCCCCAGTATCTAAAAGGAAATTGACGGATTGGCCTCCCACCGTTATCAGTACCCTGCGTTCCTCAGGTGTAATTAGGACGGGAGCTTGTATAGGGACCCCCGGGCACCTTCAGTCTTGATTGTCTTGAGAGTCAGACCCCTGAGACCTATGCCTCTGGGGGCAGTCTCTCCTCCAGTGTGGTCCCTTGCAGACCGGACATGGAGCCGGGGGCGGCTTAGATGCCTGAGGGCAATCCCGCTTGAGATGCCCCTCCTTTCCACAGTAATAGCAAGCCCATCCCTTTTCATCTGGGTCCCTCTGGGCATTTTTCTCAGGCTGTTTAAGAATGGTTCTCATAGCCATTGCGAGGGCTTCCGCCTTTTCCTTCGTCTTTCTCTGCCTTTCTTTCTTTTCCTCATATTCCCTACCATAATAGACTGTCTGAGCCAGTTGTAACAGATTATCTAAAGACTGATTTGGTCCATACGCCCATTTTGAGAACTTACGGCGAATATCTGGAGCCAACTGAGTGAGGAATCTATCCTTTAAGATCACTTTTCCCTCTTCACTTTCAGGATCAATTCAGTGAATCTGCGAAGGGCTTCTCTCAGTCTATCTAGGAATTTACCAGGAGCTTTCTTCTCCTCCTGTTCTATGTCTGCCAGTTTGCCATAGTTTAAAGACTTAGAACGCTCCTGCCTGAGTCCTTCAAGAATACATCTGACAAAATGACTCTGATCCCATCTTCCTTTAGCAGTATTATAGTCCCAGTCTGGTTTTGTAGCTGGAACCGCCTGACTCCCAGTGGGGAGGGCAGTTATCTCGTCCTCCCTCTTCCCTACTGATTCATTACCAAGCCATTTATCTCCATAAGCAACCGCTTTTTCCAAAACTCGAGATTTTGAGTCGGGAGTCAAGGTTTGTCCCAAGATATACATCACATCCTTCCAAGTAAGGTCATAATGCAGAGTAACACCTTTAAAAGCTCTAATATATTTTTCTGGGTCCTCTAAATAGTCTCCCAGATCCTCCTTAATTCTTTGTGTCTCTTGATAAGAAAAAGGCTTATTAACTCTCATAGACTGATAATTTCTCCCGGTGGGTACTTCATGAAGAGGCAACAGCTTGAGTGGCTGTCCCTCAGTCTCTCTGGCTGCTCTGCACATATCCCAAGGATAGATTGGAGAAACCTGCTTTTCTTTATCTCTTTGCCTCCTGTCCTCTATCTCATCTCTTACTTCGATGGTCTGAGTTTCTACTGAAACCAGAGTAGTCTGAAGTCGTACTGAGAGAGGAGTTGTTTGGACCTCTACGTGGGCAGTTCGAATCTCAATTTGGGTTCCCACTGAGACCGAGGCAGTTTGAATCTCAGTTTGGGTTTCCACTGAGACCAAGGTAGTTTGAGTCTCAGTTTGTGTTTCCACTGAGACCAAAGCAGTTTGAACCTCAGCTTGGAGCCCCGGAAAAGGGGGCAAAGTAGGAGAACAGGGGGGAGCAGAAGGTTTCACACCCAAATCTACACCCTTAGGACATAAGTCTGGCATATTTCACAGAGAGAAAAAGGGCAACACATATGTTACTTCTACCCATTTCCCTTGTTTTTTACAGAACCGCTCTAATTGTAAAACAGTATTATACTTAAGGGACCCTCCAACTGGCCACCGTTCACCGTCCTCCAGTGGGTACCGCGGCCATGCAGTATCACATAGGAAGACCAGGTGTGTCTTCTTTAAGCCATCGGGATCAAATCTATCCCAGCTTTTCAGGATACAGTTCAAAGGAGTGAGGCTGGAATTGTTAGCTCCCATCTGTAAGAGAGAAAAAAAGTGACCAGCGCCATTTTTTCTACCGGAGGCGTCCCTCCCTGCTCTAGATGGGGGTGTAGACAGACGTTACACCAAAAGCTTTTCCTTCCTGGTCGGACTTAGTCTGTCCCTTACCGACGCAGGCGTCACACTTGTCCCTCCCGGTTCTACCACCGAGATGGGGTGGGGATGCACCAGGGGTAGACCTGATGGCATCCCTGACTGACGTCCAGCCCTTCACCTCGCTTGCCTCTGATGCCACTCGGGGTGCAATCAGAGTAACCTTCCAGAATGCCTCCCAAACTAAGACCTCTGGGGGAAACATTCGTCACCTGAGTGCCTGTGCATGACCCTGAGTGTATTCCTGACCGCAATAAGACCTGCACAAACTTTAAACTGAGATGTTCCTTCCAAGCGTCACCACACCGGTGTAAGAGCCTCCTCTGGTCCACCAAGAGCCAGTGTTACCAAAGGGGGGGGGGGGGGGGAACATTGCTGTTCTAATCTGAGTAACCTTTAACCTCAGAGATGCTCTTGGAGTTAGAGCTCCATCTAGCTTCCGAACTTTCTATGCCTAGCGAGGCTAGGTGCTTCCTGACTACCAATCCCAGTTTGAGACCTAGGCCACAGTAGAGTAGCAACATAGATTACAAGTCCCTGGAAAGTCTATGATCCGATAGATAAGGTTAGTACTTCTAATTCCCAAGGAGTTATGAAATGGTCAAAGAGACCGAAAAGTTTGACCGAGAAAGGAGAGTTCGGTCCACATGCTTTGCCCATTTCTGATCGGTTCCCGAAGGAGACATTGGGTGCCTCTTGGCATTGGCAGGTGGTATAAACCCCCGACAGGTTTCTGCCATAAGCCTTATGAGGTCACCGCGGAACTGCAGAGCAGGGCTCCTCACTTGCTTCGCTCAGGGCATTTCATTCATTCACACAAGCACACCTTAGAGTTAGTAAAGTACAGCAGAAAACGTGTTCGCTAGGCGAACAAAGAACTAGAGCTCCAAGCATCCTTACCTTGTCCTGAAGGATCCCGGATGAGCCCCCAAGATGAAAGGTTGTTGCTGAACGATAAGACTCCTCCTCCAGAGGAGACGATTTCAATCCAGGGCCAGAGACGAGGCTGGATCGCTCAGAGCTTTTGTGTAATAAAGTTTTATTAAAGTATAAAGGAGATAGAGAAAGCTTCTGACATAGGCATCCGAAGGGGGCAGAAAGAATACCCCCCTCCTAGTCTTTAGCTGTAAGTTATATAGTCACTCACAGTCTGTTAATGAAAAGAAAGGAATGTCTTAGAATTTAGAATGGCACCAGATAATTCATCTCTGGCCATAAAACGATTGACTTGAATCTTGTAGAAGGGCAGATTACCAACAAATAGTTTCATTTACATAGATTAGGGGAACAATATCTGAGTAAGTAGGTTAGGCCATTTGGCAGAACTTAGAGTCTGGGGTAAATGCACATTAACATAGCTTAAGACAAACATTTCCCTAAGAAAAAGAAATGTATTGGTTAACTCAAGGTTTGAGAACAGTTAGCTTCAGGTGAAACCTGGTGTCATGGCAACACAGCATTTTAAGAGAAACCTCCTTTTAGATTTGTACAGAGAAGAAAAAAATATCGCTGGTTTGTTTCCTTCTGCCGCTTAAGAGAGATAAAAATGTCTGGCACTTGCAGCCTATTTCCTCTGTTTGGAGACCCCTGGCCTTCCTGCCTGTTACCCTCTCACTACCGATATAGAGATAAAAGCAATAAAGACCCCGCCCCCTTTTTTTTTATTGTGAGGACTTAAAGGATCCATTATATTTATGTGAAAATACATGTATATATGAACATGTAATTAATTTTGAAGCAGTGATGCAATGCACACAGTATGAGTTCACGAACAGAGGCTTATTTGCTGACTACAAGACAATATAATATATGAAAAATCACTAGAAGGGAAACATCTATCAAATGGATTTCTTTAGATGAAAGAATGAGTGGGGATGATTGATTTTTCTTTTACATTTTCCTCCTTGTACTACATATTTCTTAAACATTCACAGGGCATTAAAAATAGAATGCATTTTAAATAAGGTGTATTTGATGTTTATGTTTTCAGATACTGATTTCCAATGTTAGTGCTTTTCTATGGAAATATTCTTCCCAGATAAATGCAGAAAGATGTAAAATCCATGTAATATATGTAAGACATTTATGTTTTTAATACCACTTTGAAAGATAAATATTGAATGACCCAACCCAGTACATATCTTTGTAATAGTTTTCTGGGAAAGCATTCATTCCCTTTAGGTAGTCAGGGCTGATCGTGCATTTTCTTCACCAACAGGAATATTTTACAGGACCTTTTTTTGAATGGTATAATCAATTTAAACAAACAAAGAACATATAAAAATATACTGGAAATATTTGGAAAGAAGCTAAGAAGAAGTAAGAAAATACCTAGTAAAAAAAGTAGATTTTTGCCAGGAACTAACAGAAATGATGTTACATTATTAAATCTACACAACAGAAAACTCACAAGTCAAACATTTCTAAGTATAAATAGTATCTGTAAAGATGCACAAGAGGATGTATGCAAGCTGACTGTTGCATAGACAGCTGTGGTTAGTGATTAAAACATACTTTGTACGTGTCTAGGCATTGATGTGTTAATAATATATGAACATAAATGACTGACTATATATTCATACTATTTGCTTCAGTATACAGTCACATATTTGTGTTGCCTGGGACCACTTTCAAGGAAATGTATGAAATTCCAACTTGACTCATAAGAACTCTAACAAGTAAATTTCTGTATTTACTAGATTTACTGTATTGTGAGCCCTTTAGGATCTGGAGGACTTGCAAGAGATTTTTTGAGCAATCAGAAATCCTTGTCACTGGGGATTTCTTTCACACTAGAATAAGGGAAGAAGAAACTTGGAATGTTAATCAGTTAATAAAAAGTGACATTGATTTTTGTGGATAAAGATAATACCCTATTCATCTTGTGTGCTAAGTTTCTAGATAATTATCTGTTTTGTAGAATATGGTCACATAAGGGGTCATGGAAATGATGATGACACTGAATTGTGAAAATAATATTGTAGCTCCTATTCTAAAAGGAAGCAGGAGGCAATTCCTTTATCATGGCTGTAGACCAAATGTTTTTGATGGTTATTGCATTTGAGTTTTGGCAGTCAACACCATTAGGGCAAAGAGCTGAAAGTGGGTGCATAGTTAGAGTCATTTTGCTCTTAAGCAAATTGATTACCCTATTTTGATGTGTCATTGACTGTCATTTTGATGTTGTGTAGACATGCTCTGAATTTATTTTTGTTTAAAGTAAAATAACACAGAAATCAAGTGATGCATGAATAAATTCTGATCGTTGGTGCTGGTGTTCTCTCTGGTGCTCTCTTGTTCTTACTTTTGCTCTCACTCTGTTGCTCACTAGTCCTTGGATTTGCATCAATAACAAAATTTCAATTCACAGCATACAAAACCCTTCTTAAAAGTATTCTCCAAGATCCCAAGGGGAAAATTAAGGTTTTGGTACATCTGTTTTCTGCATCCCTGGCAGTGCATCGTTTTCTCTCTTTAGTTGGAGTCACCGCCTCCATCTTGCCATCTACTCTATGTTCTACACTACAGTTAACATATACCACAGAGGCAGATGATTGATGAAGTGAAGGCATGCACACGAATCTGATCTGGTACCCCAGGTATAAGAATTTGGCTCCTGCTTCCTGGAATTCTGGGAATTTTTAACTCTGGGAATTGAATTCTTCCTTGTTTTCTAAGTCTGAAACCAAGTTTTACAGCATCAGTAGTCCCTATTTTCTCTTCAGTGTTCCACCTTCTCTATGCTTGATGACTTGAGATAAACTCTGTTCCTCACAAGATTTCACAATTTTGTTATGTCTTGTAAGGACCTGGTCTAGGTTGCTGGTCCTAAATCATGTGTCCTATTTTCTTTTCAAAACCATGTAACTCACATCTCATCACCTAAGTTCAGTTCAGTCTCTTGGTCATGTCAGACCCTGTGACCCCATGGACTGCAGCATGCCAGGCCTCCTTGTCCATCACCAACTCCTGGAGTTTACTCAAACTCATGTCCATTGAGTTGATGATGCCATCCAACCATCTCATCCTCTGTCATACCCCTGTCCTCCCACCTTCAATCTTTCCTAGCATCAGGGTCCTTTCAAATGAGTCAGTTTTTCACATCAGGTGGCCATAGATTTGGAGTTTCAGCTTTAGCTTCAGTCCTTCCAATGAATATTCAGGATTGATCTCCTTTAGGATGGACTGGTTGGATCTTCTTGCTGTCCAAGGGATTCTTAAGAGTCTTCTCCAACACCACAGTGCAAAAGCATCAGTGCTTTGGAGCTCAGCATTCTTTATAGTCCAACTCTCACATCCATAAATGACCACTGGAAAAGCAATAGCTTTGGCAAGATGGAACTTGTTGGCAAAGTAATGTCTCTGCTTTTTAATATGCTGTGTGGGTTGGTCATAATTTTTCTTCCAAGGAGCAAGCATCTTTTAATTTCATGGCTGCAGTTACCATTTGAGGTGGTATTGGAGCCCCCCAAAATAAAGTCTGTCACCATTTCCACTGTTTCCCCATCTATTTCCCATGAACTGACGGGTCAGGATGCCAGATCTTAGTTTTCTGAATGTTGAGTTTTAAGCCAACTTTTTCACTTTCCTCTTTCATTTTCATCAAGAGGATCTTTAGTTCTTCTTTGCTTTCTGCCATAAGGGTGGTGTCATCTGCATATCTGATGTTATTGATATTTTTCCCAGCAATCTTGATTCCAGCTTGTGCTTCATCCTGAGTTTCTCATGATGTACTCTGTATATAAGTTAAATAAGCAGGGTAACAATATACAACCTTGATGTACTCCTTTTCCTATTTGGAATCAGTCTGTTGTTCCATGTCCAGTTCTAACTGTTGCTTCCTGACCTGTGTACAGGTTTCTCAAGAGGCAGGTCAGGTGGTCTGGTATTCCCATCTCTTTAAGAATTTCCCACAGTTTGTTGTGATCAACACAATCAAAGGCTTTGGCATAGTCAATAAAGCAGAAGTATATGTTTTTCTGGAACTCTCTTGCTTTTTCGATGATCCAGCAGATGTTGGCAATTGGATCTCTGGTTCCCCTGCACCTTCTAAATCCAGCTTGAACATCTGGAAGTTCATGGTTCACGTCTTGTTGAAACCTGGCTTGGAGAATTTTGAGCATTACTTTGCTGACGTGTGAAATGAGTGCAATTGTGCGATAGTTTGAACATTTTTAGCACTGCCTTTCCTTGTGATTGGAATGAAAACTGACCATTTCCAGTCCTGTGGCCACTGCTGAGTTTTCCAAATTTGCTGGCATATTGAGTGCAGCACTTTCAAGCATTATCTTTCAGGATTTGAAATAGCTTGACTGGAATTCCATCACCTCCACTACCTTTGTTCTTAGTGATGCTTCCTAAGAACCATTTGACTTCACATTCCAGGATGTCTGGCTCTAGGTGAGTGATCACACCATCATCATTATCTGGGTCATGAAGATCTATTTTTGTATAGTTCTGTGTATTCTTGCCACCTCTTCTTAATATCTTCCGATTCTGGTAGGTCCATACCATTTCTCTCCTTTATTGTGCTCATCCTTGCCTGAAAAGTTCCCTTAGTATCTCTAATTTTCTTGAAGAGATCTCTAGTCTTTTACATTCTATTGCTTTCCTCTATTTCTTTGCATTGATCACTGAGGAAGGCTTTCTTATGTCTCCTTGCTATTCTTTGGAACTCTGCACTCAGATGGGTATATCTTTCCTTTTCTCCTTTGCCTTTCACTTCTATTCCTTTCACAGCTGCTTGTAAGGCCTCCTCAAACAACCATTTTGCCTTTTTTGCATTTCTTTTTCTTGGGGATGGTCTTGATCACTGCCTCCTGTACAATGTCACAAACCTCCGTCCATAGTTCTTCAGGCACTCTGTCTATCGAATCTAATCCCTTGAATCTATTTGTCGCATCCAGTGTATAATTGTAAGGGATTTGTATAGGTCATACCTGAATGGTCTAGTGGTTTTCCCTACTTTCTTCAATTTAAGTCAGAATTTGGCAATAAGGAGTTCCTGAGCTGAGCAACAGTCAGCTCCTGGTTTGTTTTTCCTGACTATATAGAGCTTCTCCATCTTTGATTGCAAAGAATATAATCAACCTGCTTTCAGTGTTGACCATCTGGCCGATGTCCATGTATAGAGTCTTCTCTTGTGTAGTTACGAGATGGTGTTTGCAATGAGCAAGGCGTTCTTTTGGCACAACTCTATTAGCCTTTGCCCTGCTTCATTCTGTACTCAAAGGCCAAATTTGCCTGTTGCTCTAGGTATTTCTTGATTTCCTACTTTTGCATTCCAGTCCCCTATAATAAAAAGACATCTTTTGGGGTATTAGTTCTCGAAGGTCTTGTAGGTCTTCATGGAACCATTCAACTTCAGCTTCTTCAGCATTACTGGTCAGGGCATAGACTTGGATTTCTGTGATATTCAAAGGTTTGCCTTGGAAACGAACAGAGATCATTCTGTTGTTTTTGAGATTGCATCCAAGTACCGCATTTCAGATTCTTTTTTTGACTGTGATGGCTACTCCATTTCTTCTAGGAGATTCTTGCCCACAGTAGTAGATATAATGGTTATCTGAGTTAAACTCACCCATCCCACTCCATTTTAGTTCACTGATTCCTAAAAGGTAGATGTTCACTCTTTGCATCTCCTGTTTGGCCACTTCCAATTTGCCTTGATTCATGGACCTAACATTCCAGGTTCCTATGCAATATTGCTCTTTATAGCATTGGACTTTTCTTCCATCACCAGTCATATCCACAACCGGGTGTTGTTTTTGCTTTGGCTCCATCTCTTCTTTCTTTCTGGAGTTATTTCTTCTGACCTCCAATAGCATATTGGGTACCTACAGAACTGGGTAGTTCATCTTTCAGTGTCCTATCTTTTTGTTTTTTCATACTGTTCATCACCTAAAACCCAGTATTATTGACCCATGACTTTTCCCAGAGCATACAATTTCCTCAGAGGTTGATTTCAGTCTTATTACTCTGGGACTTCTCAAGCATCAGCATATATCAGATCTACCAGAAGGGCTTATTAAAACACAGCTTATTAGGCCCTCCCTCCAGAATTTATAATTTAGTAGGTCTGGCTAAGGTCTGAGAATTTTCATTTCCAATAAGTTACGAAGTGATGTTGATGATGCTTGCCCAGTATGAGAACCACTGCTCTATTCTAACCTTTGGCTGGTTGGCAATGGCTCTGTCAGATCATTATTTCTTTCCCATTTCTTCCTAGATCTCTGATGGGTAAAAATAACTCCATGTTAATCTAATAACAATATCCAACATTTATTGAACTCTTGCTCTGTGCCAAGTAGCATAGGAATTTCATAGATTTATTTTAATACATGAATAAATCTAAAATATTAGTCTTGCTTTCTATATGAGGAATGTATCACAGAGATGTCCAGAAATTTCACCATGTTTACACGAATTGTAAGTGGGAAAACTGTGATTCAAAAGTCAGTTTGTTTGAATTGAACCCTCGTTTCCTAGAATATTTCTTGTTATCTGTATGTATCTATAAATGCCATTAGAAATTTTCTTTAAACCTAACTTTCTGACAGAAATTATATCTTTTTTCATAAGAAATGGTGGTTGTTATATTTATATATTAATTATGCTCCAAAAGCAAGTTTCCAAGGAGAGTTATGAATTTATAGACTTTAAAATAAACATCACAAAGACAGACTGATTGGAAACTGACTCTATATCACCAGGACTTAAGAAAAACTTTATCAATATGTATCATACCAGTAAGATTATTTATCTATAGAGAAAATAGCGTATAGCATAAAGTATGTTCATATTAGGGATTAGTTGATAATGTGTGTTTCCTGATATCTTCAGTTAAATATACTCACATTTTAATATAGTTACAATCCTAGAATAGTGTTAGATTTTTCAGCAAGAATATTTATTTTATATTTTTCAAAGATAAATGAAAAATTACATTGTTCCAGTCAGTTGCCCACTAGTCTGTTGACTACCTTGCATTTGCCTAATATAGTATAGGAAGTTATACCTTCTTTCAGTTGTAGAATTTGTTTGTCCCATAATTTAAAAGCAATATATTGCTTCCAAGGTGCTCGAGACAAGTACCAGGAACATCCATGTAACCCTATTTTGTATCATAAAGACACCCTGTTTTCCACTCTAGTGAAGTCAAGACTGTGGAGCACAGAGTAAACCAGAGAGACCCTCTTAAGAGTTCAAAGGTTAATTTTAAAATGTGGTTTGAACACACTGAAAGATAAGAAAACTTTAGCTACAACCCATTTTGCACTTAGCTTCCTTGACAATTATACAATTACTAAATACACAAAATAGTATAATTGATGTTTCCACTAGACGCTTGTTTTGCCAGCTTGATTCTATTTTATTACTAAAGATATGCAATTCAAAAAGGATCAATAGACATTTAAGTTGTGATGGTTCTAATGCTAGTTGAAAGTTTCTTAAAACTCTTTGGTTGAATAACATTTAGTGACAATAGAGCAGAATACTCTCCTCAATAAATATCAAATGTAATTGAATACTGTTTATTGGATGAGATGCCAGTTCTAAATAACTCAGGACCTGAGTAATTGAGGCCATTGTTTTTGTTGAAATTAAGCATACTTCACAACTGTTTTCAATTGAGATCTCAAGATAGTCTGGACTAATCAGGGTAGCAATGTATAAAGAAAATGGACTTGGTGGAATCAATTGTTTAGTTAGAGAAACTCAATGAACAATTCAAACTCAAGTTAAAAAAAATAGAAATTTAACTTTGTTAAGACTGTCTAGGAAGTTAGAAGTAAAGGTAAAAAGGGAACTCGAATAATTTTCAAGGGTAGTTTACGTTGCTATTAGTCACTATGTCAGTTCACTTCCGTCACGCAGTCGTGTCCTGCTCTTGGCGACCCCATGAACCGTAGCACGCCAGGCCTCCCTGTCCATCCATCACCAACTCCCAGAGTTTACTCATACTCACATCCATGAGTTGGTGACGCCATCCAACCATCTCATCCTCTGGAGTCCCTTTCTCCTCCTGCCCTCAATCTTTCCCAGCATCAGTGTCTTTTCAAATGAGTCAGCTCTTCACATCAGGTGGCCAAAGTATTGGAGTTTCAGCTTCAACATCAGTCCTTCCAATGAACACCCAGGACTGATCTCCTTTAGGATGGACTGGTTGAATCTCCTTGCAGTCCAAGGGACTCTCAAGAGTCTTCTCCAACACCACGGTTCAAAAGCATCAGTTCTTCTGCACTCAGCTTTCTTTATAGTCCAACTCTCACATCCGTGACTACGGGAAAAACCATAGCCTTGACTAGATGGACATTTGTTGACAGAGTAATGTCTCTGCTTTTTAATATGCTGTCTAGGTTGGTCATAACTTTCCCTCCAAGGAGAAAGTGTCTTTTAATTTCATGGCTGTAATCACCATCACTGTGTGCTAAATATAATTTACATATTTGTTTGAGTATATAGATATAGATATATAGTGTATGTATATGTATAGCTCAGGTGGTAGAGAATCCACCCACAAGGCAGGAGACCTAGGTTCAATCCCTTGTTTGAGAAGCTCTCCTGGAGAAGGAAATGGCTACCCATTTCAGTATTCTTGCCTGGAGAATCCTATGGACAGAGGAGTATGGCAGACCTCAGTCCTTAGGTTGCAAAGAGTGGGACAAAAAGCATCCTTTTATATGGGGACTAATATTTAACTTGTAATACAGTTATAGACAAGCATGTAAATGTGGACTCCAAATCAAATTTAAAATAAATAGAGGAGAGTATTTTATAGGGAATGATGAAGAATTCATGCAGCTGGAAAATAGCCAAAGAAAGCCTTGACTTCCTTGTTTCCGGGATGATGACCCTGAAACCCTTGTCATGAAATTTTTATTCATATTAAAATTGCTCCCTAATTACTGGGTGACAGAGCTGGAGACAAGTAATTGAAAGTACTACTCTACCTTTTCCAGGTTAAAAATAACTTTTAAGCAATTATTGCTTCACTAGTAAAGTTTGAAGCCTTGGAATAATAGCAGAAATTTCTAAGGAACGCTGAAAAGCTGCCTTCTAAATGAATTTGTCATAAATCTTCAAACAGAAACAAAATCTCTTACCTTCAGAAATCATTTCAGAAGATGGAAGATATTTGCTTATGTTAAATGCTATAAAGCAAGTATGGGGGACAGAAGAGAAAGCTACAGAGTTTTGCTTATACTAACTTATGAAATAATGTTTAATGTCACCTATCTGTGATTTATCTATATATATATCCATCCTAATTTTTGACTGCTATAACAAAACACCACAATTTGGAGACTTATTAAATTTATTCTCGTACACTTATGTAGGGCAGAAGTCTGAACTCAAGCTATCATCAGGCCCTCTGAAAGTTCTAGAAGGGAATGTGTTCCTTGACTTTTCTAGCTTCTGGTGGCTCTTGGCAGTCTCTGGCATTCATTGACTTGTAGCCACATCACTCCAAAATCTGTATTTTGCATCTTTTCCTTTCTGTCTGTCTTCCTCTCTGTGTCTCTTACAACCATACTTGTCATTGGATTTAGGACCTACCTAAATTATACAGAATGATCTCTTCATCTCAAAATTTTAAATTAATGACATCCGCAAAGATCTTTTTGTCCCCCCAGTTATGATAACATTAGGACTTCCCTGGTGGCTCAGATGGTAAAGAATCCACCCATAATGCAGGAGACCTAAGTTTGATCCCTGGGTTGGGAAGACCCCCTGGCGGAGGGCCTGGCAACCCACTCCAGCATTCTTGCTTGGAGAATCCCCATGGACAGAGGAGCCTGGTAGGCTACAGTCCGTGGGGTCACAAAGAGTTGGACATGACTGAGCGACTAAGCACAAATACATAGTAACATTAACAAGATCTGAGAATTAGAACAAGGATATTATCTATCTGTCATCTATCATTCATCTGTTATTTTTGTGTGGGCACATGCCATTGTGAGACTGCTATAAAGAATTACAAGATTAAGGTCCACGCACTCTCATCTGAAATAACTGGGCTTCGAACTGCTTTGGAATCCAGAGTGTTTGAAAATTATTGAGAAGAATAAAGCACAAACACCCCTTATTACATCACACAGGCAGCATGGTCTGGGGAGTCATCCCACAATGAAACACAATCACTTACGGCAGCAAAATTTATGAACATTTGCCTTGTTTATAGCTTCATGTCATTTCAGATTAAATACAAACTTAGTTCAGGTCAAATTAAGTTTCTCCACCAAAGAAGTTACAAAAATAACAAGACAATAACAAGACAAAACAAAACAAAAAAAATCTCGGTTTTCAGAGTTTTTGTTTGTTTGTTTGTTTCAGAAACATGACTGTGGGATTGTGGACTTGTATTTAGGTCCAAATTAATATAAGAGAAACCTCATAATTCTTCTCACGACCCCTCTAAAATTCATATATCCGAGTGCCTGAAGATACATAAAATAATAATATATATACTTAAATGAAGCTATATAAAATCTGCCAAAAGAATTATTGCAAAGTAAGGTATGAGTTCAACACTATTGGTATAACAGCAACTATGTTAACAAACAGAACCAAGTCTAAGTAGTCTAATGTCTCATGAACACAAAGTTAATTTTCACTTTTCTAAGAGGACAAAACAAATATTCCAGATGGAACAACTCCCCTTCTTCAAGCAGTGGGGGTCTCTGACTCTGGGATTCCTTCCATCTTGTGACTCTGACACGTCCAATATATTAATATGTTTTCCAGGTTACTGTGCTTCTTTGCAACAATGCAGCAGGAAGAAGGATGGAAAATACACTTTCTCTTTTTAATCACCTTGGGCAGGAATAAATAAATCAATTAAATATAAATATAATGCATATAAATATATATATGAATGGTGAAAATATTAGCCCCTCAGTCATGTCCTATTCTTTACAACCTCATGGACTATAATACACCAGACTCCTCTGTCCATGGGATTTTCCAGGCAAGAATACTGGAGTGAGTAAGCCATTCCCTTCTCCAGGGAATCTTCCCGGAGATCGAACCTGGGCCTTCTGCATCACAGGCAGAGTCTTTACCATCTTGGCCACCAAGGAAGCCAATGTATGTGTAACTTTATCTCATATTCTCTTGGCAAGATCAAGTCCTGTGACCACACCCAGTTGTGAAGGAAGCTGAAACGTGTGGTTGCAGACTACTTAGTCCCTTGCAAACCACAGTCCTGTGATTATGGTTGGGGACCACGGCTTTTATCGGATTGTTTGCTCTCTCTGACACACTTTCATTCTGAAATGAAATGCTGTTAATAACTGCAACAACAATAATGGGTATTCATATTCTGCCCTCCAAAAGAGGACACTATGGATGACTGTAATACACAAAAGCTCCAACTCTACCTCTTATTCTACATTATAGGATGTGTTTTGAACAAACAACAAAAAATTACATTATCACTTTTGCTGCTGCCTTTCATCACATCTTTCCTTTCTATGGTTCTTACAGGGCCCAGAACAAGACCTATACCAAAAGACTAAGATTAGATGAAGATGGAAAATAGTCCCATGCAGTAGTACATCGATATTAAGAAAGAAATGTTTTAAAAGATTAACAATAGTTATAATATTTCTGAAATATCTACAAACTTCCTTGTTTTATTGTAAGCTATTTTAGCTCATGTAAATGGTAGGAAATAGACTCTAGTTGAAAGCAGGAAAGCAGATAGGTATCTGGATTTCTTTTCTTCATGTCAAAGTTACAGAAAGAGGAAAAGGCTTAATATTTTATATAAACTTAATGGGGAGCTTCTGCTTATCCTTCATGTTTAGAATGCTGGAGGATCCAAGTCACACATACTCTTATCACTCTAATACTAATTTTAGTATGTTTTTTTTGAGCTTTTTTCTATATGTGTATATGATTATAGTAGGTCTTCTCTGGTAGTTTAGTGGTAAATGATCTGCCTGCAATGCTGAGACCAGCTTCGATCCCTGGGTTGCGAAGATCCCCTGGAGAAGGGAATGGCAGCTGACTCCAGTGTTCTTGCCTGGAAAATTCTATGGACAGAGGAGCCTGGCGGGCTACAGTCCATGCGGTCACAAAGAGTTGGACATGACAGAGTGACTAACACTTGCACGGTTACTTCATGACTGTAGTGATAATATTTAAGGTTTGTAAACAACCATTTCCCAAGAGTGTGCTAAGTCTGTTAAGATTTTAAACTATTAATTATAAATTGAACACTAATTGTCTACTTAGTCTCCAAAAGAGAGAAACAAATTCACACTTACAATGTTCATTAGATTTAGAGGTTTAATTGTATTTGATGGGAGGTAGAGATCAACTAGCCACACTGTAAATAAATTTATTTTCAAATATCTTTGACTAATGGTCATTCAACTTCTGCTTAATGTTAATGATAATTGTGAAATCACTATCAATTTTACTTATTGATTAGTTAGTGATAACATTAAAATGGCCAATAATGATGTGATATTGGGAATGTTTTAAATGGGAAAAAAAAAAGCCAAACAGAAAGCCATAGATCCTACCTCCAAAGATTTCATTTCAATCCTCTAAATCTATTAATTTATACATCTTGTCAATGTTGTTCAGCCAGTTACTAAATGGCAATGTCTCATTTTATGTAATGAAACCCTGAATCATTTCATGAAATTTATTGATTGGGCCAAGATCCAAGTTGTCTTTAGTAGTTAGAAGTCATTCAGGAAAACAGGGACCATGCCAGTTATTTGAAAAGAAAATTTAATGAGAGGCACTGGCTAAAGAAATTTTGAACATTTGAACAGACAAAAATGGAAAAATAACCCACATTAACTGTAGAAAGCAAGGACCAGTGGTTGAGCTGTGGGGCAACAAGGAAAGTAGTTAGGGCCATTTCATTCTGGAAGCTCACAGAGCGGGTGCTGAGGACTGAGGAGGTGGTTGCTGGGCTGGTCTTTAAAGAGGTAAATGGAGATGGTTCAGAGGGTGCCATGCAAGCTAAATTGTTTCAGTCATGTCCAACTCTGTGACCTCACAGACTGTAGCCTGCCAGACTCCTCTCTCCATGGGATTCTCCAGGCAAGAATACTAGAGTGGGTTGTTAGTGCCCTTTTCCAGGTGATCTTCCCAACCCAGGGATGGAACCTGCATCACCTTCATGTCCTGCATTGGCAGGCAGATTCTTAACCGCCAGCACCACCCACGGATGCTGTAATTATCTCTACCTGCTTTGGGAGTAGCTCAGATGGTAAAGAATCCGACTGCAACACAGGAGACCCAGTTCAATTCCTGGGTTGGGAAGTTCCCTTGGGGAAGGGATAGGCTACCCTCTCCAGTATTCTTGGGCTTCCCCGGTGGCTCAGATGGTAAACAATCTGCCTGGGATGCAGGAGACCTGGGTTCAATCCATGGTTTGGGAAGATCCCCTGGAGGAGGGCATGGCAACTCACACCAGTATTCTTGCCTGGAGAATACCCATGGACAGAGAAGCCTGGCGGGCCACAGTTCATGGGCTGGCAAAGAGTTGTACACGAATGAACAGCAAAGCACAAATCCAGAAAAGATACTGACAGGAGTGATGACTAAACAGGAAAAGTCCATCTTCCTCCTCTCATGCCTCATATTGTCAGAAGCTGACAGGATGCCAGCTCAAGAAGGAGAAATGTAGTTTGCTTAAGAACCAGTTGTTATGTAGGTAATATCATTTGAAGAGCTATATATGGGCATAAATAGTAAAATTAAGCTTCTATGCAATTCCACTTGATCAGAAAACTTTTAAGTCTTTAGAACAAAATGAGGTAGAATTTACAAAGCCATTTAGTAAAATTATTCTTAATCACCACCTGCCCTCTCAGTTCTATCAAACTGGGAACTTACTCTAGAGATATTCACCCCTCCATATTTAATAATCTGTTAAATTATGCCACATATTTTCTGTCAGCATACTCACAGAACTTTGAGTTCTAAAATGTTAACATCTGTCATTTTAAAGAACAATAACATCTATCTGTCATCATTACTTTCCAATAGCCCCATTGCTTTCTCACAGTCACACTTTGATTCTAAATCAATATTCATTTAGCTTTGATCCAAGAATTTTTGTTTTTCACAGTTTTGAAGTTATAGGGAATGGTTTTATTCTGCCCTCTAGGTATGTTTTATTTAACTAAATCCATCAGAGACACCTATGACTTTTTTTTTTTTTTTAATATATCTTCTTTCAGAGTATCTTGACACTCGCTTGATATTGTGTTTACTAGTTTGGACATCTGTTTGAAAATTTCTCCCCCAAGCCAAAAATAATCTCTTCTGCCTCTGAAATCCCATAAAATTTTATCTGTACCTCTATAATAATGTAAACATTTTCCAATCAGACATAAAGTTATCTATATATGTTTTGATCTCCTACTTTTAAATTAAAACATATTTTTGTAAGCATCAATTGTCAAATAATTCATTACATACAAGGAATGAACACGGGTCAAAAAAGAACTTACTCATGTCATTCAAGATTAGTCAAGATTGATAAGTCAATAAATGATTAAAACAATGTGAGAGAAGTGTAATAATAGTTATATGTGTATATATGATATGATCAGTGAAGTTGGACAGCAAAAGGATGATGCTTTGTGTAGAAAGTGTCACATTAGTGAAAATACAGATGTGAAAGCTCAAGGCATAGTAGAAGAATTGCAAGGAGTTAGCTGTAGCTTAAGATGAGTTATAAGGGGTATTCAGTAGAAGAGATGTAGGCACCGTCCAGATCATGGCAGTATTTGGATGCTCCATATAGTAGGAAGTTTAGAGTTAATATAATATTGTAGTAGAGGAGTCTCACAATAAGTTTTCCTTAAGAGAGATTACATGGTGTCTAGTGGATTGGACCAGAGATCAACTAAAGACAGAAAGACTTTAGGTAATAGATTGGTAATAACCAAATCAAACAGTCTTATACAAGACATTGAATTTCAAGGAAAAGACACAGAGAAACCTCTATACTTTCTAATTAAATCTAGCAGTGAAAGCCTCCACTGCCTGTTGGAAGCAATCTCAAGGCTTCCTAATGTTTAGTGTCAATGATATAGTATAGGAACCAATGACAGCCTGACTAATCTATTTCTTGCAATACCCAAGGGGGCAATTCCTGCTCTAATCCTAACCTGTTTCATTTTAATTCTCCAGTGTCTCCTTTTGTTTTGTGAATTAAATGACCTACTTTCAATAAATTTCCTTTGTCTTTAACTTAGCCAGAATTATTTTCTATAGGATCCCTGTTGGCTTTGTGTAGATCTGAAGCTGAGCTACAAGTTGTGTTACAAAATCTAAGAGAATATTTTTAAATATGTAAGAGGTGATATGAGTTTCAAAATATTCTTACTTTGAAAAGCTAAACATCAATGTAATCTCAAGATATTTTAAGAACACCTTGTGGAAAGTAACAGTGAGCAAAAAGCAGGTTTGACATGATAATTGTATTTAAAGACTAGAATTCCTGTTAAATAAATGCATTTTTTCATAAGCCCGCATGAACTATATGAGAGTACTTGAATAAACTGTTTTATAATTACAATCTGTTGATTCTTATTGATTTTTTTTTTTAGTTTTCAGAAGAATGGAAAGAAGAAAAGCAAAATGCATTACAAATTGCATTAGTGTAGAGAAGAATGCTTTAAATTTGATAAATCATCCTGCTGCTTATTCTGATATGTTTTATGCTTTCATTTTGCCTTTTGTAGTAATTATTTTAATTACTATTGATAAAATGCTACTAGCAATTTGGTTGGAACATTCAAGGTACTTTATTTGATAAAATAAATTTATTTTGGAGGCTGCCATTTATTTAAGAAGGTACAAATTACATTCAGTAAAATTCACTCTTTGTAGCATATACTCCATGGCCTTCTGACTTGCACAGTGTTTCCTGAAAAGTCTTCTACTTGTGATTCTCAGCTTTGTTTCACTTTTTGTTCTGTGGCTATTTTTCTATTTGCCTATGTTAGGTAATTAGAATAAGAAAAAGGAGTCCAGAATGGCAGTGGCTAAAAGACAAAGGGAAAACCCCACGAAAATAGAGCAAAGGAAGGTTTGAGGACAGGATGGGAGTGAGAAGCTCTGGTAAAACAAACAGCCCTCCTGGCTAGCTCAATTCACATAGGGCAGGCTCAGGGGGAGGAGAAAAACATATAAAAAGAGGAGGCAAAATTGGGCCAGGGGCTTCTCTTCTCTTCAAGCCTTTTGGGTTGGCCCACCCTCACACCTCAAGGATGCATTTTCCTTTACTTTCTAAATAAAACTGAGCTGTAACATGGGGCTGTAACACTGGTCCACCCGAGGGCTGCAACACTGGTCTGCCCTTCACTTCCATTTTTGTTGCAGTAAGACGGAACCGATGAAATTACAATCTCCCCCAACATCTCTGGTGCCGATTTTTGAATTTAACCCAGCTGAAGCAACCTCAGCTTGGTCCCCGCAAGGTGGAGGCCAAGCACAGCAGAAGCCCAATTTGGAGAAAGCTCCCATGGTGGTGGAAGCGGAGTACAAAGAAAACCCAGGCCAGGGGAAGTGACAAGAAGCCCAGTGTGCTGGAAACTGGGACAGCAAAAGCAAACTCAGCAGAAAGCTGATGCGGCTCAGTCTCAGATTCCAGAAGACTTCTGGTTAAGGTAGGCCCTAGCTCCTATGGCTGGAAGGACATATGGCTAACAAAATTTTAATTCTTTTACAATTTCTCATTTCTTGTTTCCTCGAAACCCTATGAACAGGCAAGTGGCAGTTGAGGGATTCTGGCAGGAGCTACTCCCCAGTGTGTCCCAAAGGATCCACTCTCTGCTGGGCCCCAGTAGCTGTTACTCAAGCGGGTGGGATTTCTTCTGTCCTTAATCTTCTTTGTGCCAAGGATCAGGCCAATGAAAACTGAGCATAAGTCAGGTATTTAGCAGATTTTCTGGCAGATTATGAAGGGGAGTCCTGGGCAAATTTTTCTTACTGCTTTTTCCTCCCATCCTTCAGCTCCTCTCTCCCAGGATTTAGCCCAGCCAAAACCCATGGTGCCTGTCTTCAGGACCTAATGAAGCTCATTCTCTTGATGTCTCATTGAAAAAAATTCAGTGAAAGACACAGCAATAGGTAAGAGGTGGATTTGGTCAGAATCAGAGAGTAGCGTGCTCCACAGTGTGTGGGCCATTGCAGAGGGCAAGCATAGTGGCCATGGAATGTGGTATGGTTCAGTTTTCCTGAGCTGGGTGATTTCATATGCTAATGAGGGGGGATCATTCCAACCATTGGGGAACCACCCACTCCTAGGTCTTTTGACAGTGCCTTGGAACTGTCCTGGCACCGCTGCATACGTCATTTAGCTTGCAGATTGAGGATCAGGGTTTAGTTGAATTTGACTTGTCTTCTTGGACCCATTTGATTTTAACTGGTTTATGTTATGCTTTGGGCTATGTCATTCTTTCAAAAACTGTGTCCTGCCCTCTTCCCTCCTGTTTCATGCTCTTTTCCTGAGCCCCATCCAGACCCACAATGTTGCCTCTACAATCTTCTGGAGGGACAACCAGAAATAACTGGCCTTTGGGAGGGAAATACTGTATAATATCCAATCCATCCAGATATTCAGGCCCTCATCTTCCGTGTTTCCTACAACATGTTTAACATCAGCATCTCTCAGTGAACCTGCTAGAGTGGGTGACAGGCACAAAATGCCTATCTGTTGGTGGCATCCCTTCAAAGGCAATTGGGCTTCTGAGGATAATTTTTGCCACTTTGGGAGTTAGCCCTGCAGGCCGTTTGGGACCAAACCCTTACCACCCTTCTAAAGTTACAAACATACCACCAGATCAAATCTCCACCCCACTTTTATTGAACATCTGGTTTGTTGCCTCTTATCAATTTGTTCTTTTGCCACTTACTAACTCCTACAACCAGGGCCCTGCCATTGTAGGCAACATTGCTCTACCCTGCTTATTATTAAAATACTCTTAAAGCCCTTAACAGGACTAGATAACCCACTCCTTTGTGATTACTTTTGCTATTACCTAAAGTGGGTCTATGACAATGAAATGTTTACCACTGGGGACACCCCATCCTGCTTTTATGGGGGACTAGGGGAGGAAGTCAGTGATTTACATTCCCTCAGAGCAGTAAGAGTATAAGACATATGGCTGCTTCACCAGGTTCCCAGTCTCAGAGCACAGGCTTGGATTGCATGAAGATATCTATTTCCATCTGCAGTGAACAGGTTAAGATTATAACCTCTTAGTCCTACCCAGCACTGGTCACACTGGAGATCTTGGGGACACCCAACTCCAGTCAAAGGCTTTGGCATAGTCAATAAAGCAGAAGTAGATGTTTTTCTATTATTCTCTTGCTTTTACAGTGATCCAACGGATACTGGCAATTGGATCTCTGGTTCCTCTGGCTTTTTTTAAATCCAGCTTGAACATCTGGAAGTTCATAGTTCATGTACTATTGAAGCCTGGCTTGGATAATTTTGAGCATTACTTTGCTAGCATGTAAGATGAGTCCAATTGTGCAGTAGTTTGAGCATTCTTTGGCATTGCCTTGCTTTGGGTTTGGAATGAAAACTGAGCTTTTCCAGTCCTATGGCCACTGCTGAGTTTTCCAAATTTGCTGAATTATTGAATGCAGCACTTTCACAGCATCATCTTTTAGGATTTTAAATAGGTCAGATGGAATTCCATGATCTTCACCAGCTTTTTTCATAGTGATGCTTCCTATGGCTCATTTGCCTTCATATTCCATGATGTCTGGCTCTGGGTTGGTGATCACACCGTCGTGATTTTCTGGGTCATGAAGATCTTTTTTGTATAGTTCTTCTATGGTTTCTTGCTACCTCTTTTTAATATCTTCTGCTTCTGACAAAATGTGGTTCACTGGAAAAGCGAAAGGCAAACCACTTCAGTATTCTTACCTTGAGAATCCCATAAACAGTATGAAAAAGTAAAAAGATAGGACAATGAAAGATGAACTCCCAAAGTTGGTAGGTGCCCAATATGCTACTGGAGATCAGCGGAGAAATAACTCCAGAAGGAATGAAGAGATGGAGTCAAAGCAAAAATAACACCAAGTTGTGGAAGTGACTGGTGATGGAAGAAAAGTCCAATGCTATAAAGAGCAATATTGCATAGGAACCTGGAATGTTAGGTCCATGAATCTACTACTGTGGGCAAGAATCTCCTAGAAGAAATGGAGTAGCCATCACAGTCAATAAAAGAGTCTGAAATGCAGTACTTGGATGCAATCTCAAAAACAACAGAATGACCTCTGTTCATTCCCAAGACAAACCTCTCAGGATCACAGAAACCAAATCTGTGCCCCAACCAGTAATGCTGAAGAAGCTGAAGTTGAATGGTTCCATGAAGACCTACAAGACCCTTGAGAACTAATACCCAAAAAGATGTCCTTTTCATTATAGGGGACTGGAATGCAAAAGTAGAAATCAAGAAATACCTAGAGCAACAGGCAAATTTGGCCTTTGAGTACAGAATGAAGCAGGGCAAAGGCAAACAGAGTTTTTCCAGGAGAATGCACTAGTCATTGCATATACCCTCTTCCAACAACACAAGGGAAGACTCTACACATGAATATCACCAGATGGTCAATACCGAAATCAGACTGATTATATTCTTTGCAATCAAAGATGGAGAAGCTATATACAGTCAGCAATAACAAGATTGGGACCTGACCGTGGCTCAGATCAGGATCTCCTTATTGCCAAATTCAGACTTAAATTGAAGAAAGTAGGGAAAACCACTAGACCATTCAGGTATGACCTAAATCAAATCCCTTACAATTATACAGTGGAAGTGACAAATAGAGTCAAGGGATTAGATCTGATAGACAGAGTGCCTGAAGAATTATGGACAGAAGTTCATGACATTGTATAGGAGGCAGTGATCAAGACCATCCCCAAGAAAAAGAAATGCAAAAAGGCAAAATGGTTGTTTGAGGAGGCTTTACAAATAGCTGTGAAAAGAAGAGAAGCAAAAGACAAAGGAGAAAACAAAAGATATACCCATTTGAGTGCAGAATTTCAAAGAACTGCAAGGAGAGATGAGAAAGACTTCCTCAGTGATCAATGCAAAGACCTCATAGATAACTGCAAATTCAAATCAGAAAGATAGAAGTATGAGAATATTGAACAGTTTTATAGCTTCAAATTCACAAATTGACAGTGATTAGTATATCTTTTACTACTGATGTGAAGTTACTATGTTGACTAATGGCTTTCCAAAGATTCAAACTGGAACACTAAATTGACTTCAATTTCTGTTATTCAAAATATTTTATCTTCTAAGAAATTTTAAACAAACAGAATGACTTACCTTTTATCTACATAAGAAAAACTCTATCATAAGAATATCAACTCTCTCTAAATTTTTGTAAAATTGTAATAAATAATAAAATATTAACTTTACATAAGTATATGATTTAACTGAAAGAATTTATGGAAAATCAACAATGAAGAATAATAAGGAGAACTTAGAAAAAGAAGAGACATGAATGGAGATTATAATCAGTAAGTATTAAATAATTATGAAACAGTTATTAATCAATATCCACCTAGCAAATGAATAGGCACATAGGCCAAACAAATAGAATAAGAGATTTTAAATTTGAACCAAATACAAACGTTACTTATTAAATGTTACAGACAGCATCTCCAACAAGTAGGCAAAAATAGACTATGGAATAATGATGAGGCAATGGATCACCATCTAAAAAATATAAATAAATATATATATATAAACCAAATTATAGTTATAATTTATACCAACATAAATTTTAAATGAGTAAAAAATTTACATTTGATGCATTTAATAAAATATTAGGTAAGTAAATAGATGAATTTCTCTATAAAGTTTGAATAGGGAAGACTGTTTTAACAATGACTCAAAACTTTAAAGCCTTTGAAGAAAGATTAATGAACTCAATTATATAAGCATCAACACCTTGTACATACAAAAATAGGTGCAAATAATAAATGAGCAAAATAAAAGTAAAATTATATATTTCAAATGTATTATAGACAAAGGACTAATCCTCTTAGTGTACAAACAACTTCTAGATGGGGGTGCATTATTTATCTTGGGCTGCCCCTGACCAACATGCTCTTTCTGCCTCCCCCAAATTTATCTACTTCTCATATGCAAAATATATTCATTCCATGGCACTAATCTAAGGCACTGCTGGACCCACACACAGAACAAAGTGTGAAGTCGCTCAGTCGTGTCTGACTCTTTGTGACCCCATGGAGTTTAACCTACCAGGCTCCTCCCTCCATGGGATTCTCCAGGCAAGAATACTGGAGTGGGTTGCTATTTCCTTCTCCAGGGGATCTTCCCAACTCAGGAATCGAACCCGGGTCTCCTGCACTGCAAGCAGATGCTTTAACCCCTGAGCCACCAGGGAAGCCCCATTCCATGCAACAACCCTCAAAATCTTAACTTATCACAACATCAGTTTTCAAGTTTGAAGTCCCATCTAAATCAGATATGGGTGAGACTCAAGGTACAATTCATCCTGAGGCAAAATTCCTCTTCAGCTGCAAATCTGTGAAAACAGACAGGTCATATGCCGTGAAATACAGTAGATATACTCATTCCAAAAGGGTGGGGGGGGGAGAGAGAGACAAGGTTTGATGGATCCTAAAGCAAGACACCACTTCAAGCTGGTTTTAGAAAAGGCAAAGGAACCAGAGATCAAATTGCCAACATCCGCTGGATCATCAAAAAAGCAAGAGAGTTCCAGAAAAACATCTATTTCTGCTTTCTTGACTATGACAAAGCCTTTGACTGTGTGAATCACAATAAACTGGAAAATCCTGAAAGAGATGGGAATACCAGACCACATGACCTGCCTCTTGAGAAATCTGTATGCAGGTCAGGAAGCAACAGTTAGAACTGGAAATGGAACAACAGACTGGTTCCAAATAGGGAAAGGAGTACGTAAAGGCTGTATATTGTCATCTGCTTATTTAACTTATATGCAGAGTACATCGTGAGAAACGCTGGGCTGGAAGAAGCACAAGCTGGAATCAAGATTGCTGGCAGAAATATCAATAACCTCAGCTATGCAGATGACACCACTCTTATGGCAGAAAGTGAAGAGGAACTAAAAAGCCTCTTGATGAAAGTGAAAGAGGAGAGTGAAAAAGTTGGCTTAAAGCTCAACATTCAGAAAACTAAGATCATGGCATCTGGTCCCATCACTTCATGGGAGATAGATAGGGAAAGAGTGGAAACAGTGGCTGACTTTATTTTGGGGGGCTCCAATATCACTGCAGATCATTGCAGCCATGAAATTAAAAGATGCTTACCCCGTGGAAGGAAAGTGATGACCAACCTAGATAGCATATTGAAAAGCAGAGACATTACTTTGCCAACAAAGGCCCGTCTGGTCAAGGCTATGGTTTTTCCAGTGGTCATGTATGGATGTGAGAGTTGGACTGTGAAGACGGCTGAGTGCCGAAGAATTGATGCTTTTGAACCGTGGTGTTGGAGAAGACTCTTGAGAGTCCCTTGGACTGCAAGGAGATCCAACCAGTCCATCCTAAAGGAGATCAGTCCTGGGTGTTCATTGGAAGGACTGATGCTGAAGCTGAAACTCTAGTACTTTGGCCACCTCATGCGAAGAGTTGACTCTTTGGAAAAGACTCTGATGCTTGGAGGGATCGGGGGCAGGAGGAGAAGGGGACGACAGAGGATGAGATGGCTGGATGGCATCACCGACTCTATGGCCATGAGTTTGAGTAAACTCTGTGAGTTGGTGATGGACAGGGAGGCCTGGCGTGCTGCGATTCATGGGGTCACAAAGAGCCGGACAGGACTGAGCGACTGAACTGAACTGAACTGAAGCAAGACACAACTGAATCAACTTAGCACATACCCAAGCAAGTCCAAAACGCCAAGGCAAATTGCACTAGATCTTAAGACCCAAGAAGAATTCTCTTTGTTTTTATGCTCTGCCTTCTGGCTCCAGTGAGTCAGTGTCCCTGCCTCTGCAGCTTTGCTAGGAGGGGGTCCTGCCCCCAAGACTCCAGGGAGCCACCTTTGGGTCTTTTGAAACAGATGTGATACTCACTCCCCCTTTGAATCTGATGAGTCAACCCTGATGACCTCTGAATTGCCTTTGTGTTCATTCTACTCTTGTCCTTAAAATAATGCATGTTTGCATTTTAATAGCTTTATGATAAGATGCCATAGGATCTAAGAAATCCAACGGTCTTCCTTCATTTTGCCTCATCTCTTTCTCCTTTACATCAAACTGACAGTGTTTCTGCTTGTACAACCTCATAATCTCTTCACCAGGTTATTGCTCAGCCACATCTTGGTGCTCTCTTCTAAACAGTAGCAAGTTGGGAATTTTCAAAATCTTTAAATTCTGGTTTCATTTTGCTTAACAATTCCTTCTTCAATTTCTATCTCTTTTCTCATATTTTATCTTAAACAGTCAAGAAGAACTAAGCCTCTCTCTAATACTTTCCTTAGAAAGCTCCTCAGCTGAAGGTCCAATTTCATCATTCACCAATTCTATTAATACCGTTCATAAAACACTGAAACAAACACAATGAAGTCAAGTTCTTTCCACTTTACACAAGAATTGTAAATTGTCTTTCCTCTAGTTTTCCATGACATGTTCCTTATTTTTGTATGAGACCAAACCAGGAATGGCCTTTATGATCCGTATTTCTATCAATGTTCCAGTCATGGTTATTTGTGCATTTTCTAAGAAAATGGCAGCTTTCTCACCAGCTCTCCTCTTTTCCTTCTGAACTCTCAGCAGGATTTCTTTAAACATTCATATTTCTAGCATGCACCTCAAAACTCTTCCATCTTCTCCCAACATCCAGTTCTAAAAATGTTTCCATATTTTTAGGTATTTATTATAGCAGTAGGGACTTCCCTGGTGGTGCACAGGGTAAAGCGTCTGCCTACAATGTGGGAGACTCAGGTTCGATCCCTAGGTCAGGTCAGGAAGATCTCCTGGAGAAGGAAATGGCAACCCACTCCAGTATTCTTGCCTGTAAAATCCCATGGATGGAGGTGCCTCATAGGCTACAGTCAACGGGATCACAGAGTCAGACACGGCTGAGCGACTTCACTCATTATAGCAGTACCTCACTTCTCAGGTACGAAAATCTGTATTATTAAGCTCTAGTTGCCATAACAAAATATCATAGACTGTGTGACTTAACAGAAATTAATTATTTTTTTTTCATAATGCTGGAAGCTGCAGTGTCCCAGATTAAGATCCATCAGAGTTCAGTTTCTGTTAAGCGTTCTCTTCCTGGCTCGGTCACTTTTTCTGTGTGCTCCTATGGTCTTTTCTTGGTGCCTACACTTGGAGAGAGAGGAAGCTCTCTCCTTGTCTTTCTTATAAAGGTTCTTGTCTTTCTTATAAAGGTACTGATTTCATCATGAGAGCCCTACTGTTATGACTTCTAACTCCAATTACCTCCCAAAGATCCATTTCAAAATACTATAACACTGAGGCTTGAAAACTGAATATACACATTTTGGAAAGGCACAAACATGTAGTCCATCAGTTCAGTTCGGTTCAGTCACTCAGTCGTGTCCGACTCTTTGCGACCCCATGAATCCTAGCACGCTAGGCCTCCCTGTCCATCACCAACTCCCGGAGTTTACTCAAACTCATGGCCATCGAGTCGGTGATGCCATCCAGCCATCTCATCCTCTGTCGTCCCCTTCTCCTCCTGCCCCCAATCCCTCCCAGCATCAGGGTCTTTTCCAATGAGTCAACTCTTCGCATCAGGTGGCCAAAGTACTGGAGTTTTCAGCTTCAGCATCAGTCCTTCCAATGAACACCCACAATTGGTAAAAGGCAAAGACCAAAAACACAACAGAAAAAAAAAAATGTACAAAGGATATCCATGCATAGTCCTCAGAAAATAAAATATAAAAGCTTCTAACACATATGAGAAACTGAGCCACTACATTTGTAACCAGAGGAATATACTAATTCACTGTTTTCCACCTTGATGACTGGCCATATACAAAAGTTTAATACTACCCTCTGTTCATGAGGTTGATAGAAAAATTAAACTCTCAAATTACTGGAAAAACTGTAAACTGTTACAATCCCCCCCACAGAGAAATTTGGTATAATCTAGCAAAATAGATATATATACCAATAGGCCCAGATATTTATTCTGCAAATAAAATTGCATGCTTAAGGAAGGATACAGCACAACTGTATCTAATAGCAAAAGACTGGAAGCGCTCTAAATGCCCATCAATCAGGAGCTACTTAATCAAATGAAGGAGCATCCTTTAGTGGAATACTTTACAGCTGTCAAAACAATGAGACAGCTCTTTATGTTCTGATATGAAAAGACTTCTGAGATATATGAAAGGTGAAAGAAAGAATGCAGTCCAGTGGATATAATACAATAATTCTGTATAAGTTGGGGGTAATGTGAATTTCTACTTATATTTATGTGCCTGCTTTTAAAGAAAAAGGAACCACAGACAAGGAAACAGTGATTCTTATGTCTCCAGCAAATGGTTGAAGTTAGAAATGAGTGAACAAGGAACAGAGATGAGAGGAAATAGTCAGCAGTATATTCTATGTATTTTGTTGTTGTTGTTCTTGACTATCTGAGTGAGTAACCTATTTAAAATTAAATTGAAAAAAACCTTAAAAATGTTCCAATTTTGTAGAAAGGCAGAACCTAGAAAAGAGTCTTTATAAAATATTGAAAATTATGTAAACCCCCAAATAAAGAAATCAAAATGAGATGGATGAGATTTGCAAGTCAGTGAATTAAAATTTTTAGCATAGTGTATTATGTAAAATATAATTTCATATGAAAAATTAAAGTTTTATGGTTTCTATGTAATGAACTGCCATGTGAGGTAAAAAGGCCTGGAAAGATTTTTAAAAAATGCAGTTTTTTTTTCTTTGAATGATCCCCTTAATAAAAAAAAAATTAGATGAATGAGGGAAATGAGAGGTGTCAAAGACTAAAAGTAAAATGTTTAGCTTTTGACACCATGAGATGAAGAGGCAAAGGACTGCAAAGAGCTAAATGAAGATAAAAACTCAAGAAATAAGAATTGGGACTTCTCTGGAGGTCCAGCGTTTAAGACTTTGCATTCCAATACAGAGGGTGCAGGTTCAATCCCTGGTGAGGGAGTTGAGATCCCACCAAAATGTAAAACAGAAGCAATATTGTAATGACTTAAATAAAGATTTTAAAAGTTGTCTACATCGATTCCTAACTAGGAAAATTTTTTGAAGACATATATTGTGGGCTTCTCTGTTCTCTTGGGTGAATACTATACATTATCATAAATGCATGAAAATGTTCAATAAATAAATGTCTAAAAATAGGAAAGTAATACAGAATGACTATGATTTAATTTCTTGGGAAAATTATGAATTTAGAGGATGGTCAACAAAAATAGTACAGATGAGACAATTCAGAAACTTAAAACAAATAGATTTAGAGAGACTTAAAAATCATGCAGTAGAAACATTTGAATATCAAACTCACTTATGCAGAAAAAAGATTGCATTGCCTTACTAGATTTTGGTGAATAGAATATATAAGGTAACTAGTTAGTTTAAACTATTTACTAAATGTAGCACATCAAGACAATAAATTAATATTTTAAAATTTTGAATGCATATGTGCATTGCTTTAATATTATAGTTTTATGCAACTATTTGCTAAATAAATTAATATTTCATTGGAAAGAGAAAAAGAAATATTGTCTATATTAAAAAAAAAAAAAGAATCAAGGGCCACACACAACCAAACTGTAGTTATTAGGTTACTGAGATTTGGGGTCCTCCCTCCCAGCAGTTTTTTCTTAGGATGAAAACAGTGGTTTGGCATGTGTATGCCTTCTCTTTATTGACTATGCCAAAGCCTTTGATTGTGTGGATCACAAAAAACTACAGAAAGTTTTCAAAGAGATGGGAATATCAGACCACTTGACCTGCATCTTGAGAAACCTGTATGCAGGTCAGGAAGCAACAGTTAGAACTGTTAGAAAAACAGATTGGTTCCAAATAGGAAAAGAAGTACATCAAGGCTGTATATTGTCACCCTGTTTTTTTTAACTTATATGCAGAGTACATCGTGAGAAACGCTGGGCTGGAAGAAGCACAAGCTGGAATCAAGATTGCTGGCAGAAATATCAATAACCTCAGATATGCAGATGACACCACTCTTATGGCAGAAAGTGAAGAGGAACTAGAAAGCCTCTTGATGAAAGTGAAAGAGGAGAGTGAAAAAGTTGGCTTAAAGCTCAACATTCAGAAAACTAAGATCATGGCATCTGGTCCCATCACTTCATGGCAAATAGATGGGGAAAGAGTGGAAATAGTGGGAGACTTCATTTTGGGGGTCTGCAAAATCACTGCAGATGGTGACTGTAGCCATAAAATTAAAAGACACTTGCTCCTTGGAAGAAAAGTTACGACCAAACTAGACATCATATTAAAAAGCAGAGACATTACTTTGCCTACAAATGTCCTCTAGTCAAGGCTATGGTTTTTCCAGTGGTCATGTATGGATGTGAGAGTTGGACTGTGAAGACAGATGAGCACCAAAGAACTGATGCTTTTGAACTGTGATGTTGGAGAAGACTCTTGAGAGCCCCTTGGACAGCAAGGAGATCCAACATATCAATCCTAACGGAAATCAGTCCTGAATATTCATTGGAAGGGCTGATGTTGAAGCTGAAACTCCAATACTTTGGCCACTTGATGCAAAGAGCTGACTCGTTTGAAAAGACCCTCATTTGAAAAGAAAGATTGATGGGGAGAGGAGAAGGGGACAACAGAGGATGATATGGTTGGATGGCATCACCGATTCAATGGACATGAGTTTGAGTAAACTCCTGGAGTTGGTGATGGACAGGGAGGCCTGGCATGCTGCAGTATATGGGGTTGCAACGAGTTGGACACGACTGTGGAACTGAACTGAACTGAACTGAATTGATGCCTTCTCTTTTGAATGTAATAATTAAATTTACTCTCAAGTAGGAAACAATGACTTTCAACCAAATCCCAAGGAAATTGAAGGACAAGACTGTTTCTGAATTGCATTTTCTATCTTCTATAGGGGAGGAAAAATATTTCATTCCAGAATTCTTCAAGCAAGAATACTGGAGTGATTAGCCATTCCCTTCTCTAGGGCGTCTTCCCAAGCCAAGGCTCAAACCCAGCCCTCCCATGTTTCAGGCAGATTCTTTACCATCTGAGCCACCAGGGAATGCAATATTTCATTTCTTCTTTTATATTTTTGTCAGATCTTACCATATCACCACACATATCCAGTATGCAAATTTTATTTTATTTTAATCAGTTGATAGAATGGCGTTACATGGGATCATACTCCAAATAAAAATTAATGCTGTTTTCCTAATGAATATAAAACTTTTAAAATAACACACTTATATTGGCAAAAAAAATTTAGGTATGTTTTTGGCACATTAATACATTCAGTCTCATACTAAACATCTTAGACTGATTTTAGCTCTCAGAGGCCCCCTGTCGTGTGATCTTGAGCAAAGTGCACCCTGATTAACCTTGTATAGTGATATGGACATCTTGGAAGTACAGAAAGGAGACTCAACTAGGGAGAAGCAGAAGAGGGGCAGAAAAATTGGAAAAGCATGCATTCATAAAGTCATTTCATCAGCTAAGGCTTGGTGATAGCAAAGTCAGTATTAGTATCCCTTAATGAAATCTTTATGACACATAGCAAAAGTTCAGATGGTCCATGGTACTTGGTTAATGTTAAGCTAGACTTTCCCAGAACAGTCTTTGGGGACTCTTTGGGGAGTAAGTTGAGATCACCTGGAGATGCCTTGGCTCTTTCATGACCCTAGAGTTTCATTTCTTGAAGTGTATAATATTAGAAACTCAAAGTACCTTACTTGCTCCCAGGGACCCATTGATGATCAGAGAGACTTGGCTTCCCACGCAGTGGTGATGAGGCAGCAGAACTGGGAATGTCAAACTGTGGTGATGTGTACTATGGGGAACAATAAGGATTAAGTTTATGATCCTCTCTGTACTTCCTCAGGAATCTGCTTGTGCATGTGGAGCTGCTCTCAGCATCTCTGAAACCATGCATTTTGTAGAAATATCATTTTTCCCCTTATTGACTCACTGAATTGAGAGTTTGTTGGTATGTGTTACCTAATGAAGTGAGACACTATAACTTGAACTATTTTTTTCTCTTTCCTCCTATAGAAATAAATCAGACAGTTTAATTTATTCATGTGCAGTTTAAGTCAAATTCTTTTTGTATTTTCATGGTGGCATAATATCTCTCAGAAACACTCCCATGGAGGGCATGAGCACTATAATAAGCATAGTCTCAAAGAATGATTTCAGATTACACTCTAAATGTGCACAAAAATAAGTTTGGAAAGCTGTATTGTTTACTTAATAGTCCATTCTTAGGCAGTTTGAAAATACTGAATAAATAGCTAAGGCCATCAACCACTGAAACATTTTGATAGAGCTATACTGATCATAAACTTGATATATTAGGATATGCAGTTGCATTTTCAATATAAGATGTCTAAAATATTATTAAAGATGTAGATACAAAATGGTATCAAAGCATTAAAGATGGGCAGTGTTGAATTATGTATGACTATATGCATGCTTTCTTTTGATAGTATGATATATCTTAATCAATTTTAGGGCCTAGAGAAAGCATTAGAAAGAGATGAATATATTCAAAACTGAGAGACATTAGCTGTGTACATTTTTGAATCAGAAAAATATGTTCTCTTTTATTTTGCTAAGCATTGTACTTCATGGCAAAGAAATTACACAGTCTGTTCTTAAGGGTAGACAAATGTTTAACAATAACTGAATTGAACCATTGCATTGTTGATGCATTTATGTTTAGATAAAATACTTGATTTTCAGGAGCATTGTTTGATGAAATAAGAACACTTTATTGAATATTTACAATCTGCTAAAGGGAAAAATCTAGAATAATTTGAATTTTATAGTTAAAATTTCAGAAAAGTAGAGAAACTAATGTTGAATAGCTGATTAATTTTTACATTCTATTGTTAATTATTACTTATCCATGGAAACGAGTTTGAGCAAGCTCCAGGAGTTAGCGAGGGACAAGGAAGCCTGGCATGCTGGGATCACAAAGAGTCGGACACAACTGGGCAACTGAACTGACTGATTCTGAATTCATCAATGATGCATTCATTACCTAAAGTTACTAACAATAGAGAAGAGAGCATTGATAATAAATGAAAATCACCCATTCTCTTAATCATGGAAGTTCGGTTCAAATACCTTATTTAAAATAGCTTCTAGCTGACCGCTCCCAGTGTGGCTTCTCATAATTTCCTACTAAACTACCTGTGAAGAAAACATCAAAGATAAAAATTTATAGGACAACACTTAGAGAGTTAGAAAATTTAAGAATCTGGGAGTAATTTTCATGATGAATAGTTGACAGTTAATTAAAAAAAAAAATCAGGGTCTACTGACTTTCTGTCTCTTAAATTAGAATAGCCCTGCTAGTCTGGAAGATCAGTAAACTGATAGGTAGGGAAATGCATAAAAGACACAGATTAATTGGAAGTGACAGTGGTATATTATATAATACTATTTTGGGATAGCATATTGGTTCATCCTTCATTGTGTATCTATTGATGCTGAGTTAACAGGAAAAAGAAAGTCACCTCTTTTCTGTTTTAAGATTGTCCTAACTTATCTAACTCCCTGCATCCCTGTAGAGAATGCAACTCATGGAAGGAGGGTGTAGTGGATTGAATGTGTATGTGCTCAGTCCTGTAGTCTTGTCTGACTCTTTGCAACCCCGTGGACTATAGCCCTCAAGGCTCTTCTGTCTATGGTTTTCTCCAGGAAAGAATACTAGAGTGGGTTGCCATTCCCTTCTCCAGGGGACCTTCCCAACCCATGGACTGAACCCATGTCTCTTGCATCTACTGCATTGGCAGGTGGCTTCTTTACCACTGTGCCACCTGGGAAGCCACTGGTTTGAATGTAGGCCCCCAAAAAGATATGCTCACGTCCTGCCCCACAGACCTTATAAATTTTACTGTTTTAGAAAAAGAGAAGGAACACTCACATAGAAAGCTCAGTGAAAAGACAAAGCCAGAGAGTGGAGTAGTGGGACTGAAACCAAGAAGCCATAGAATGCCAACAGCCCCCAAAAGCTGGAGGAGGTGAGGAAGAGTTCTCCCCTAGAGCCCAAAGAGGGAGCGCAGCCCTGCTGACACCTTGGTTCTGAAATTCTGGATGTCAGAACTTGTGAGAGGATAAATTTCTGCTGTTTTAAGCCTCTCACTTTTCACCAGTTAGTTAAAAAGAGCCACAAGATACTATTAATAGAGGTAGGGATGAGGAGTTGAGGACAAACAGCATGGTAACAGAGACCTGATATGATGCATTGTTTCAAGGAAGGTAGGCAAGTTTGCATCAGGGAGAATCTTGGTAAATGTACATCCTGGAGTTAATTATAGTGTTAATGGTGATGATGATGGTAATGGTGATGATATCTTCTATGATTCTATTTTTGCTAAAAATAATTACTACTGAAAGTCATAAAGCCTCACTTTGTGAATACTTTCATTATTCGTCAAGCATTTAGTTTCTTAATATATTACTTTCTTTTTTTTAAGAAGTATAGTGGTTTTTTAAATTAATTTTTTGTAAGGGGCTTCCCTCATGGCTCAGATAGTAAAGAATCTGCCTGCAATGGGGGGGATTTGGTTTCAATCCCTGGGTCCATAAGATTCCCTGGAGAAGGGAATGTATACCCACTCCAGTATTCTTGCCTGGAGAATCCCATGGACAGAAGAGTCTGGTGGGCTACAGTCCATAGGGTCACAAAGAGTTGGACATAACTCAGCAACTAACACTTTTAATATAAACTGTATATATTAAGTTCTTGGAGTACACTGCAATGAGAGATAAGATCTAATTTATATCTGTCTCTTCAAAGCATCTAGTTTTTGAACAAATATCACCCACTTTTACCTCCATTGAAAACACATCTTCCAAACATTAGTCCAGTAACTTAGCAAGTCTGAAGTCAATTATAATCCTGTCTGACATACCATTAGTGAATCTCATGTATCAAGTATTTTTTCTTAATTGTACATAGGATAAAACTTTCAAACACCAGCTTTCTCAAAGAAACTGTTAACACCAATTTCCCACCTATATTACTGAATCAAATTAAAAATTATGAATTCCCACTGTATTCTATTGACTTCCCTGGTGGCTCAGATGGTAAAAAATCTGCCTGCAATGCAGGAGACCCAAGTTTGATCCCTGGGTTGGGAAGACCCCCTGGAGAAGGGAAGGGCAACCTACCCCCATATTCTGGGATTTTCCTATGTTTACTACCCTTTGAGGAAATGACAACCCACTCCAGTATTCTTGCCTGGAAAATCACATGGACTGAGGATCCTGGTAGGCTACAGTCCATGGGGTCGCAAAGAGTGGGACACAACTGAGTGATTTCACTTCACTTCACTACCCTTTGAAAGGTACACAAATGGCTCTAGAGGTGAGTAATCTGCCAATCTTTCCTAATAAATTTACTGTTTCCAATTTTTAGGTCATGGTTATCATTCAATCATCTTTTAACACAGAATGCCAGTAACTTTGATCAGAAAGTCCTTGCTTTGTAGATATGTGAAAATATCCATGAAACACTGATTTTCTAAAAACACATTTTTCTTTTTGATTTTCTTTTTGGACATCAGGTGTTTTAGGTTTCAGAATCATATTCATTAAATAACATATTATCATCCTTTTTACTAACCTGTAACTTTATTTTCTCTTCTTTTCCCACTTATTTTTTCCTATTCTGTTTCCTTTCCACAGAATGTCCATAGCAAATCATTCTACAGAATTTAATGTACATTATCTTTATTTGTTTATGTGCTTGTCACGTTTTAAATGCATGTATTATTGAACTAAGCTGTAATTTAAGTAGAGTAGAATGGAAATCCTTAAGTGTGCTATTCAATTGCTTTTGACAAATGCATGTGCTCAGTTGCTCATTTGTATTCAACTCTTCGTGACCCCATGAACAACTCCATAGCCTACCAGGCTCCTCTGTCCATGGGATTCTCCAGGCAAGAATACTGGAGTGAGTTGCCATGCCCTCCTCCAGGGGATTTTCCCAGGGATTGAACTCAGGTCTCCCACATTGCCGGTAGATTCTTTACCATCTGAGCCACTACACCCTTGTAAACATTCCCGTATCAAAATATAGAATATGTCCATCAATGCAAAACACTCATGCGTGTTCTCAGTCAGTCTTTGTAAGCCAGCCAGCCCCTCCCAAGGCAAAGAGACAGCAACTGTTCTTATGTCTAACATTTATTACTTTTACATATCTAAATATTTCATATAAAGAATTATGTACATTTGTCCACATACAGCTATTGAGATTCATTCATGTCATAGTCTTATCAACAGTGTGTTCCTTTCTAAAGCAGAATAGTAATTTATGACATAAGTACACAAACATTTGTTTATTCAGTTTTTTCTTAGGAATATTTGGATTATTCCAGTTTGGGGTTATTATGGAAGAAGAATATTAAAAATATTCTTGTTAAAGTATTTTCTTGGTTAGATAATAGGAATAACATTTGTGGGTTATAGGGTAAAATACATTATAACTTTTTAAGAGTTTATGAAAATTTCATTTGTTCTATGTCCTCAGCAATGTTTGGTCTTGGTAGTCTTTTTTTCCCCACCATTCCAAGGTGTGCAAATGGACTCATAAAATAAATATTTTATTGGCTAAGTTGAGGATAATTTACATCTTTATAATTGCAAAATATCCTATCAAAGAGTACAGAATATCACTCTTTTAAGTTAGATAAATTGCTTTGTCTTTTAATGTCTTTAAAATTCTGTGTGGACTTACATGATCTCAGTTCATGTCTCCACATTTGCTAGCTTTTGTTAGTATGTGAATCATATCTTATGTTTATTATATTATCTATATATACAGTTACCACTGATACAGTTGTAGCTGGCAACCTTGTACAAGTTCAAACCCTTCAATATTTTTTTTTGTTTTGCTCCACATTCGTTATTATTATATATTATTTTTAACTAATGATCATTTAGTTTCCTCAATTACAATAATTGTATCTTTTATCCTTTCATTTCTTGAATCTATCAGGTATGTCAGGATCATGCTATTAAATAGTAGAATAAGAGAAGATACCCTTTCTTATTTGATTTCAAAAGGGAGCCATCTAGTTTCACCAATAATTATATTATTTGCTTTAGGATTTTGCATACTGTGATCATTACTAAGTTAAGGAAGTTGCTATTATTATACTTCCAAATTATTCCAAGTTTGATTTGGTAGTAGATTTATTATTTAGGGGTCTACACTTACTTGTGTCATTGGGATTATCTGAGTCTAAGGAACTAGAGGGTTTTTTCTTTATTTAAAAATAGTATTAAGAAGACCTGATAGATACTTTATTGGAGAACACTAGTAATTTAATCTGTTCAGATACTTTCTTGTGGGACTTTTAAATTTTAAATTTCTTGATGGTTAATCACTTCCTGAGAGCGTCTCATGTCTTCCCTCTGTGTTTAATTAACTGGTTTTTCTCTGCTATCTTGTTCAAATGTAATATAATCTGTCTAAGCTTTTAGTAGAACTCTGTTTATTTTATATACATTCTTTATTATCAATACGAAAAATTCTAAACAACCTTTGTTTACATTGTCCAATATGTTTTCTGAGACTATTTTTCCCCTATTGGATTTGATCATTATTGCTTTTATTAACTCCTCACATGTTGCTCCTTCTGTATTTTAGTTCATCTCTCTAGATGTAAATAGATGTATTCTAGAACTCTCCACCCAATTTCCTTATCTTCCAATGTCTCCTTTTGTTTTTCTGTCTGTCTCAACTAGATTATGAATAAACTTATTGTTACAGTTTATAAAATTTTGAACAACCATGGTTGTTCTAAATTTTTAAAAGATCTGAGATTTATTTATATTCTTTTTAATTCTTTTTTTGAAGTCTTTCTCATTGTCTTAATGCATCAGCACAGCTATTTAATATTCAATGTCAGAAAATGATAATGAGTGACATTGTAGAAAGTGTGTCCCTGCTTTTTATTATTTCTGCTGCTGTTTCTAAACCCAAGTACCTAGTTTCCTCAAATAATTTGTTAGCCTGCTTATTGTCTGCTCATCTTCCTTGAATGTTTTCTTTGGGAATACTTTATGTCCAGATGGGATCCACATCTGCTTCTGCCAGACATGCAGGGGCACTAGCAACACATAATCTCTTTAAATCAAATTCTCCATTCAGGATACTTTAGACTCACAAGTGGTGCAAATTTAGGCAAAGAGTCCTATGAAAGCATACTCTGAGCTCTGATTTCTCATGAGAGACTTCAGATCTCAAAGGATTGAAATTATTTGTCATATTTTCTATGACCACAGTGAAATCTAGAAAGAAAACAACACCAAGAATAAAAACACTTTTATATTTAGAAATTAAGATAAAATGTTTACATATATACATCATAAAGGAAATCTATTTTGAAAGTAGAAAATATATTGACCCAAAACATAATTAGCATATTTGTACCCAGGACACAGATAAGATCATCTTCAAAGAAAAAATACCAATATAAAGTCTATTAGAAAAAGAGAAAGGGTGTAGAATCATGAGTTATTTTAAGAAGTTATCAAAGAAGAAATCTAAACCCAGAGAATGCAGATGTAAGTAAATATTAAATGTGTCAATAAAAGCAGAAATTGTTGTATATCACACTCAGTAGAGAAAATTAAACAAGAAAATACCTTGTAAGATTGATACTTCCAAGACTAATCAACTAGAAATAAGGAGAAAGCACAAAAACATTGTCATAAACACAAAAAATGTCATCACTACAGATAATATTGGACTTCCCTGGTAGCTCAGTGATAAAGAATCTGCCTGCCAATGCAGGAGATGCAGATTTGATCCCTGGGTAGGGACGGTCCCCTGGAGAAGGAAATGACATCCCACTCCAGTATTCTTGCCTTGGAAATCCCATGGACAGAAGAGTCTGGTGGGCTACAGTGCATGAGGTTGCAGAGGGGTTGGACATGACAAAGTGACTAAACAACAAGAGATAATATTACAAAGATCATGATAGTATGTTGCAAATAATTTATGCTAATTTTTTAAAATGAGACATCTTAGAAAAATAAAATGACAAAAAATGACATAAGATAAAATAGAAAATTTAAATAATTCTGTAATTGAATCCATAACTTAAAACTTCTTGTATTACTAAAGGCAGACTATGATGAAATTGCTCAAAATTTCAGAGGTTTAAAAGATCAAACATTCATTTCCTGTTCATGGTACCTGTCTGTTATGGATTGTCAGAATTTATATTCTTCTCTACGTCATCCTCACCTAAGAATCAAGGTTTATGGAAGCTCTAACTCCATAAATCCATGACTAGTTTGCCAGAGTAAAGAGAGTTCTACAGTAGTCTCTGGTAGAAATTTTATGGTTTTATCCGAAAACAACATCTATAACGTTCACTCATTTCATTGGGCGGCAACACAAGCCATATTGATTCTTGGGTTCAGAGCTCAGAATTTCATCATAGGCCTATGATTTCATCAAAAGTAAATCCCCCAATTAAAAAAGTTGAGTATAGGAGATACAAAATTTATTCAAAAATATAGAAAATGTAGATAAAGCAACCCATATGGTATAACTATGCTAGTGATAGAGTCACTGGCAAAAAATAGTTAATACAGAAAAACAGAGGACATTTGTTCTAATATTAATGTACCAAGGTCAATTTCTGGGACTTTTCTGGGGGTACTAGTGGTAAAGATCCTGCCTGCCAATGCAGGAGACATAAGAGACACAGGTCCGATCCCTGGATTGGGAAGATCCCCTGGAGGAGGGAATGACAACCCACTTCAGTATTCTTGCCTGGAGAATCCCATGGACAGAGGAGCCTGGTGGCCCCCATAGGGTCCATAGGGTCATGAGGAGCTGGACATAACTGGAGTGATTTAGCATGCAAGGTCAATTTATTGGAATAACAAATATGTATGCATAAAACACTATACATTCAAAATAAAGTTAAAAAAATACTGATATGAAAAGTAAAATAAAAAGATCCACATCATAGGAAGAAGTATGGATATATTTCACCCCATAAATGACAAAAAAGAAAAAAAAAAGGAAATAGATTTTATGAAAAAAAAAACTTAGTAAAACAATCTACTAGAAATTATAAAACATCACATTAAACAGTGGTAAGCAATAAGATCTTTTTCAGACAAATGATGCAAAACTATTAAAAATGTCATACAATAAACTTCATCTCGATCCTACTAAACTTAAATCATCCATAGAATTTTCTGGAGTAGAGTGAAATGAGAATAAATGAGTAACAAAATGACACCAGAAAACCGTAACTGATAGAAAATTAAGGAATATACTTCCAAACAGCTTAAGGGTAAAGAAAAACATCACAAGGGAAGTGAAAAACCATTTCAAGTTAATTAACATTAAGTTATAATACATCAGTCCTTGAAATATGCTCCTTAACAGTGTTTAGAATATTAGTGTTTGTTTATCCCCAAAGAGTACACGTTAGTGAAGAAGAATGTCTAAAAAACAATGATCTAAGTATCTACTTCAAGAACCTTAAAAAAGAAGAGAAATTAAAATAGAAGAAAGGAAGTAACAAAACAAGACCAGGCATCAGCGAAATAGATGGCCTAAGCTAGGGATACTGAGAGGTCATGTTCTTTTTCATGTGCCTTTCATTCTCTATCATTTTACCTGGTGGAAGTTTTTGTGTTGATCAGTTCAGTCACTCAGTTGTGTCTGACTCTTTGTGGCCCCGTGAATCGCAGCACTCCAGGCCTCCCTGTCCATCACCAACTCCCGGATTCCACTCAAATCCATCTCCAGTAAGTCGGTGATGCTATTCAACCATCTCATCCTCTGTCGTCCCCTTCTCCTCCTGCCCTCGATCTTTCCCAGCATCAGGGTCTTTTCAAATGAATCCGTTCTTCGCATCAGGTGGCCAAAGTATCGGAGTTTCAGCTTCAGCTTTAATCCTTCCAATGAACACCCAGGACTGATCTCCTTTAGGATGGACTGGATGGATCTCCTTGCAGCCCAAGGGACTCTCAAGAGTCTTCTCCAACACCACAGTTCAAAACATCAATTCTTTGGCGCTCAGCTTTCTTTGTAGTTCAACTCTCACATCCATATACAACCCTGGAAAAAGCATAGCTTTGACTAGATGGACCTTTGTTGACAAATATGCTGTCTAGGTTGGTCATAACTTTCCTTCCAAGGAGTGTCTTTTAATTTCATGGCTGCAATCACCATCTGCAGTGATTTTGGAGCATAAAAAAATTAAATCAACCACTGTTCCCCCATCTATTTGCCATGAAGTGATGGGACCAAATGCCATGATCTTACTTTTCTGAATGTTGAACTTTAAGCCAACTTTTTCACTCTCATCTTTCATGTTCATCAAAAGGCTCATTAGTTCTTCTTCACTTTCTACCATAGGGTGGTATCATCTGCATATCTGAGGTTATTGATAAAACCTGTAGAAATGACTGAAAGGGGACAGACTGCTTCTGAGATTTTGGTAATAGTCTCTTCCATGATTTGACTTCTGTTTTGGCAGGTGTATTAATTTCTATAGATTCAATGAGCTATAGATACTTATTTGTATGTATTGCTGTTTTTTGTTGTTTAGTCACTAAGTTGTGTCTGACTCTTTTGCAACCCCATGGACTGTAGCCCCCAGGCTTCCCTGTCCTTGGATTTTCCAGGCAAGAATACTGGAATGGGTTGCTATTTCCTTCTCCAGAGAATCTTCTGGACCCAAGGATTTAACTTGCATCTCCTGCATTGGCAGGTGAGTATTTTACCTTGAGCCACAAAGGAAGCCCATTTGTATGAACAGGTCACTTAAAAATTTCACTTTAAAAAATCCACATTATAAAATTTTAATTAAAATTATAGATGAAACAAATAGTTTCAAACATAATGTGTATAACCACAAGATTTGTTACATTTAAAAACTAATTTAAAAACACAAGCAAGTATTGGTAAAGATATAGATAGGAAACTTTATATGATTCTGATAGCTCTTTTACCTACTTAGAGACAATTTGTACAACCACTTTTGAAAGCAGATTTCTATATTTATGAGTACTGATCCATAGGCTATATGACCTTGGGACTTCAGACCTAGAAATAGACAAAAGAGTTTATTGTGTATGTGCACTAATTAATTTTTACAAGAGTAGGCATAAGTGATATGCTATACTACAATAAATAAAATACCCATATGCATGATAATGTGGATAAGTTTAAGATATATAACATTGAACCAAAAAATCCAGATCCAAAATAACATTTATTATATTGTTTACATTTATATGAAGTTCAAAAGTCTACAAAACTAGGTCAGAGTCTTAAAACATGCATATTGAGATGACATGACTCTGAAAAAATATGCAAAGTCATCATTGCCACAGAAGTCAGCATACTGTTGACTATGGGGAGGGGTGGGGTGTGATGACTGAGAGTGGGTACAAGAGGGGCTTTGATGCTTCTCATACTATTTCATTTATTTTCTTGGTTGGAGATTACAGGGGTTTTGTTTTGTGATAAATTATTGAGATTTATATTTTTGCTTTATTCACTTTTCTCTATATGCATATTCTCTGTGTGTAGTTATTTTGTAATTAAATGGATTCAGAATTCAAGTTATTTGAATATGGTTGGCAATTTTTGGAGGAATAAGGGTGCATTTATGGACTTCCCTGGTAGCTCAGTTGGTAAAGAAGCTGCCTGCAGTGCAGGAGACCTAGATTCGATCGCTGGGTCTGGAAGATCCTCTAGAGAAGGAAATGGAAACCCACTCTAGCATTCTTGCTTGGAAAATCCTATGGAAAGGGGACCTTGGGGAACTATAGTCCATGGGGTCACAAGAGTCAGACACGACTTAACAATTAAGCCACCACCAAGGGTGCATTTTGCTGTAGTTACTTTGAAGGCATCAAAGATTCTGATAATATTTTATTTGTGGTCTGTACACTGCATCAGATGTATTTATTTTATTACTCATCTTTTAAACTCAAAATGTCTCTTAGATACACCAGGTTGGTGTATTTGATATATTACACAATAAAATACATTTTAAAAGAACATTTAGTCTCATATTTGCAGGTTAAAATATGCCTTTCTTTAGAATTCTGTAATTTCTCTAAAGTATTCCAGTAAAATAATCCAATCATTCAATTTATATGCAAGTTGAATAATTATAATGACATATATGCAAATGCAATTAAAGGTGCTCATCAATGCAAATAACTATAACATCCAACTTGATAAATATTTCAGTAACTCCTCAGCAAGATTTTCAGGAAATGATTGCCTACTGCATGGAATGAAATTTATTATAATTTTACATATTCCTTTTATGTATATTTTGAAGTGGTAAAGATATGCAAGCTTTACTGGAGACCTCAATATATCCTGCAACAATTGTCACTGTAAGAATCTGGAGGGGTGGTCTGATAGATTTAGTTGTTCAATTAAATCATTGGCATTGGATTACAAACCTTACCTGTACAACTCACCTCTCACTATTTGGCAAAATTCAAGTCCCTATCTATTCCTATGCCAGTAATTTCTATTTATATATTTTTATCATATCCAATACTGTTAAATTATGTTTTTGCCTCTTTCCCATTGTCTTTCCACATCTATTAACTCTAACCTTTTCTTCCCTAACTTCAATTTTTTCTATACCTCTGCCCTCTTTTTGATTTATTCACACCTGTTTTTGTTTGATGGTTTCTTTTATCAAAACTTAGGCAGCCTGGAAATTTTTCATGGCCCTGGATTATATATAAAACACCATGGGTTCTCTCCCTCATACTATGCCCAGATTTTCCTTGTTTTCAAAAATAAGCTATAAACAAAATTTGTACCTATATCATTCATTATTTAAATATAATTATGCAGTCAGATTTTTAATTCTGAAAGTGTTGTGAGTATAACCCAGAACAAATTAAATGTATTACATTGTTTAAAGGCTTTATTTAAAGGTTTTTGCTTCTAAAATTTATCCTGTGGCTTTTTGAAACATGTTGGATAAAAAGAATCATCATTGTCATCACCATCATCATCACAGAGAAAAGTTGCAGATGCAATGTCAGTCTAAAAACTTTAAATTGCACATTAGCATAATGCAATTTCAGATAAATTATTCAGCAAAGAGATCTGTTCACTTTGGTTGAACACAAGGTTTTCTAAATTTACCTGACAAATTATTTTGTATAGTGAGTTAGTGACTTTCCAACTGATGCTTTTGAATGGTAAATGCTGACTTCATGTGCATTTTGCATTAATTCTTTCTCTCTTGTTATTATTTCAAGTCACAATTTTAATCATGTAGTAATTTCATGATTCAGTTAAAATTTGCATCACTCATATAAAGCTAAGCAATGTCCACAGATTAGGAATTGTAATGACATATATTTTTAAAAATATTTATATCTTTACTTATTTGGCCATGGTGGGTCTTCGTTATGGCACAGGGATCTTTGATACTTATTGCAGCATGTGGGATCGATCTTTAGTTACAGCATGCAAACTCTTAATTGTGCCATGAGGGATCAGGTTCCATGACCAGGGATCATACACAGTCCCCCTGCATTGGGAACTTGGAGTCTTAGCCACTAGACTAACACTAATGATTGGGAAAAGCCCCAGTAATAACATATTTTGAATTTAAGACGTTACCATAAATTCTTATATTTTACAAAACACCAAATAATAACTTGTGTTGCAGCCAAAATTTAAGATACAGAGTAACAGGAAAATTATCTGTCAGGCAAATTATGAGTACTACTATAATATTTGTTTTGACAATTAAAATAGAAAAAGAACAGGCTAGATTTTTTGACACAAGTATGAATTAATTCACTCTACCCATAAGAGCAAAATTAGAGTTATAATGCAAATTAAAGCAGCAGTTCAATCCCTGGGTCAGGAAGATCCCCTGGAGAAGGAAATGGCAACCCACTCCAGTATTCTTGCCTGGAAAATTCTGTGGACTGAAGAGCCTGGTGGGCTACAGTCCATGGGGTTGCAAAAGAGTTGGACATGACTGAGCGACTTCAATTTCAATTTAACCTAACACATACAATTATTCATCTTTGAAATAAATGAGGTAGAAAGAGATGAATCTTGCTCTCAAAGTTCCAAAGCAAATTACTTAAATAGTTAAAAATCAATTAAAAGTAGTTAATAAAACCTGGGTAGAAGTAGTTTATGTTTTTGTTTGTTTGTTTGTTTTAAAGACTACCATAAACACTTGATTTTCTTCTGTGACGGAGTAAGTGATAAGCAACTCAGAAGGAATTATGCTCTGGGCTTCCCTGGTGGCTGAGACAGTGAAGAATCCACCTCTAATGTGGGAGATGGTCCCATCACTTCATGGGAAATAGATGGGGAAACAGTTGGTGATGGACAGGAAAGCCTGGCATGCTGCAGTCCATGGGGTCGCAATGAGTCGACACCTCTGAAGTAACTAATTAACTAATAAGCATACACATGTGTATACACATGCATACATCAGTTCAGTTCAGTCGCTCAGTCGTGTCTGACTCTTTGCTACCCCATGAATCGCAGCACACCAGGCCTCCCTGTCCATCACCAGCTCCCAGAGTTTACCCAAACTCATGTCCATCCAGTCAGTGATGCCATCCAGCCATCTCATCTTCTGCCCTCCCTTTCTCCTCCTGCCCCCAATCCCTCCCAGCATCAAGGTCTTTTCAAATGAGTCAGTTCTTCGCATCAGGTGACCAAAGTATTGGAGTTTCAGCTTCAGCATCAGTCCTTCCAATGAACACCCAGGACTGATCTCCTTTAGGATGGACTGGTTGGATCTCCTTGCAGTCCAAAGGACTCTCAAGTCTTCTCCAACACCATAGTTCAAAAGCATCAATTCTTCAGTGCTCAGTTTTCTTCACAGTCCAACTCTCACATCCATACATGAACACTGGAAAAACCATAGACTTGACCAGACGGATCTTTGTTGGCAAAGTAATGTCTCTGCTTTTAATATACTGTCTAGGTTGGTCATAACTTTCCTTCCAAGGAGTAAGCGTCTTTTAATTTCATGGCTGAAGTCAGCATGTGCAGTGATTTTGGAGCCCGCAAAAATAAAGTCTGACACTTCTACCACTGTTTCCCCATCTATTTGCCATGAAGTGATGGGACCAGATGCCATGATCTTAGTTTTCTGAATGTTGAGCTTTAAGCCAACTTTTCACTCTCCTCTTTCACTTTCATCGAGGCTTTTAGTTCCTCTTCACTTTCTGCCATAAGGGTGGTGTCATCTGCATATCTGAGGTTATTGATATTTCTGCCAGCAATCTTGATTCCAGCTTGTGCTTCTTCCAGCCCAGCGTTTCTCCTGATTTACTCTGCATATAAGTTAAATAAGCAGGTGACAATATACAGCCTTGACATTCTCCTTTTCCTATTTGGAACCAGTCTGTTGTTCCATGTCCAGTTCTAACTGTTGCTTCCTGACCTGCATTATAGGTTTCTCAAGAGGCAGGTCAGGTGGTCTGGTATTCCCATATCTTTCAGAATTTTCCACAGTTTATTGTGATCCATACAGTCAAGGGCTTTGGCATAGTCAATAAAGGAGAAATAGATGTTTTTCTGGAACTCTCTTGGTTTTTTGATGATCCAGCGGATGTTGGCAATTTGATCTCTGGTTCCTCTGCCTTTCCTAAAACCAGCTTGAACATCTGGAAGTTCACAGTTCACGTATTGCTGAAGCCTGGCTTGGAGAATTTTGAGCATTACTTTACTAGCGTGTGAGATGAGTGCAATTGTGCAGTAGTTTGAGCATTCTTTTGCATTTCCTTTCTTTGGGATTGATATAAAACCTGACCTTTTAGGTTCATATATATATATATATATATATACATATAATCAACACAGCATCTAAGTTATTAAGTTATCCAAACAATAGCTTCCCCCACTATCACCATCTCGCACCAAAGAGGCACGTTTGTTAGAATCATTGAACCCACACTGACACACCATTGTCATCCAAAATCTATAGTTTACCTTAGGGTTTCTTCTTGGTGATTTACATTCCATGCTCCTGCTCGTAGTAAGTCACTTCACTTGTGTCTGGCTCTTTGCGACCGTATGAACAGTAGCCTGTCAGGCTCCTCTGTCCACAGGATTCTCCAGGCAAGAATACTGGAGTGGGTTGACACGTCCTTCTCCAGGGAGTCTTTCTGGTCCAGGGATTGAACTCACAACTCTTATGTCTCCTGCATTGGCAGGTAGGTTTTTTTTATCACTAGCACCTCCTGGGAAGTATATTCTATGGAGTTTGACATATGTGTAACGACATGCATATAGTTTTCTACTGGGATTAGTAGTTTCAGTGCCCTAAAAATTATTTTATTTCTCTCTTTCTCCTGGCCCCTATAAGTCTGATCCTTTTACTGTTTCCATAGTTTTATCTTTTGCAGAATGTCATGTAGTTGGAATCATGTAGTATGTAGCCTTATCAGACTAATTTCTTTCATTTAGTAATATGCTTTAAGTTTCCTCCATGTTTTCTCATCACTTAATATCATTTCTTTTAGAACTGAATAATATTCTTCTTTCTAGATATACCATGTAGTTCATTTATCCACTCACCTACTGAAAGATATCTTGGTTGTTTCCAAGTTTTGGCAATTATATATATATACAGCTGCTATGAACATCTGTGTGTAGGTGTTTCTGTAGTCATTTATTTTTAGCTCATTTGGATAAATACCAAGGAGTACAATTACTGAACCATGTGGTTGAGAGTATGCCTGAATTTGTAAGAAACTGCCAAACTGTCTCCCAAAATGGCTATATGATTTTGCATTTCCACTAGAAATCAATGAGAGTTCCTGATGCTCCACATTGTAGTAAGCATTGGGTTTTGGCAGTTCTAATGCGTGTGTTGGAGAAGTAAATGGCAACACACTCCAGTATTTTTGCCTGGGAAATCCCATGGGCAGAGGAATCAGGTGGGTTCCAGTCCATGGGGTCACAAAGAGTCAGACATGAATTAGCAACTAAACAACAATAGGTGTGTAGTGGTACCTCATTGTTGTTTACTTTGCATTTCCCTGCTGACATATGAACTTACATACATTTTCACATGCTTATCTGCCATCTATATATCTTCTTTGGCGAGGTTTCTGTTAGGTCTTTCGCCCATTTTTTTTTTTTTTAATTGGGTTATTCATTTGTATTATTGAGTTCTTACAATTCTTTGTATGTTTTGGATGAGTTCTTTATCATATGCAATTTTGCAAATATTTTCTCCTGATCTCTGGCTTGCATTTTCTTTCTCTTGACAGTTTCGTCCCCCACCCCCAGCCCCAGAGCAGAAGTTTTAAATTTTAATGAAGTCCAGCTTATCAATTATCTATTTAATGAATCCTGCTTTGCTTTCGTATGTAAAAGGCTACAATCATATGCAAGGCCATTTAGATTTTCACCTATGTTATTTTCTAGGATGTTTATAGCTAGCATTTTAAATTTAGGTCTATGATCAATTTTGAATTAATTGTTGTTACGGATGTAAAGTGTGTGACTAGAATCTTTTTTCTTTCCTTTTTTTTGCATGTGGATGTCCAGTTGTTCCAGCACCATTTGTTGAAAAAGCTATCTTTTCTCCATTGTTCTGCCTTTGCACCTTTGTCAAAGATCAGCTGACTATACTCACATGGGCATGGATTTCTTCATAGTCTCCAGGTAGTCATTTCCTTCACAAGCATACAGGAGGCTGTGACATACAGTACTATCTTAATATTTTTTCAAGAAGGAAGAACTTATTCTTTTAGCTTCTTTCTTGAGAGTGCTGCTGACAGATAGCCTTCAGCTGTCAGCCTTCTTTGAGACTGGTCTAAGCTGAAGTGAGTGGCTTTGCACAAGGTTTGAGCACCTCCTGAAGCAGCTCAGCTTCAGTGAATAATTAGCACAGTGTGAATAGGTGAATAGAAGTCAGATAGCCTCCTTTGCCCAACTTTTCATTTTATTTTGTTTTGTTTAGTTGCTCAGTCACATCTGACTCTGCAACTCTGGCTCCACTGTCCATGGGATCTCCTAGGTAAAATACTAGAGTGGGTTGCCATGCCCTTCTCCAGGGGATCTTTCCAACCCAAGGATCAAACCCACGGCCCCTGTGTCTCCTGAATTGCAGGTGGACTCTTTACTCATTGAGCCTTTGGGGTAACTCTCAATGCCCTGTAGATTCAGTTTTCCCTGAGACTGTGGCTAAGGCCTTTGATGAGAATGCATTGAAACCCAACTTCTAATCATTCTTATTCCTACACCCTTTCATGATCTGTTGATAAGAAGAGCATGCCCTAGTTAACTTCCTGTGTGTTAATCTTTGTTTCAGAATTTGCTTCCCAGCAACCAAACCTGTGATAACTGGCTATCTTATGGCCTGAATTCTGATTGGAATGCCATTGTTTATAGAAATTTAAAAAAAAAAAGTGATTAAAGGGACAAAGGCTTTAAGTACTTGAAGGCATGTTTACTATATTTTCAGGCAATCAATGACATTGGATGAAATAAAGACATGTCTTGGCCTATATTTCTTTGGTAATATTTTTTGTTATTTTCTTTTGTGTTTGTTTATTCAATCACTACCAAATCTATTTCCAAAAGATTTGGTGGTTTTCAAAAGATTCCTGGTGCTGAAACATAACTTATTTGGAGAACTGGATTGGGGAAGAAGAAGAGGCATCACAAACCTGAAGAGCATAATGTAACAGCTAACTCTCTTGTCCACTCTAAAACTTGAAAAACTAAAAAATAATTTTCACGTTTAAGGCTCACTGAACAAGAATCTTAAACATCATTTTATAGCTTGATTTGAAGAAAGCAGGCCTGACTTACTGCTTCCTAATTTGTAATTTTTAAAAATTACCATGCTCTTTATTGTTACATATTGAAATATATTTGCATAATCCTTGAATACTATTCACATTTTCCTATGGTCCTGATTATGGTATAGTTCTGATAAATCAGAAATAATTTTTAACATCTAACAAATCATTGCCTATCCTACGCAAGTTCCTCTGCTACCCTCCACAGCACCATTTTCTTGAATTTCAACTGGATTATGTTTAATTTTCACATCTATCAGAAAACTTAAATTTTATTTGGAATTATTGTATTACTTATAATTTATTGTATTTAATCTATTTTCATCACTTAAATATCTAGTAATGTAATGGATATATCCTTCCCTTTATGAAAAACATCATAAAACAATTAAATGTTAATAATCAATTGAATGAAATGCTCAAATGGTTACTATAGGTATACATTAAAACTTATTGATAATCATGAATCCATAATACAGGTTATGACAGCCTTGAAAGTGTTCCCTCAGGTTTCCTACTCTGGGGAGCACAGTTTGCTGATAGTAGTACCCACTGCTCCCTCCGATAGCCCCCCATCATAGCAGAATCACTCCAAGGTGATACTTTCCTATGTTGTTCCTGGCTGATACTGTGCAGGTTCATTTCTATGGGATGTGGGGTTCCTATAACAGGGGGCTTTGATTACTGGATTTCCCATGTGTCTAGCCAAAGCTTTCTTCTTACCTAGTTATAGTCTGAGAGTTTTCATACTTTTCACATGTAATCCTCCTTCCCTCCTGCTTTTGTTTTACACATGTCAGATCTGCCTCAGAGTTTTAAGAGCTCTCCTCACCTACTCTTGCTTCTGTGATTTTACATCCATGCATTTACTCTTTATATGAGTGATTAGGCAGTGAATAATACCCATTCTTGGTAGATTAGAAAGCTACCTGACTTACCACGTTTGGGTAAAAAGGCAAATGGAAATAGACTAAAATAATTGGCAAAGTAATTTCATTTTTAAGGTTCAAAGTCTAAGGAAGATCCCAAGCTATTGTTAAAATTAAGGTAATTAATGTTCTTTATGGTATTTGATTTTTTTCCATGTTGATTCATAATCCTTCTTTACATTTTTTATACTGCTCTTTATTTATAGTCCTTATTAATTCTGAATGTTAGTTCCTAGTCATTTATATGTATATGAATATATATTTTCAGATTCTGTCTTTTGTTCTCTCATCTGGAGCCTGTCCCTGGTACACATGGAACAGGTGCAATAAGCCATCTTCTGGCTTATTGTTCAGCAAAAAGGTCTAATGAGTGTCATCATTATATAATCACACTACATATATTACAATAGAATTTTACTTCTTTTTTGAAATTTTAAATATTACATGGATCTGTAGATCTTTTGAATGGTTCAACTTTTAAATCTAAATTTTCTATTATTTTTCTATCAAGTTTATGAATGATTTTAATTAGAGCATTTCTTGTGTTTGCAAGGTGAAATCTTTAAAAAAATTGTTAAACATTTTTAAATTACCTATGTCTATAGAAATACAAAATAAATCAATCATACAAATAAATTAAATGTTGCAATTTATGTGAATCATAAATTTCTACAATTTTCGGTATGTTCATGAAAGCAATGCTTTAATTCTATATTATTAACTTATGATAGATACAGGCTAGATAAAAGTAATTCCACATATAAATTTGTAATTGTGAAATGAATATAGCTTTTAGACAATCTATAGATTAATATGTAGATGAAGCAATAAAGCTATTAAAATCTCTAATGAGTTTACAGAACTGAGGGAAAGTTCAGATTATTGAAAAAGTTCTATGAATGTTAAGGCTATTAACAGAAATTCATGTCTGTTAGAGACAAATTTATCTCTGAATTATCTATTCTCTTTTTGCATGTGTGTTCAGTTGCTCAGTATTTTTAGACTTTTTGTGACCACTGGGACTACTGCATGCCAGGCTCCTCTGTCCATGGGGTTTTCCAGGCAATAATACTGGAGTGGGTTGCCATTTTCCTCCTCCAAGAGATCTTTCTAACTCAAAAATAGAACCATCGTCTACTGGTGTCTCCTGCATTAAGGGATGATTCTTTACTGCTGAGCCACCGGGGAAGCCCATTTCTCTTTTTAGAGCTACCCGTAGAGTCACTTACTGAGATATGCTATATTTATTGGTCATAAAAATGTTCACACAAATTATTTTAATACATTTCTATCTCCATGAAATCTAAGATCAGAGAAAATGTGGAAAGTTATTTGGATTAGCTTTCGTATTTCTGCTTAATGTGCTAATTCTGAAGCATCGTGATCTATTCTAAAGGTTAAAATGATACAAATATATGACATAGGTACCTGGGGCAGAGGGCAAGAATGGATGGAGGTTAGGGGCAGAAAAAATTATACTGGAAGAACTGGAATAAAAACTGTTTGTTTTTTTTTTTTAATTTCAACAGTTAAGAGACTCCATTTCTCTCTTTTCTCCCTCTTGTATCTTCTGGTAAGTTTTATATTAGATCCGAGGTTCAGAGGGATTATATCAGTAATTTAGCTCAGATACAATACAGGTTAAATGGAATTTTGCAGGAAGCAACAACTAGACATAACATTGTAGTGCACCTTGGAGAAAAAATATTTAGAATCCCAACTAACAGACCTATAAATAAAATTTTATAACAGAACCTGTCTATGAACGAGGAGTTTTTCACCTAACTAAAATAAACACTGCTTTCTTGAAAGCAGGAGATAACTCTTTTAAACATTTTCTTTATATTTCTGGAATGTTTCAAACTATGTTGTGAAACATTATAGATCCCCTGAAGTACTATGAGATAGTTCTTCTCTCAGGATAATATGTTTAGAGTGGTTTGCTACAGTGGCAAAATAAATGATGTCTGAATGAACCGAGGTTTAAAACTGTAAGAGCAAGGCCATAGGTTTGCTTTGCAGCTATGACTCAGCCATATTGTATAAAATGAGTGTCTGTTCATTACAATCTGCTTTAAAATAATATTTACATGAGAAAGGAAGCAATTTTAAATAACCTCTGCAGACTGAAATATAATTACAGAGTTGAAGTGTGAACATTCTTATTTCATGTGTAAGTTAGTTTTTCCAGAAGGAAAGAGTGTTCCATTTCAATCTTTGTTTTGAAGATATAGCATATCATATTTAGGAAGTATCACAGGCTCTTTCATGCCAAGGGTGTGTTTCAATAAATCTCAGCTCATGAATGATTGATCTTAAAGAATTTGAAAACATCTCTAGTGTGATCAGTTAGATATCTTTTTATTGTGGAGTTCTGGTTAAACAGGCATGAAATTCTAGAGTCTATAATTGTGAATTATTGTACTCCTGGATACTTTCTCCTTTGGCAAATTCTGATCTTTCCAGAATGAACCCCTCCCCTCTCCAGATTCGTATTCAAATGATCCTTGTAATGCAGTTTGATGTTTCAGTATCTCAAATGTTGGCTGAGTCCAAGTTTAAAGAATACTGTCAAAATTGCCATAGATATTTTGAAAAAGATACCCAAGCAATACACTTCACAAAGAAAGATGAATAAAATGATGCACAATTGGATACATTTCACATAGATAATCAACTTGCCAATTTTAGCCAATATCAAATATTAAGCACACAATTTCCTGTCTACTGAGGTTGTACACAGACCTGTGATTATTTCTGGCCACTGATGTGTGAGTGGAAGAAATGGGTTTCACTTTTGGACTAGATATTTCATTTCTGATGGTCAGTTTTCTCACCCTCTCCTCTCATACCATAGTAATTGGGAAACACGTGTCAGAATGAAGCCTCCAAACAGCCTGGTTTGTGAGTGACAGCTTTGAGCCAAGGCCTCCATGCAAACCACACTAGGCATGTAGGATAAGTAAAAACTAAACTTGTTTGGTTAAAGCTACTGAGCCCAAATATGGTAGCAAAACTAAACCTATCTGGCTAATATAAATAAGAAGATAGATATGGATATCTTTTCAGTTATGGGATAGATACTGTATAAAGAATATAAGAAATTATTTCTTCTTTCCTAAATAAAAAGCTCTCAAATTTTGACCATTAAGGTCAAAATTTTGACCTTAGTGGTCAAAATTTGTCACCCCATTATTTTACACTATCTGAAAAATCACACAACTTTTTCTTGAATCATCTTTAAGTCAGGGTTTCCCTGGTGGCTCAGTGGTAAAGAATCCACCTGCCAATTCAGGAGACAGGTCTGGGAAGATCCCACGTTGCCACAGAGCAACTAAACCTGCGTATCACAACTATTGAGCCTGTGCTCTGGAGTCCAGGAGCTGCGACTACTGCATTTACTGCAACTACATTCCGCAGCTACCGAAGCCTGAAGGCCTTAGAGACCTACTCCAAAACAAGCGAAGCCACTGCAGTGAGAAACACAGACACAGCATCTAGAGAGTAGCCCTTGCTCACAGTAACTGGTGAAAAGCCTGCACAACAACAAAGACTCAGCACAGCCAAAATATATAAAGAAAACTATTTTTTCAATGATCTTTAAGTCAGTTTGATAGGCATCTGCATATTTGTATGTGTAAGTGATCAGGTGTGTCGGACTCTTTGCAATCCCTTGGACTGTAGCCTGCCAGGCTCCTCTGTCCATGGAATTTTCCAGGTAAGACTACTGGAGTGGGTTGCCATGCCCTCCTCCAGGGCATCTTCCCTTGTCTTCTGCACCTACTGCATTGGCAGGCGGATTCTTTACCACTAGTGCCACCATTTATGTGCATTAATATCAGCTTATTGAAATACTATCATTTGGGCTAGATTCAGGAAAAATAAAAATAACGCAAGCTCTTTATTTCACAAAGATAGCACAAGTTAAGAGATTTGCCCAAGGTTACCCATAATAATAAAAGTGTATGATAAAATCCTACCTTTTCAGAAAACGAGGTCACATTTCCATTACTTATACTGTATTTTCTTTGTGTTGCCACCAAACCTTGCATTTAGAGAGCAGCCTGGGAAACTTATATAGCAAAGGGTGTGTTGGGAGATGAGAATTCCTAAAGAATGAATTTGAAGATAGATAGAGTTAAAGAAAAGGGAAACCATGGAACAACTTCTACGTCACAACACTTCTGTAGCAAATGCTTGCTTTTTTCTTTATTTTTCCTATGAAAGTCACACAGCTATCATTCACAAAGGACTCAAAGTGAGTAAGGAGTCCTCAGATTCACATCTCATGTGAATGATTGAATGTTTTTCAATCATTTCAATAGCTTCTAAGCAGATTGATATACATCTCAGGACCTGTTCTTCAGAAATTGTCAAGCAAAATTCTGTTTTTCCCTTTGATGCCTTTTTGGATTTGTTTGTCTAGACTTTATTATTTTTTCCAGTGAACATGCTTGATATTTAAGCAGATTTTTTTTTTTAACCTGTGATTCTATTTTAGAAGAAATGATACCCCTGATTTTTTTTTCAAAACATCCTCAAAATAATGACCTGGGACTAAATTAGCATTTCTAAAAGTTACTGAGATTTTTAGATAAGATTCACTATAAATGCACTCAGTTAAATTTTATTGCCACTTATCAGAATCAGGCTACACATGCTATGATATCCGTGCTTTGTTTATCTCTGCTTTAATAGGCATTTCATTGACATTTAGATAGACTCCTCCAGTGCTTGAGGTTATTAAATTTGGAGCTTCAAGTTATTAAAGTGAAAGAAGTACAATTAAAAATACTCTTTTGATCATGCATTATTCACTTATTTTTAGCTTTGAGTATTACTATGGAAACATTTTAAAAAGCCAAAGGCTTTAGATAAGTTTGAGGCAACATTCCTAGATAATAATAACAAACCTCCTACGGTTATTTCTTTGAAACTGCTATTTGGACATTTTGAAATGCAATTATCATTGATTGTCACCAAATATTAATATATAAAATATTTTGAGATGCTATTGTTCAGATTTGCCTTCTTTCTTGCTGAAAAGGAGGGCGACATATGGAAAAATTAATGTTTTTGAGTCAAAAGTTTTATATTCTTCAAATATAGCAAGGATTTCAACTTCCAATAAAGCTTATTTCAAATTAAGTTTGATTTTTATATAATTTTACTGACCTAGACATTTGTTCATTCTATAATTAATAAACAGTGAACTGACTGAAATTCATAACTTGTATTAATAGCAACAATCCTAATACCTTTCATTTATCAAGATCTTGCTCTATTTCAAATTCTGTACTATAAGTTCTTTATATATGTATATACGTCTGTGTGTGTTGTGCTTAAACCTTACAATAAATTAAGAGGTAGGAGGTAGGATTATCCCTTCTGCAAGGGAGGTTATATGCTTAAACTGGTTAAAATCAGCCCACTAATACATGGAAGAGCCAGAATTCACATCTAGTACAGTCTCACTCCAGAATTATGCTAAGATACTTTACTACATTGTTTTGCATAAAGACTGCTTTAAAATTATATTTAAATATTTATAATGATAATAACTTGTATATCTGGAGCATTTACTTTGTGCCAGGTAATGCTGTCACTGATACAAATATATTAACTCATTACTTCTCACAGCATCCCTATATTGTTTTGCAGATAATGAATGGTATAGAGAAGCTATAGAGTTTGCTAACCTAATGCAGGTGCTAATTGATGGAGTCAGGATTCAAAGCAGTTCCAGAGTCCAGGCTCTTAACAATCATATTTACTCTGATTCTCAATTCTAGCCGTACTATCTCAGAGTGGAAACATTTTCATGAACTTCAGATGAGAGCTCCCTTCCAGAAGGAGAATGTCAGTATGAATTTGGGTTCATATTCACCTTTTCATTTCTAACCTTTGCAACCTTCTTTGAGCCCAATTTACCCAATCCTTGTGTTTCATCTTATCTGCTAATTCTTCTAAATGTCATGTTGATCTGAAGTCCTGTTTTAAAAATAAAAGTAATTTTAAAGATATCTCTTCAGTGAGTAAGGAGAAGGCAATGGCACCCCACTCCAGTACTCTTGCCTGGAGAATCCCATGGAAGGAGGAGCCTGTGGGCTGCAATCCGTGGGGTCGCAAAGAGTCGGACACGACTGAGAGACTTCACTTTCACTTTTCACTTTCATGCATTGGAGAAGGAAATGGTGACCCACTCCAGTGTTCTTGCCTGGAGAATCCCAGGGACGAGGGAACCTGGTGGGCTGCCATCTATGGGGTCACACAGAGTCGGACATGACTAAAGAGACTTAGCAGCAGCAGCAGCAGCTTCAGTGAGTAAGGGTGTCAAGAATATACAGCAATATTTGCCAAAGATGCAGGAGGGTGGAATTTGGTCCAGTTCCCACATATGTGCTATAATGGATATAAATTCTTATCTAAACCTAAGCAGCAATGTTTTAAATAGGTTCATATATTTATCTGTGAAAGTGGTAATCTAGTTCTACGTTAGCACCACAGTTCTAATTCATAGGTTTTTATCTGGTCTTGAACACATGACTGGTTTGGTTCAGAATCTGGCCTAACATCTACCTCAGAAAACCAAACCCTTTAGGAATGGGGCCTTGCTTTCTCTTTGACAATTCCACTATCTTTACCTGGAAGACAGTTACCCTTCTATATGGTGATGACTTTCCACTATAAGGATAACTTACCCAAATAATCTAAGATTCTTTACTTTGTGTATCACCATTTCTAAATAACATCTAAATTGCAAGACTGGATTCCATCCAGCAGCTCTGAGTGTGGCCTCAATCTCTTGTTATTGCATGTACTACTTAGGTGACATTGTTCACAGAATTTTTATCAATTTTAGCACGTGTTTTCAGACATCAGTAACTTGCTGTGTCTGCTTTGAATGTACTGCTCAGAACCAAACAAAATATCAGTGCAGAGCCCAGTGATAACTTCTCATTCCCTCCTTGAACTTTTCATGAGGTTTCTATTACTACAGACAAAAATAGCACCGGGTTTTGTGGCAGTCATATCATTTATGGCTTGTAACGAATTTGCACTTAAACAGAATCCTGTAAGAGTTGCTGTAAAGACAAAAATCTTCCCATATGCACTTAGTTAGTTAAATTTATCATCTAGATGCACATTAGCACCTTTATGCATGTTAAGTATTAACAATCACATTTGAATGTTTTTATCTTATTCAATTTCTTTAAAATTTTAGATTCTGTCATTCATTTAACCACTCTCTCTCATATTTGTGACTTCTACAAATATGATGACAGTAGTTTGCATTGAAATTGACAGGGTGAAATCAGGGTTTTGACCTGCCCTAGGACACCTCCATCCAGCCTGACTTTGTACCATTGGTTCCAATTGTACTAATCAATTATCTTTAAACACTAGTTGTCAACCATTGGGCTTCCCTAGTGGTTCAACTAGTAAAGAATCTGCCTGCAAGGCAGGAGACCTGTGTTCAATCCCTGAGTTGGGAAGATCCCCTGGAGAAAGGAAAGGCTACCCACTCCAGTATTCTGGCCTGGAGAATTCCATGGACTATATAATCAACAACTAGTTGCTAGTGATGCCACTGAGCAAGCATTTACTGAGTTTTTGCAAAGGTTTCCATTCATGATCATTCCTTCAACTTATTTCTATTGACAGGTAGGCTGATTTTCCTTTCAGGTACACATGATTTTCAGTCTCATCAAGTTTCAAAACTAGAAGTCAGCACAACCTCATTCCTGCTTGGCATGTGAAGCGTATAACCTCACCTAACCAGAAAATGGAGCACAATGTTCTGGAACTTTTTAAAGAACATAACCTTGAGGACATTGATAAATTACACCTATCCAAATTGTGAGTGAGAATTAGTCTTTATACAATATATCCTAAACAATATATAATTCTTCCCATTACTTAGGTAATAAATGCTTGGAGTGTTAACACATGCATGTAAATTATATGAAACCCTTGTAGTGTGTGCAAATTTATGTGAATTTGTATTTTGAGCAGACTAACTATATCTATGGTAAGATGATCAAAATCATATATGTATCAAATAACAAAAAGAGGCTTTATAAGACTAGTTATTCTGAAATAGTTCTCTGCATTTAGATCCTTCACCAGTTTGCCAAATGTAGCCATTAATTTGCTATCTCATAGTGTTTATAATCCTAAATGAGCATCAATGTGATTCTAGCTGCTATCATGGAAGATATTATATGAAATATCTTGAAGAAATTTCTCATTCTAATATAGAGCTGATGATAAGACCATATTTTCCTACCTAATGTTCTCTTTATTAGAAGTAACAAAATAAATGTTGGGTCTTAGAATTTGAATAGCTCTGCTTCTCCTAGGGGCATGGTCTACTTATTAGTTTTACTTTGTGAACTTTCCAAATTTTTAAAATGTTTTTTCAGTCTCCTTAAATTAGCTGTTAGAAACTATAAATTCCAATTTTACTTGTAGAAGATGTGCAGAAGGCATGGGTTTTTGTCTAATAACTTTAATATTTCTTCTTGTCTCTTTTTACAATTACACAGTTGGTTTATCACTTACTTCAGGTGCTTATTCAAATTTTATCTATGTTGCATTAAATTATTTATAGTATAAAGCAGATTATAACTAAATAATTGAGTAATTATGCCAAGAAATAAATAAATGAAAAAATTCCTGTCATTAAAGTACTTACACATAGTATGAATCATGGTATTTGTTTGAATCTGTGATATTCAGCAAAATTATCAGTAATAATGGAAATGCTCTATACATGCATTGTCTAATATAGTATCCACTAGCTGTGTACAGCTATTCAGTAACTGAAATGATGCTACAGCAAATGAGAAGATAAATTTTAAATTTTACTTAAGTTTTAGTAATTTTAAAATTTTGTTTAAATAGCCACATATGGCCAGTGGTTACCATATCAAACAGAATAGAAAATAGAAAATACAACACTACTCATTTTATAAGCTTTAGAAATAAAAAAAAAAAAATCCTTTTTTTTTGTAATTTAAGAACAAACTTCTAAAAAAACCAACAGTTAATCAGTTTATTATACTTCTTGAGAATTTTGTCCCTCAAAATTATTGCATTTAGGATAAGAGTGTCAGTAGACATGTGAAGCATTTTTTGACTCAGCTTTCTAGCAATGAAATGTGATTCTTCTTGGTCAATTTGGCTGAATTTTTTTGTTGTTATTGTTTTGTTTTAATTCTGAGGGAAATATATTTCTTCTCTATTTTTCTCTGGGTCATTTCTTACCAGGGGTTGATGAGGTTCCTTTGCAGGATGGGGTAGAAGCTAAGTTCTTCTTGTTCGAAGGGGTTACTGAGTCCTGGGATTTGTCACAGAGCTGAGCATTCACAAGAACTTATTGTCATGTTTGGAGTTTTCTGACGAGAAAACCCTCATAGTCAGCATAGACACAGTGGCTCTTAAACTAGGGTATTCGTCACAGGTACCAGGAAGGCTCGTCTAAAACATATTTCTGGATCAAATCCCTAGAGTTCAGATTCAGTAGGTCTGGGCTGAGGTCTAAACATTCACATTTTCAACAAGTTTCCAGGTGTGGCTGATGCTATTTGTCCAGGAACTGCTCTATAGGACCCAGAGTTCAGTGAAGAACCAGTCATTTGTCCACAAGTAATGGCAGGAGTCTGATTGAAGTTTCATAGCACCTTCTCAACTACTAAGAATGGATAAAGGTGAACTTGAAAAGATCTATACATAATCAAACAAATTTTTGTTTCCTTAATGGGTAGAAATATGACAATCAAATGCAGAGTTGTTTGTGAGGACAATAAAGGTTTGTGTTAATACAGAATCAAAGTTTTTTTAAAAAAATGTTTCCTAAACCAGCCAATAGCTCTTTGATATCCTAGAGAAAACACATTGCAGTTTGTCAATATCTCATGACCTTTTCAATGTCCTTGAGCCCATCTTTGAGTAAAAATCAGTTGGTATGGAGAGAAAATAAGGAAAAATATTTTTTCAATCTAGTTTTTCAATTGCTATGTGTAAAAACTCTTGCTCTTCAGGGGAATTAAAGGCATGTAAAATGTGCTTAAATTCTAATGCTGTGCATAAAAAGTTATTGTTACAAACATGCCTTAATTCCAATTTGGCTTCAATACGGAGAGCATCTCTATAAAAAGATACATTTTTAAATTATAAATCTTTAAAATTTTATTTTATTTGAAAAATTAATCTTAAGTACATCATTGGAGAGCTGACTCATTTGAAAAGACCCTGATGCTGGGAAAGATTGAGAGCAGGAGGAGAAGGGGATGCCAGAGGATGAGATGATTGGATGGCATCACCGACTCAATGGACATGAGTTTGGGTAAACTCTGGGAGTTGGTGATGGACAGGGAGGCCTGGAATGCTACAGTTCATGGGGTCGCAAAGGGTCAGACACAACTGACTGACTGAACGGAACTGAACTGAAATCATTGGAATTTTGATATAATAGTTCTTATAACATGTGAGTTCCTAGTTTCATCTTATTTATTGGTGTTACATTACTTATAGCTGAAATGTAAGGCACCTTTCTCACCTATCAGTCTTTAATGTAATCTCATTAAAAGTCAATTTTTATTTTTCTTTAAGCAAAACGTCATTGCATCATTTTTCAGGTGAGTTTCAGAATGAAAGTAGAAAAAAACACTTCAAGCGTCTAACAATTCAAATTTATTGATTGTGATTTTTCTTCACTGTGAAGTGTAATACATAACAAGTATTTGAAAGCAATTTCCTGTTGTATATCCTTTAAAAAGTAATTGAAGTATTGCTTATAACATTCTGAAACTGGAAACTTCAAAATGCCTATCATAGGGAACCACTGGGAGTTGTTAAGTCAATGGTGAGAGTTTACAAAGCCATCAGGACTCAAAATAAAGTTCACTGTATAAATATACATAAAATTGAAGTACAGAATATATAATACAATTTTTGTAAGAATAGAAAATATGCTTTAAGAAAAGCAGGCAGATAGATAATTTCTAAAGTGAAAGGCAAATAATGAAAGAAGCCTCTTAAGTGGGATATGTTAGGGAGAAAAGATTTCTTTCAGTTTATACTTTTGTAAGGTTCTGTCTTTATGTCACAGTGATTCCTCAAAGAATATTCTTGGCCATAAATTTTGTAAGAAATCTGAATTTTCCTTAAAATAAATTCCTAGAATTGTAATTCTAGTATATAAACAATATTGAGTAAAACATTTCTTAAGCAATTCTATATTGATTAATCTGCTACAGCAAATATATGAAAGATAATTTGCATCCATAAAATTGTAAATGTTTATTGTTTCCTATGTGATGTAAGATAAAAACTCATGTATTAACTCATGAAAATTAGATTTTTGAACAATTTATCACATATTTGAGTAATTTGCAGGTTTTCAATTACTTGTTAATATTATTAACCTATTATAAATATTCATTGAAACACTGCATTATGCTCTGAAGTTAAGTACTACCTCTATTTTATTCTGTTTGATATTTGGAAACATGTAAGTCTTGTGTAATGTAATCAAAATATCTGAAACTAGGATTGCTCAAAGGGATACTAAAAATAACTTATGCCAAACTTCTTGCTTTAAAGCTTAGGAAACTCATGTCAGGTAAGTGAAGTGATAATGCCTATATTTTCGAAGTTACAAAATACAAAATCCTCATCTGGGTTTAGTGTCAGGGTGTGTTTTCTTTTCCCAGTACCAAGCCCAGTCCCCAGACTAGCCATATTATCATAAAATCTTAGTTCTTAAGCAAGTCCACGACAGTGAGGTAGTATCATGCCTATAACACCTTGTGTTTTATTTTTTGGTACTGTGAATGCCCATATATATCATGCACACATTGTGCAGATATGACAAAGTGACATTTATTCTCAAAGAAATGCTGAGCTTTCCTTTTCCCTGTTTTAAAAATTAGTAGCTGAATTGGAAAATGCAAGTTGCCAAATATGTATCTCTTTTTTTGATCCCTTAAATAGAATAGGTTCTTATTAATTACCTGGTAACAACCAATTGTACGGCTTACTTAAGAAAGCAAGGCTGAAAATATTCCATACTTATTTTGAGAGACAATGAAAATACCTAAGTGAATCCAGAGTTTAGTTTGTGAATCTGATACTGGTTTAAAATAATCTAAATTCATCTTGAACTGGTGAGGAGTTTTTAAATTTTTGATACCAATAAGAAAAGTGAAGGATATGAAACGAGAAAAAAACAAACAAACAAAAACACTTGATAAATCTGAAAATAACATTTTATATTATTTTAATGAGAAATAATTGCAAGTAAATTAGATACTCTTGAACTTAGTAATTGACATTTAGTGAAGAGAAATAATAAATATGGACAAACTAATTTAAGAGGCATTTTACATCAATGGAGAGATCAAATTCAGTTTTCATCATCTATGAGAAAACGGAAGGGTTGAATTGCTTACGTATGATCTCCTAATAGCACAGTGAAGCCACAGTTAGAACCCAGGAAGTTCTGAGTCATAATCTTAAATTAGTTCAGTGAGTTTGGCTTTGTTAACTCAGTATTTGATGTCTTTTCCCCCCACATAAAAGCAATAGTTTCCTGGCCATATGCATATGAATACATAGAGAAAAAGTGCTTAACAATTGCTATTAGTAGAAATCATCACAATAAAATGCATAATTTTGACAAAGCATGGTACTGTAAGGCAGATATAATGCTCCCAATTTATAGGAGAAGAATATGAAAATTCAAATGGTTGTAACTTCCTCTGTCTCAGACACCTGGTAAAAATTTTTGGTACTTAAATGTAGATTTTCTCCAGGTTCATATGTCATAGGCATAATGGAAATAATTGTGTCTTTTTCTTTGCAAGAAACCCAACTTCCTCACTTAGGTTAAAAGTGGAGGCTTTCGTTGGCTCACAAATTGTAAGTAAGAGATTAAAAATTATTAAACTGAAAGAAGAGCAGAAACAAATATGAAAGTGACTCAGAAACACAGGATGATTATGTTTCTTCCTTCACACACACACAAACACACACACACACACACACACACAGAGGCATCTGCTTCTCTCTGCAGGGTGGCTTCATTCTCTTTCACTAAAGACTTTCTCCATATGGTGGGAAAATGGTAACACCCAGGGTGTTCTTGGGAATGGACTTTTATCCCACATATCTCAAAGCTTAGTTAACAAATACCATAGTCTAGACTCCCCAGAAACATTGAGAGTACAAATCTGTCCTGTATATACTTCCTCTTCTGCCTCAGCAGCCCACTCAGAAACTCAAGCAAAACTCATTAAATGAGCATCTAGTTATGCTATAACCATGAGAACCTGAGTTGATATCTGTTCAGTGCTCTCTATAGCTAGTTCTGGGGTTTGTTGCTGTTCAGTCGCTCAATCATGTCGGACTCTTGGTGACCCCATGGTCTGCAGCATGCCAGGTTTTCCTGTCCTTTTCTATTTCTCTGAGTTTGCTCAAACTCATGTCCATTGAGGCAGTGATGCCATCCAACCATCTCATCCTCTGTGTCCCCTTTATACTCCTGTCCTCACTCTTTCCCAGCATCAGGGTCTTTTCCAGTGAGTTGACTCATCAATTCTGAGGTAGAAAATTTATATTTTTATCTATAATTTCCATGAACACCCTGAAGACTAAACAGTATATTCTACTTTACTGATAAGGAAGTAGGGAGGGACTGAGATTTTCACCCACTTCTGTGCAATCCTGAAACCCTGCCTCTTCCTACATTTCTAATAAGCATACACTAGTGTTTCTTGATTTTATGATTTGTTTTAAATAATTAATTAGACTAGTGTTGTAATTAACCTATTATCCACAAAGACATTAAATTGCAAGCTGCTTTTGAAAGAAAATACACAAATGTGCAATTAATATCAAGGAAATAATTGTTTTGCTGAAATCAAGTTTATGCTCATTTTTTTCCTTAGCAAGTTCATAAGTATATCAGACAAGTTATGCTATTTCAGAATTTAAAGTGATTTTAAAATAGAAGTATATCAGTATTATCCTTATAAATTCAGAAGAGGGAAGTTTTAAAATTTATTGTCACATGTCAGTAAGCTATATGTTTATTGTATTTTTTTCAGTTACCATTTTGTTTAATGTCAGAAAATATGCTTAACTAAGTATAAAGAAAGAAAAATCTATGGAATAATAATACATAGAAGTCCAATAACTATTAAGTTAAGCACATAAGATATAAAATATTAATAGTATAAAGACAATTTTTGTGTTCAAACACACAATAAAAAAGAATTAGAATCTGCTGTGTCAAAAATTATGTTTTGCTACTTTCTCAAACAGACTTTGAGATGAAATATATTTTGTTTTTGATGATTTGATGTTGTAGCAGTTGTAGTTTGTTTTTCAATCATTGGGAAAATAAGCTCAATTGGTACTGTTGGTTTGGTTAATAATTTTATATTACCTACAATTAAAGGCAAATTTAATAAAGAGAATATAAATACTCTTTGAGTTAACATGCTTTTGATGAACTGCTGGCTGTCTTCAGCTGTGATAGGTAAATGCTCAAGCCACTGGTTTGATCTTCAGTTTCTATATCCAGGGATGGCTATAAAGAAATTGAAACATGCCAGAGGCTCAAGTCATGATGATATTTTATTGATCAATGAATGACCTCTCTCCTACTTTATACCCAATAATTAAGTGGCTAAAACCTGTTCCTCCCCAAATGAGCAGATCAAGGCAAGTATGGTGGCAAATGGTAGGCAAATATGGAGAGTTAGGCATTTTGCCATTTGCAGACTAAGAAAATGCTGGATTTGTTACCAGTATAAATTCTGGCATGTTTAGTTATGGGGAGAGAGATTTGTTTTTTTCTGAAATATGTGAATATCTTACTGAAAAAAAATGGAAGAGAACTTCTGGCATGTTAGTTATAGTAAGAGAGATTTGTGTTTTTTTTTTCTGATATAAGTCAATATCTTACTGAAAAAGAATTGGAAAAGAAATTCTGGCATGTTTAGTTATGGGAAGAGAGATTTGTTTTTTTCTGATATATGTCAATATCTTACTGAAAAAAAATTGGAAAAGAATTTCTGGCATGTTTAGTTATAGGAAGAGAGATTTGTTTTTTCTGATATAAGTCAATATCTTACTGAAAAAATTGGAAAAGAATATAGACAGAAGAAGGCACTAATGGACTCCTACCCTTATTCTGATGGTAGTTGGTAGCACCTTCTTGCAGCTAAATCCTGTGGTTTCATCTGTTATATGACTTCATTAAAATGTTTCAGAGCTTTCTGTGCTTTATAGCAGCGTCACAGCAGCGATCTATTTAAGAGTAGTGTAAATGCGTCAATCCTACTCGCTCAATTTGTCCTGCTCTCCCCTCTGCCCTCCCCATGTCCACGCATCCTTTCTCTATGTCTGAGTCTATTCCTTCCCTGGAAATAGATTCATCTGTACCGTTTTTCTAGATTCTATACATATGCTCTATGATGAGCTAGAGGGGTAGGATGGGGCAGTGGGTAGGAGAAAGGTTCAAAAAGAAGGGGAGGTGGGAGGGGGGATCGGGATGGGGAACACATGTAAATCCATGGCTGATTCATGTCAATGTATAGCAAAAACCACTACAATATTGTAAAGTAATTAGCCTCCAAATAATAAAAATAAATGAAAAAAAAAACACAAAAAGAGGGGGATATATACATGCATAGAGTTAATTCACTTTGTTGTACCGCAGAAATTAACAACATTATTAAGCACTTATACTCCAGTAAAAAAATGCTCCATACTAATGGTAATAATCAATAAGTTACAGCTTAAAGTCATGGGTTAAATCACTAAGAAAACATAGTCATTTTTTCTTCCAGAAAAGTTATTTCATGTTTTTGAAACTCAGTAAAAAGTACCTAATTCAGATTCAGGATTCACAAGGAACATAAACACCTGAGACAAGTGGGAAGAAGGTTATGATCAGGGGATGATAATGCCATGCCTTCTATTTAGAAGTACCTTGGATCATACCTCTCATTTTCCCCCAGCTCCTATCATAGCTGCCCTGGAACTCTCATCAGGAAGAGTGGTCCTGAGGTAATATCTGTATTTCCCTCATTAGCTTATTTCATGGAAGCAAAGAAATGAAAATTTATTCTTCCCTAATATTGGCTTATATTGCTAATGGCACCGCTTATTTGATATATACACTCATTCTGCCTCAACCAAGTTAAGTACAAGAAGCATCAAATCACATTTACAGCAATAAATAAGCATAACCACAGATATGAATTGCAAGATTCTTGATATTTAGAGACTTATGTTCTATCTTTATATTGAATTCAACCTGAGCTTTATGATCTGATTTTAATCAATGTTGTTTTTATTATTTCATCAGCTTTGTGTGTCAGAGTAATGAGTTTCAAAAGCTGACAAAGGGTCCATGACTCAGAGCACTTCTGTTACCTGCTTGCTTTAGGGTGAATGTTTCATGCTAAACGATAGCATTAGATTTTGATTTTCATGGAGTAAAGTTGGAATTCATTCTCTAATAGCTACTTATGTTTATTTACAGCTCTTTACAGTCATGTTTCCACCAACCCAATTATACAGATGAAGGATCAGTGAGGTTAAGTGCTTCGCCCAGCATCAGTCAGTATGTGAATTAAAAGCTGAGGTTAGAATTTCTTTCAATCTCTCTGTGAGTCACTGAGCCACGCTGCCCTGCAAAGCATGAAAGGATTTATTTGGCAATTTTTAAAAATCTTCAAATTTCATGATGAATTGTAAATATCATGTTTGAGGGAGCTCTCTTATTATAATGGTTAAATGCAGTAAATGTACATAATCAAATTCAGTATCAACTATTTTAATTAACTAATCTATAACAAAATTGCTAGTAGTTTGATTCTGACTATATACTTAGATCATAGAAACAAATTAATTTGTCTTTTTGTTTTATAAAATAATATGAATTGTTCACCAGTAATGGACTGTGAAGCTGATAAATAGGGATATAAATGTTCTTATCCAATAACTATGTTCGAATTTTGTTAAATATTTTTACAGTAGATTATATTATATTGAAAAGGATTCTAGGCTTGTAGATTGCAAATCTGGAGCCAATTTTCATCTATAAAAGGCTAATACATTAATAAACTGAGCTTTTACAGATGACCTCTAATTAAAATTACATCATATATCATAAAGTATGTTTAAAAGCTGCTGTGAAGTGAACTCATTTTCATGTGAATAATTATATCCCTTAATAGATAACTTAATAACACACAGTATAATTGAGAAAAAATTCTTACAGCATAATCACTGACTCACAGAAGACAAACTCCAGAAGATATAAATGCCTCTCAGGAGTCCTGACTGTAGAGCAGGGATCAAACATCTATCTATTCATTTATTCGAGAAGCTTAACTTTTTGCTTTGACTAAGAAAGCACATCTTCCCTAGACCTCTGTGTTTCACCGTGTCTGAGGTTCACTTTGCCTAGCATTCATAGCATTATATAATTCTGGAAGTAAAAGAAAATTTAGACATAGCCTTTCACCTTTCAGTGATAAAGCAGAATTCTAAAGAGGGAGACTTACCTTCCACATGTTACATAGTTAGTCCACAATTTTATCATTTTCTGTAATTTTCTCCTGTTTTGAATAACTCCAGGAGGGATGATTATACTAAGAGCTCCCTTCCTTACATTCCTGGCCTTGTTTCTTCCACAGTTTGTTTTTTTTTTTTTTCCTTTTTCCTTAAAGGCTGTATGATGCAAGAGAGTGGTTTCTAAGGTGGCACATTATTTAATTTTTTTAATTTATTTTTTTATTGAAGGATAATTGCTTTACAGAATTTTGTTGTTCTCTGTCAAACCTCAACATGAATCAGTCATAGGTACACATATATCCCCTCCCCTTTGAACCTCCCTCCCACCTCCCTCCCCACCCCACCCCTCTAGGCTGATACAGAGCCCTGTTTGAGTTTCCTGAGCCATATAGCAAATTCCCATTGGTTGTCTATTTTGCTTATGGTAATATAACTTTCCATATTCCTCTTTCATACATCTCACCCTTTCCTCCCCTCTCCCCATGTCCATAAGTCTATTCTCTATGTTTGTTCCTCCATTGCTGCTCTGTAAATAAGTTCTTCAGTACCATTCTTCTAGATTCTGTATATATGTGTTAGAATATGATATTTATCTCTCTCTTTCTGGCTGACTTCACTCTGTATAATAGGCTCTAGGTTCATCCACCTCATCAGAACTGACTCAAATAAGTTTCTTTTTATGGCTGAGTAATATTCCATTGTGTATATTTACCACAACTTCTTTATCCATTCATCTGTCGATGGACATCTAAGTTGCTTCCATGTTCTAGCTATTGTAAATAGTGCTGCAATGAACAATGGGATACACGTGTCTTTTTCAGTTTTTGTTTCCTCAGGATAAATGCCTAGGATTGGGATTTCTGGATCATATGGTGATTTTATTCCTAGTCTTTTAAGGAATCTCCATACCGTCTTCCACAGTGGCTGTATCAATTTACATTCCCACCAACAGTACAAGAGTGTTCCCTTTTCTCCACACCCTCTCCAGCATTTATTGTTTGTAGACTTTTTGATGATGGCCATTCTGACTGGTATAAGGTGATATCTTATTGTAGTTTTGATTTGCATTTCTCTAATAACGAGCAATGTTGAGCAACTTTCCATGTGTTTGTTAGCCATCTGTGTTTCTTCTTTGGAGAAATGTCTGTTTAGGTCTTTTTCCCACTTTTTGATTGGGTTGTTTGTTTTTTTGGCACTGAGTTGTATGAGCTGCTTGTATATTTTAGAAACTGATCCTTTGTCAGTTGTTTCACTTGCTATTATCTTCGCCCATTCTGAGGGTTGTCTTTTCACCTTGCTTATAGTTTCCTTTGCTGTGCAAAAGCTTTTAGGTTTAATCAGGTCTCACTTGTTTACTTTTGTTTTTATTTCTGTTATCCTAGGAGATGGGTCATAGAGGATCTTGCGTTGATTTGTGTCGTCTAGTGTCCTGCTTGTGTTTTCCTCTAAGAATTTTATAGTTTCTGGTCTTGCATTTAGGTCTTTAATCCATTTTGAGTTTATCTTTGTGTATGGTGTTAGAAAGTGTTCTGATTTTTTTAACTTGTAATTTAGGAAAAAAAAAATTCCTTTTTTGTAGTATTGCCATGGGTTACATTAGATAAACTACCTAGGTAGCAGTTGACTTTCTCTTATCTATAATGCTTAGGCAGAATATAGAATTGGTACCCGAAAAGACACAGTGCAGGTCTGAAAATGATCTGAAAGATCTTTCCACATAATAGCTTTACATATACAGTATATAAAAAACAATTTAGAAAACACTGGGTTTCACACATTTTGTGTCCTGCTGAATACTCAGATTTTTCTTTTTTAAGACTAGTGAAACACTGATCAAATTATTAAACATCTGAAAAACTGACAGAATCACTGAGTTTATATCATTTCTTTTTTACCTATAAAATATAAAAAGAATTAGAAAAAATTTTAGAGAATTAATTCTTGACTGTCATGAGAGGGTAATAGTCCTAAGTTAGAAGGATCAACACTTTCTCAAAGCCTCAATTTTATATGGAGGCATAACTTAATATATATTTCAGAAATGACATATTTATTTTTATGTAATGAATATCATCATATGATCATCAGTGTTACTTGAGTGGAAGTGATGTACTAGTGAATAATTACTTTTTGGCATATAGTTGAGTTATGACCATCATACAATAATATTTAAAGGTACAACTATATATACATATATACACAGAAACACACTCAGGATATCATCAATAAAATCACTGAAATCAAGACAATGAACATATATATCAACCTGAAAAACTGACTGATGCCCCTTTATAATTACAGTCTTCCACGCCCCTCTGTCTCTCCTAAGAAAATGACTGATCTGTTTTCCATCACTGCATGTTAGTTTGCTTTTCTAGAGTTTCATATGAATTAAATCATTCCATATGTGTTATTTTTTTATTCTTTCATTCAGTATGGCTATTTTGAGATTCACCAATCTTACTCATATCAATAGTCCATTTCTTAGTATTGCTAAGTAGCATCCCACTTCATCAATATACCACAGTTTGTTTATCTGTTCATAAAATGATGGACATTTGGGTTTTCAGTTTGTAGTTACTATAAATTTTTAACATTTATTTAAAAAATTTAGTTGCTATGAACATTATTGTATAGTCACTTCAGTGGACACATGCTTTCATTTCTTTGGGTAAATACTAAAAACTGGAAAAGTGGAATCATGATCATATGTGAATCATGATACTTCCTTTTGAGGAAACTGGCAAACTCTCATACAAAGTGAATGTACCAGTTTTCATTTCCACCAGCAGGGTGTAAGAGTTTTGGTCACTCCAAATCCTTACTAATACTTGGTAAGGTCAGTCTTTCGAATTTTAGCTATACTGATAATTGTGTAGTGGTATTTCACTATGGTTTAATTCCTATTTTCTCTAATAATATTGTTCATCTTTTCATGTGCTCATTTGTTATCCACTTACCTTTTGTGATAAAGTGTTGCTCAAATCATTTGACCATTTTTTAATGTGTTTGTGTTTATGAGAACTCTCTCTCTACATATTCTAGATATAAGTTTTCACCTAATATATGGTCTGCAAATATTTTTCCCCATCTGGAACTTGTCTTTTCTTTCACTTAATAGTGTTGGGTTTAATGAGCAGAAAATTTTAATTTTGATAGAGTTTCTTTTTTATTTTATGGATCACACTTTTATGTAATGAATCTTGGCATAACACAAGATTGAAAAGACCTTATCCTATATTTAATTATAGAAAATTTTATTTTAGAGATTTACATGTTTCACTTAGTACTATAGTACACTATGAGCTGAATTTTCTATATTCTTCAATGTTTTCTTTATGGATATCCATGTTCTACACCATTTGTTGAAAACTCTATTCTCCCTGTACTGACTTTTCTTTGCATCTTTGTGGAAAAAATGTGGAAATAGACTTTTGTATAAGTCTATTTCTGGGCCCTCTATTCTGTTGCATTAGTATGTTTGTCTGTCTTGTCTTGATAGTCAAGTCTTACACACAAGTGGTTGTCTTCCAACTTTTCTTTTTGTTCCTGAGTTTTCTTGGTATTTTAGCTGAATTTTATTTATGTATGAATTTTATAAGCAGCCTATCAAAATCCTATTATTAAGGTCATCTGATTCTGGAAAGTTTTTTTCATAAGAATTTTAATTACAGTTTCAATTTTTTGAGAGATATAGGATTTTCATATTTTCACTATTTGTTAACTGAATTTGTTTCTTTGATTATTTCCCCAAAGCTTTCCAGATGTCACTCCAATTTATTTTTGATTGCACTCTTTCCCGTGAAGACCATACTTATTTTCTTCCAGATGTCATATTCTATTGCCCTCTGGCTTCTTCTGAGATATTTTCTTTATCATTAACTCCAAGTTTGATTCTGATATTTCTTGTAGTTTTCGTCATATTTCTTGAGCTTCATAAATATAATTTAAAGCTGTTCATTTTTTTTTCATTGTTTCTTTAATTTTTTCCTCCTGATTTCTCTATTCTCTTTTGGGGAATTCTACTTTAACTTTCCACAGAACACACTAATGTTTAATGTTCAGTCATTTTGTCTTTCTGCTTGATTTTGACTTATTTATATTGGTATAGCTTTAGTGTTTGTTTCCACAGTTTTTTAAAAGCCTTATTTATTGATTTATGGCTGTGCTGGGACTTCATTGTTGCTTGGGCCCTTCTCTAGTTGTGGCAATTGGAGCTACTCTTCCTTGCAAGAAGTGGGCTTCTCATTGCGGTGGCTACTCTTGTTACAGAGCATGGGCTCTAGGACTGACAAGTTTAAGCAGTCGCAGTATGTGAGCTCAGTAGTTAAGGTTCCCAGGCTCTAAAGCACAGGCTCAATAGTTATGCCACACAGGCTTAGTTGCTCTCCAGCATGTGGGATCTTCCCAGACCAGGTATCAAACCCATGTCTCCTGCATTGGCAGGTGGATTCTTTACCACTGAATCACCAGCAAAACCCTTTCACATTTTTAATCTTTCATTAATCCCATCCATAAGTATACTATGAAATAATTGAGTAAAAATAACTGGGTATGAAAAATCTGAAGTATATATGATATTATTTCACCTATTTTTACAGTTTGAAACCATGCCAAGTAATCTATGGTTCTATGTTTCTGCGATCCAGTAAATGCAACTAAGTAATAGTGATTAAGATATTTGTGAAAACTATCAACAAGTATATTTTAATAAGATAAGCAATAACATTGTTTTATATAGAATAAGGTATGCATTTAATTTTCTACTACTAATTATCAGTAGTAATATCAACAGTCAGTAGTATCAACAGTCAGATTATTATAGAAAAGTGATGCTTTTAAGTTTTATAACACTGAGTTAAAACATTGAATATTTACAAATTATAAAAAGGTAAGCTATATCCTCTTATGAAACACATTAATCGAAAGAAGTTTTAATACTTGTCCATCCAATAGCAAACTGAGTATTATGCAAGTGAAATTTAAAAGTTACTGAAGTTCAGTAGTGAAAACAAATGATAGAAAAATAAGGATATCTCATAATAGAAGGTGTTTACAGTTTGCCTCCATGCTATAGGAAATATGAGTACTTAAGCAAATATAAAACTTATTTATGAGTGACATAAAGAAGTCAAAGTACAAGCAGACCTTGAGTATATGGTGGTTCCACAACACTCATAAATTTAGCAGTGTTTTTTGTCCTTTGCTTCTTTTCTCTCTGTTCTCCGAAACATGATGGTTTAAAATCCAAGATGGTAGACAAAGCTTTATTCATCAGTTCTTCATTCCAGGCAGCAGATCTGAGGAAAAGGGAGAAGTGGGAAAAGACCTTTTATGAGATTTTCTAGAAGTTGATGTATTGCATATTTAAGTACACGTCAATGTCACTGGCCAGACTTGGCACAAGGCCACACTAACTGCAAAGAAGGTTGGGATTTGCAGTTCAAGCTAAAAATCAGATTCTTTAATGCCAAAAAAGAAAACGGATGTTAAAGTAGGCAACAAGTGGCCTCTGCAATGACATGTTTAAGTTACAGTATTAAACCCCTATCCACTGGTGCTCAGATGGTAAAGAATCTGCCAGCAATGAGAGAGACCCAGGTCAGATACCTATGTTGGAAAGATACCCTAGAGAAGGAAATGGCAATCCTTTCTAGTATTCTTGCCTGGAGAATTCCATGGACACAGGAGCCTGGCGGGCTACTCTGGGTACTAGGAGTCAGACATGGTTGAGCGACTAACACTTCACTCTATCCATGGAATAGTCATATTATTTATTTAAGGCATTTCACCTCAAAAGACTTGATCCTTTGGATTATTCTAAGGAAACATTCCTGTTACTATCTTAGCCTCCCTAGTTAAAGAGCCTAGGATACTGTTTAGGGTGATTACAGTCTGCCTCATTAAGAAGACTTATTTCAAGCACGAAAGCCAGAACTGTGTTAAAAACTCCTTGCAAATTTTAAAGAATATTCTTAGAACTCAAAACTACATCAGGTAAAAGAAATACATTGCTGTGAATAAGCATTAATTTTTATTATAAAATTCCACATATACATATAATTTTCAAACTTACACATTTACATAATAAATGTTCCAAAGCAGGGTTTTGTGATAAGAGTTGGAGAGATAAAATACATATTGTGTTTCATAACAGGGGAACAAAAAAAACCCTGGAATTGTAGCAATTGCCATTTATTGACTACTTACATGTTATTAGATACTATTCTAAGTGTTTTACATACATTTATAAAACTATCACCTATAACACACTTGAGAATTATTGTATTCATTTTTACAAATAAGAGCAATAAAGTAAAGAGAATTTGAATATTTTCATGAAACAAAATGGACATACTATGCCTCTAAGAGAACAGCCTTATCCGTGAGCTGAAAGGACATTTAGTATCTCACAATTCTAAATTGACTAGTTTCTAACATTGAAATGCATCGTTAAGAATTTGAGGACTTGACCTTGATAGGTAAAAATGTATGAGTTTCTTTAAACAATGTAAACACTAAGGGAATAATCTAGATGACTGCCTTTATTCTAGGAATTTTCAATTATGAAGATTGGATATTCACTGAAATCTAAAACAGCAAAATATATTACTATATTGGGACTTTTAACTTTCAGAAATTTTGTGCTTTTTATTGAACTGGATATTGAGGGAAGAAAATTCATTTACCACGTCTTACTTACAGCAAGGCTATTTCAGAGGATGAATGAGAAGTGTGTGTCTGAAACTTGGAATAAAATGCAAATGTAGCAAAAGTATACAGTTTAGTTTGATTACAGTATAGGTCAACTTGGCAGATGAGTTGCTCGAAATAGATGATCAAGATTGTATGAGTTAATTCTGTGGCATGCTGAGACATAACTGGCAGTGTTTCTAAAGCCCTGCACCAGGAAGCACATAATTACTGCTGTTATTATGGAGGATATGAATGTGGTCTCCTAGCAATATGCTAAACACCCTCTCTTGAGCACCTAAAGTGTTTCATCTACTTCAATTAAGAAAGCTTTTTTTTCACATAGAAAATAGCAAATAAAATAAAGAAACAGTAAAAATGGAATTTAATTTCAAAGGTATATACATGTTTTAAGGTAATCTTTATTTTTAAGATTAATTCCTAGTGAGTGAGTAATAGAGAATAGTTTTACTTTCTAGACATTAATACCTTCATTTTAAAAATTGTCAGGGGGAAGAATGAAGGGCAGGGACATTCAAGGAGTTTGGGATGGACATGTACACACAACTATACTTAAAATGGATAGCCAACAGGGATCACATGGAACAGCACGTGGAACTCTCTTCAATGTTATATGGCAAACTGGATGGGAGGGGAGTTCAGGGGAAGAATGGACACATGTACATTTATAACTGAGTTCCTTTGCTGTTCACCTGAAACTATCACCACATTGTTAATCAGCTATCCCCAATACAAAATAAGAAGGTTCAATAAATAAAATAATTTAAAAAGCCTATAAACAAATGCAAACATACAATAAATAAGATGGTGATAATTTTAATTATTCAGTGCATATTTTTGTTTAAAATATATTATCTATAGCTTTCCTTTAAAACACAAATTGTTCTCGTGGGTCTAAAAAGCACTATTTGCTTGAGAGATACTAGTTGAAATGAAATACAAAAATTTAAAAGAAAAACATACATGAAGATAAGGCATAAACTATCTACAAAAAAATTGAAAAATGTAATTAAATAAATCAGTACATTAATTACAATTTAGATATAAGTCCTCTTACATGTGTTAAGTGAAGCATTCTATGGGCATTATTGTAAGTTTTCATTTTGGTTCATTCAGTGTGTTTTTTATATGTGAAGCAGCATATCAAATATTATGGCTTTTCATCTAAAACCTAGATAAATTAAATTAGATTAAAAGTTTAAATTAAAAATAAGTTGCTCTCCTGTACAATATTTGCTTCTGGAATCATGAAATATCAAGCAAATACATTGTCTAAGTTTCACTAGAGATGATTCTGTCTTTTATACAGTCTTTTTTTACCCGCCATATTTGTCCAACTAAATCCAGACATGCATTGTTCATTGGTAACATGTAATTAAATGTCTAAGAGATGTTCAAAGACCTGGGATATCATGGAAAATATCACACTAACTTGCTATTACAGCTGTTCTTGTAGTAAAAGTCAATAGTCCTCAACCAGAATCGCCTTTAAAAAACTAGGCGTGGTATATTACAGATGCTAATGATTGAGAGTGGTGACCTGCTGGGTTTATATCCTAGAATGCAATTGTATTGTTCTAATTCTAGAAGAAATAGATATAGATATCAACTTACACTTAACTGTACAGTAAATTCACAGTTCCTCTTTAATATAAGTTAGGCAATGTTGAATGAATATTTCCTTGCTGGAAGCATTGAGCACTGGAATTCATGAATCAAATGCCTTTTTCTAAGTTCAGATACTATTTGTGTTATAATTATCATAAATGCTTTATGAGCACAAACACAACTTCCTACCCTCATCTTTCCTGCCAACTTATTAAATTAATAGTGACACTTTTGCCTATTGTAGCTTTCCCTCTCTCTACAATTCTTTTCTATACCCTAGATTCTTATTCTCATTTGCCTTATCATTCAGACTAAACTAAACCCGTCTGAATAATCACACCAACACTAATTTAAAAACAAAATCTAGAAATTGGGTTAAAGTAAAAGAATTTAGGAGTAAATTTAATGCCTTTATTTTGTGCTAGGTCTCATGTATATAACCTCAATTCATTTTTACAACTCTGGTAGGTAATGTATTATTCCCTTTCTGTAATAAATTGGGAAACTGAAGTGTTGAAATGTTAATTAACTTGTGAAAGAAAACACATCTGGGAGTGGGGAAGCTATATGGCACCAATGCTTGTGTTTTTCTGTTGTTGTATAGTATATAAGACAGTAAGTAGAACATAACATGAAATTCATATTAAAAAGTGATAAAGGAAAAAAATGCCTATAGTCTTCATTCTTTTAGAGGGACAGACAATTTACAATTAATCCATAAAGTAATAGAAGAATTAAAAGGTTCTCATTAGAGTGATCATGGAGTGTGGAAGTAATCAACTTCAGGACCCTAAAAAGCTTTATTTCCACATCATTTATTAAATAAATATTTGTTCACATTCTTGTGGGTGCTCTGCATAGTTCTTTCTGCTAAGTTTATAGATGGACACAGAACAAGACCCCTGTCTTCATAAAGTTTAAATTTCATAGGAAAGAGAGAAGAAAATTGTTTTTGTTATTCAGTCTCTAAGTCATGTCTGACTCTTTGAAGCCCCATGGACTGCAGCCCACCAGGCTCATCTGTCCTACCCTGTCTCCTAGGATTGCTCAAATTCATGTCTATGGAGTCAGTGATGCTATCTAATCATCTCATTCTCTGCTGCCCTCTTCTCCTCCTGCCATCAATCTTTTCTAGCAGCAGGGTCTTTTCCAATGAGTCAGCACTTCTCATCAGGTGACCGAAGTGTTGGAGCTTCAACTTCAGCATCAGTTCTTCCAGTGAAAATTTAGGGTTGATTTCCTTTAAGATTGACTGGTTTGAACCACTTGCAGTTCAAGGGACTCTCAAGAGTCTTCTCAAGCTCCACAATTCAAAAGCATCAATTCTTTTGTGTTCATTCTTCTTTATTGTCTAACTCTCACATCCATAGATGACCACTTTGAAAACCATAGCTTTGATTATACAGACCTTTACCCACAAAATGATGGCACTGCTTTTCAATACCCTGTCTAGGTTTGTCCTAGCTTTCCTTCTAAGGAGCAAGTGAATTTTAATTTCATGTCTGCAGTCACCATCTGAAGTGACTTTGGAGTCCAAGAAAATAAAACCTGTGATGTCTTCCATTTTCCCCCTTCTATTTGCCATGAAGTGGTGGGAGAGGAAAATTGCCAAAAAGTAAATCAAGTCTTAAACATTGGTTTCAAATACTGATAAATGTTCCTGGACCAAAAAAAAAAGAGTAATGCTAGTAGTGTGATACTAGGTGCCACTTAAAAGGAAATGGCATTTGAGTGAAGGGTGAGAGTTACTGGGCCATGTGCAGAATTTAGATATGGACTCTTCAGACAGAGGCAAGAAATTAAAAAATTAACACTTTAAAGTCTTTGATGTCTCCCAGAGACAGAAAGCAAAATGACCAGATGTAATGGTCTAGAAAGTAGCTGGAGATAAGGTTGAAGAAGGAGGTAGGTACTATTTATCTTGTTATCCATGGTGAAGTGTTTCTGGGACTAATGGAAAATTATCAGAGAGTTTCATACAGAAAAATAACATGGAATTTTTAAAAGTTATTACAAAGACTAGATGAAACTTATGCTTCTGGGCAAGACAGAGTAACAAGAACCAGATTTTCTCTCCTGCTGAACAAACAAATAATAAATAAAGCAAAGGGGGAAAAAAGCATGTTTCAAGACAGTTTTACATCAAGCAGTGAAGGGCTGTTTGTATGTTAACTGACTCAGAAAAAAAATCATGTGATAAAATGTAATATCCATTTCTTATAAAAATTCTCAGCATGTACAATCAGGCAAGAAAAGAAAAAGTAGCAAGGATTCTTTAATATCCACAAATCAATCAATGTAATACACCACATTAACAAATTGAAAGATAAAAACCGTATGACTATCTCAATAGATGCAGAAAAAGCCTTTGACAAAATTCAACATCCATTTATGATAAAAACTCTCCAGAAAGCAGGAGCAGAAGGAACATACCTCAACATAATAAAAGCTATATGTGACAAACCCACAGCAAACATTATCCTCAATGGTGAAAAATTGAAAGCATTTCTCCTAAAATCAGGAACTAGACAAGGGTGCCCACTCTCACCACTACTATTCAACATAGTTTTGGAAGTTTTGGCCACAGCAATCAGAGCAGAAAAATAAATAAAAAGAATCCACATAGGAAAAGAAGTGAAACTCTCACTGTTTGCAGATGACATGATCCTCTACATAGAAAACCCTAAAGACCCTACCAGAAAATTACTAGAGCTAATCAACGAATATAGCTAAGTTGCAGAATATAAAATTAGCACACAGAAATCCCTTGCATTCCTATACACTAACAATGAGAAAACAGAAAGAGAAATTAAGGAAACTATACCATTACCATTGCAACAAAAAGAATAAAATACTTAGGAGTATATCTACCTAAAGAAACAAAAGACCTATACATAGAAAACTATAAAACACTGATGAAAGAAATCACAGAGGACACAAATAGATGGAGAAATATACCGTGTTCATGGATTGGAAGAATCAATATTGTCACCAGTCAGGATGGCTGCTACCCAAAAGTCTCCAAGCAATAAATGCTGGAGAGGGTGTGGAGAAAAGGGAACCCTCTTACACTGTTGGTGGGAATGCAAACTAGTACAGCCGCTATGGAGAACTGTGTAGCGATTCCTTAAAAAACTGGAAATAGAACTGCCATATGACCCAGCAATCCCACTGCTGGGTATACACACCGAGGAAACCAGATCTGAAAGAGACACGTTTACCCCAATGTTCATCGCAGCACTGTTTATAATAGCCAGGACATGGAAGCAAACTACATGCCCATCAGCAGACGAGTGGATAAGAAAGCTGTGGTACATATACACAATGGAATATTACTCAGCCATTAAAAAGAATTCATTTGAATCAGTTCTAATGAGATGGATGAAACTGGAGCCAATTATCCAGAGTGAAGTAAGTCAGAAAGATAAACACCAATACAGTATACTAACACAATTTAGAAAGATGGTAACAATAACCCTATATGCAAGACAGAAAAAGAGACACAGATGTACAGAACAGAATTTTGGACTCTGTGGGAGAAGGCAAGGGTGGGATGATCTGAGAGAACAGCATCAAAACATGTATATTATCAAGTGTGAAACAGATCGCCAGTCCAGGTTGGATGCATGAGACAAGTGCTTGGGGCTGGTGCACAGCGATGACCCAGAGGGATGGGATGGGGAGGGAGGTGGGAGGGGGGGTTCAGGATGGGGAACACATGTAAATCCATGGCTGATTCATGTCGATGTATGGCAAAAACCAGTACAGTATTGTAAAGTAATTGGACTCCAACTAATAAAAATAATTGGGGGAACAAAAAAAAGTAAAAAGCATCCAAGTTGGAACAAATAAAGTAAGACATCTCTTTTTCTCAGATGACATGGAAGTTTTGGCAATCATGTACCTGACATGGGGAGTGTGTCCCTAGTATACAAACTTTTAAAATACCATGAAGCAATCATTTAAAAATGGACAAAATATTTTAACAGGCACTTCACTATAGATGTTACACAGATAGCAGTGAAGCAAAAGAAAAAAGATGATCAACATCATTAATCATTAGGGAAATTCTAATGAAACCACAGTAATATACCACTACACACTCTTAGAATGGCAAAAATTCAAAAGATTGGCATACTAAATGTGAGTTAAGGATATGGAGGTATTGACATCCTTACATGCTGATAGGAGAGTCAAATTGTACAATCACTTTGGACAACTGTATGCCCACTAAAAATGACCAGGAAATATATAAACGTTGAGATGTAATATATACGCCTTGTATAAGAAGCAACGAGGAATCCAGTAAGTCTAGAGGAAAAAAAGGAAAATGTGAGTGTGAGAGGTAAAAGTCAGAGAACTAAAAGAGGTCTTTGTAATCTGCTTGTAAGCATAATGACATTCACTTTGACTGAGGCTGGAAGCCATTGAAGGGTTTTGAGCAGAGAAGAAATGTGGTCAGGGCTTTTAAAAGGATAATTGTAATTTTTCTGTTGAGAATAGTTGCTCTTCAGTCCCCGAGTCATGTGTAACTTTTTGTGAGCCCACGGACTGTAGTCTGCCATGCTCCTCTGTTCTCTGCTGTCTCCCAGAACCTGCTCAAATCCATGTCCACTGAGTCCGATTATGCTATCTAACCATCTCATCCTCTACCGCTCTCTTCTCCTCCTGCCCTCAATCTTTCCCAGCATCAGTGTCTTTTCCAATGAGTCAGTTCTTTGCATCAGGTGGCCAAAGTATTGGAGCTTCAGCTCCAGCAACAGTCCTTCCAATGAATATTCAGGGTTGAGTTAAGAATAGACCCTGTGGTTCATAAACTGAGTGCTCAAAGTTTGAAAGAGAGAGACTAGTTAGGAAACTTTTGTAGCGGTCCATGCAGGGCAGGATGGTGCATTTATTATGAGTAGTAAAGATGGATATATTTTTGTTCTGGATATATTTTGATACTGGATATACCTTGAAAGCAGGATTGACAGGATTTTTTGGACTTTGTAGAATATATAAGAATAATTCGAGGCTAACCTCAAGTTTATTTACTTAATTAACTAGTAGAATGGAATTCCCATAAACTAGGATGGAAGATTAAGTGGGCAGTTTCAGAGAAAAAGGAATTTATTTTTAAGTGAATAATAATAAATAAAATACACATAAAGTACTAGTCAATTTTAGCAGAAGGCTATTTAGTCAATGCTTACTTTAAAAAGTAGAATGAGGTAATAACCACCTTTAAAAATAGAAAGGAAAAAAGACAAAAATATATTGGTAGATAAAATCAAATAGGTTAAATTTTATTCTGAGTATTTTACAGAATTCAAGGTGAAGAAGGAACCAACATTATCTGAAAAAAAAAATGAAAATATTTTCAATTCCCCAGTAGGGGAAAACCACTTCCAATATTAAATTTTGGGATTATTTTCTTGTGTAAGAATTTAAATTAAAGCTATAATTAAACATTAAAATATATGGCATGTAACTTTTCTTCAGTAACTCTAGGAGTTAGAGTTAGTAAGCCTACATTGTTGAGCTAATATTGATGAGGATAGAAGGAAATATAAATACATGCTATGATAAGTGTTTAGCATAAATAAAAGCTGGAGCTCATGGGAACTATAAATTCCTATTATTGGGATATTCTCAAACCTTTAGACAGAGTTTGATGAAGTGGTTTCTTGTTCATTGATGCTCTTTTTCTCTCTTATCTTCTCAGGTCTGTGTCACCAACAATGGCTGTTCACATTTTGCCAGTCTACCCACAGTGGACTGGTCACTTCTTGACATCAAGTTGGATATGGTCACTGCAATTAACAAAACTTTGACTGTAATTGATCAAAGTTTATACTTTTCTGAATTTTCTATTGCGTTAGCTATATTACTCCAGGTTTTAATTTGTAAAAATCTGTGTAACACAGGTTTATAAGTAAAAATTATAAATTTAATTTCATTCTTTAGAAACATTTTAAAAAATGTTTTGTTAATGTCATGTATTCTCTTGTGGTAAGAGTTCTACAGAATTTTTAGACTTAGACAAATGGATTTTTTTTTTCCCCCTGGGCTGCAGTAGTCAGGAATATTATTTCCAATTAAAAATAATAAATTGCATTTGTTTCTTATTTCTCATTTTCAAGTATCTCTTAGTTTATATAACCTTTGGGTTAAGTCAGTAGATTAGTTTAGGGATAGATATGGAAGTCAGGTCTAGGTTAAACAATGAGGGGCATGTTTCTTAATCATAGTAATTAGGCTTGTGAGACTCACACAGCTTGATCTAGCTCAGTTAGGGAGAACAATAGAAATATTTAAGTATGTGTGAGATTTGAAGGTATAGAAGTCTTCCAAATCACCAGCATCAGTAGCTGGCCTCCCCTCTCAATACAGTAGGTGAGCTGGCCACTTGACAACTGAGACATTCTCACCTATGCCCTGAACAGTGCTCCCTCCCTTCCTTAGAGATTTTCCTCTATTGATTATTCTCTATCTCTTATGCTCTTCAACATCTTCCACTTTCTCCATTATCTCTCATTGACATTCAAATATTTTCAAAAGTATTTTAGTCTATAGAACAACTCAGAAACTACTCTCCATTATAAGCCCCATTGACTCAAATTTTCTTCTTATCCTACTTACTTAGTACTCATATTCTCACACTCAGTCGCTGCAACATTCCCCATCACCATCTATTGAGCATGAAGTTGCTAAACCCATTTCATGACATTTTCTGTGGGTGAGGAATAGCTTTTATTTTGAAAGCAAAATTTTACATGACTGAAGTTTATGAGAAAAGAGAAAGCATAGATCTCTCATTCTTCCACACTATCAGATGGAGGTGTGTTTGGGCCTGCCTTGATCTTTATCACAAAAGGGTGAGTACTTGGTCAGTTTGGAAATAAATTGCTTGGCACCAAGCAATGTAGATTTGGATGCTGATCTATTAAGTGGAGTAGTATGAGAATGTAAGCTGCTCATCACCTGGAGTCTTTAAGGGCGTCTGGGGCTCCCCCTACATGGAGAAGGGAACTGGCTTCCCCTCCTTGCTGAAGGAATCACTAATCCCATGGGAAGCTGAACTTGGATGCAGTCCTGCTCACTGGGAAGAAGGTTGTAAAGGAGGCCCTATGTCCCAGATAGTTCTTTATCTACACAGTACAGGATGGACACTCAGGATGGACACACTTACTCCTTGCATTATACTTCCTGAAAGAAAGGCCAGTTTGCTTCATCACTTTTTGACATTTGCTTTCAGTTCCCCACAAGTTTGAAACTCCTTTTTACCACATCATTCACACTCTCCTTCAACCAAATCCAAAGAAAACTAGGTTCATGTTAAACCTACCATTGTGCAGCATTCTATTGCAGTTGTTCACTTAAGCCATCTGAAATTGCTTTGTGAGGTTGTGATGAGCCAAGCCTTAGGTCAAATTCTGCCACATATGCAGTTGTAGAGCAAATAAACCTTATGAGCAAAGCCAGCAAAAGGTAGTTCCTAAACCTGTCCTGAAGACAGAAAAGTTCCAGCCTTCTGTGCTTTCAGGTGCTCTGGTTACACATTTTGAGGCAGACACATGTATTTCTGAGACTGATCCAGGGCCAGGATTCATCACATCATCCTATAAGAAATAAAAAGCAGCACCAGAATGCTGCCTGAAACAATACCTGCACTTTGGACCTCCGGGGGATATAGCCAAACCAATGAGAATGGTTGCATACTTGTTCTTACTTAATTAAAGGTGGATAGAGTCTCAATTATTTCAACTAATCCACACCAATTGAATACTTTTCATTTTATTAACAGGAGTTTATCTTCTACATTCATCATGATAAGAGGTCACGTTATTATTGTGTGCTCATTTTCAGAGTGTCAGTTGTTAATCAACATAGAGTTTCAGAAATGTTTGCCTCTGCCACCTCTAGAGCATGACCTTCCCCGTGTTGCTTTTGTTCAGTTACTCAGTCGTGTCCAACTGTTTATGACCCTGATGTTGGGAAACATTGAAGGCAGGAGGAGAAGGGGATGACAGAGGATGAGATGGTTGGATGGCATCACCAACTCAATGGACATGAGTTTGAGTAAACTCCAGGAATTGGTGATGGACAGGGAGGCCTGGCGTGCTGCAGTCCATGGGGTCACAAAGAGTCAGACACAGCTGAGTGACTGAACTGAAGTCAGTAGTACTCATATCAGCTGGCTACATCGGCAAATTTATTAAATTTATTAAAGATAAAACACTGACTTAGAGATAGGGGAGGTCTTTTCCTATTTCTTCCTTCTGCTCTACTCTCTTCCTTCCTGCCTTGCTCTTTATTACCGTGCACTATCCAAATAATACTTAATTTTCTTTTAAAGATTGATGCTCCATTGTCAATACTATAAACATGAATGTAAATGCTTAGTGTTTTTTTCTTTGTTGGTTTTTAGGTATGGAAATACATTATTAATATCCTCCTCAGTTTTTTTTTTTTAATATTTATTTACTTATATATTTATTTGGTTGTACCAGGTCTCAGTTGCAGCATGCAAAGTCTTAGCTGTGACATGTGTGTTCTAGTTCCCTGAATCGAAACTGGGCCCCCTGCTTTGGGAGTGCGGAGTCTTTGCCACTGAACCACCAGGGATTTCCCCTCATCTTATATTATACAATTTTTTGTTACTAAATCTCATCTCTTATTATTTTCTTTCTGATTTCTATACCTGACTCCTATTTTGTTCCCTATCCAGTCTAATAAATTTGATATATATCCTTATAAGGTCATATCTTATACCTTTATCTCTTTGTAATATGTGTTGCTACATTGTGACTTTTAATTAATAGATGTTATTTTTAGAGCAGTTTTACCTTTACAGAAAAACTTAGCAAGAAGTACAGAGCTCATACACACCTGCCCCTAGTTTCTGTTGTTAGCATCTTGTGGTACATTTGTAGCAATGATAAACCAGTATTGACACATAAACCAAAGTTCATTGTTTACCCTGAGAGTCACTCTTCCACTGAAGAGTGCTATGGGTTTTTAAAAATGCATAGTATCAGATATATACCATCACAATGTCACAAAAGATAATTTCACTGCCCTAAAACCTCCGTGTTCCTCCTATTTTTTTTCCTCCCTTGTCCCTCAACAGCTGGCTACAACTGCTTTTTTCACAATATTACAGATTTGCCTTTTCCAAAATGCTACTTTGTTTGAATCTTAATATTCACAGCCTCTCAGACTGGTTTCTTTCACTTAGTAATGTGTATTCAGTATCCCTTCAAGAGTTTTAATGGCCTGGTAGTTCATTTCTTTCTGTTGCTGAACAATAGTCCATTTCTGGATGTATAGCAGTGTGTTTATACATATACCTATGGAAGGACATTTGATTGCTTTTATGTTTTGGCAATTAAGAAAAAAAAAGCTGCTGTAAGCGTGTACTTGCAGATATTTGTGTAGACATAAGATTTTAGCTGCTCGGGAAAAATATCAAGGAGCATGATCACTAGATCGAATGGTAAGGATGTTGTAAATTTTGTAAGAAGGTGGCAGTTTGTCTTCCAGAGCAGCTGCATTGTTTTTCATTCCCAACAGCAATGGATAAGAGTTTCTGTTTCTCCACATCCTCGCCAGCATTTGGTGTTGTCCATGTCATGGATTTGGGCCAATCTAGTACATACGGAACGCTGGGCTGGAAGAAGCACAAGCTGGAATCAAGATTGCCGGGAGAAATATCAATAACCTCAGATATGCCGATGACACCACCCTTATGGAGGAAGTGAAGAGGAACTAAAAAGCCTCTTGATGAAAGTGAAAGAGGAGAGTGAAAAATTTGGCTTAAAGCTTAACATTCAGAAAACTAAGATCATGGCATCTGGTCTCATCACTTCATGGTAAATAGATGGGGAGACAGTGGAAACAGTGTCAGACTTTATTTTTTGGGGCTTCAAAATCACTGCGGATGGTGACTGCAGCCATGAAATTAAAAGATGCTTGCTCATTGGAAGGAAAGTTATGATCAACCTAGATAGCATATTAAAAAGCAGAGACATTTCTTTGCCAACAAAGGTCCATACAGTGGTCATGTATGGATGTGAGAGTTGGACTGTGAAGAAAGCTGAGTGCCGAAAAATTGGTGCTTTTGAACTATGGTGTTGGAGGAGACTCTTGAGAGTCCCTTGGACTGCAAGGAGATCCAACCAGTCCATCCTAAAGAAGATCAGTCCTGGTTGTTCACTGGAAGGACTGATGCTGAAAGCTGAAACTCCAGTACTTTGGCCACCTCATGCGAAGAGTTGACTCGCTGGAAAAGACCCTCATACTGGGAGGGATTGGGGGCAGGAGGAGAAGGGGACAACAGAGGATGAGATGCCTGGATGGCATCACCGACTCGATGGGCATGAGTTTGAGCAAACTCCGGGAGTTGGTGATGGACAGGGAGGCCTGGCGTGCTGCAATTCATGGGGTCGCAAAGAGTCGGACACGACTGAGCAACTGAACTGAACTGAACTGAGTACATGTGGAGTGATATCACAATATTGTTTTAATTTACAATTCTCTATTGACATATGATGTTGAATTAAGCATTCATATATATACATACTTATTTGCCTTTAGTATACCTTCTTTGATGAGATTTCTGTTCAGATCTTTTGTCCACTTTTTAATTGAATTATTCTCTTATTTTGAATTTTATAAGTTATTTTCATATTTTGTCAAGTCGTCCTACCAGTTCTAGCTCTAAGGAGGGCTTCTGCTCACAAGAAGCTGTGATTCTTGATACGTCTTATCCTGCAGTTTGAGGGGCAGAGATCTACCATATGATCTCAACCCTCTAATACATCTAAGAAGAATTTGTTGATTTCCATGTCTTCAGCTTTCTTCTTATTTTGAGGATGTTTGATGGTATCTAAGTTATTTTCATGTTTGACCTGAACAAGAAGTCTGGTATTTTTTTTTTTTCATTCAAATAAATTTACTCTAAATATTTAAGATCTATTCTTGATGCTCAAGTTCATCAATCTTATCAACTGCCTATTATTTTGTGCTATGCTCCAACCACATATTATTTTTTATCCCCCTAATGATAGATATCTAGGGAGCTTCCATCTTCCTACTCCAACAATCTCCTGATAGACATACTCACACATTTCCGAGTTCATATTTCCTTTTGTATTAAGAGTTATAATTCACTATTCAGTTCAGTTCAGTCACTCAGGCATGTCTGACTCTTTGCGGCACCATGGGCCACAGCACGCCAGGCCTCCCTGTCCACTGCCAACCCCTGGTGTTTACTCAAACTCATGTCCATTGAGTTGGTGATGCCATCCAACCATCTCATCCTCTGGCGTCCCCTTCTCTCACCTTCAATCTTTCCCAGCATCAGTCTTTTCAAATGAGTCAGGTCTTCACATCAGGTGACCAAAGTTTTGGAGTTTCAGCTTCAGCATCACTCCTTCCAATGACTATTCAGGACTGATTTCCTTTAGGATGGACTGGCTGGATCTCCTTGCAGTCCAAAGGACTCTCAAGAGTCTTCTCCACACCACAGTTCAAAAGCATCAAATCTTCAGCCCTCAGCTTTCTTTATAGTCCAACTCTCACATCCATACACGACCACTGGAAAAACCATAGTTTTGACTAGGTGGACCTTTGTTGGCAAAGTAATGTCTCTGCTTTTTAATAAACTGTCTACATTGGTCATAACTTTTCTTCCAAGGAGCAAGCGTCTTTTAATTTCATGGCTGCAATTACCATCTGCAGTGATGTTAGAGCCCTAAAAAGTAAAGTCTGTCACCATTTCCATTGTTTCCCCATCTATTTGCCATGAAGTGATAGGACCAGATGCCATGGTCTTAGTTTTCTGAATGATGAGCTTTAAGCCAACTTTTGCACTCTTCTCTTTGACTTTCATCAAGAGGCTCTTCAGTTCTTTTTCACTTTCTACCATAAGGATGGTGTCATCTGCATATCTGAGGTTATTGCTATTTCTCCTGGCAATCTTGATTCCAGCTTGTGCTTCATTCAGCCCAGCATTTCTCATGATGTTCTCTGCATATAAGTTAAATAAGCAGGGTGACAATACACAGCTTTGAAGTACTCCTATCCCTATATTTTCTAAATATATTACCTCAATAAACTTAATTACGTTCTCTCAAAAAACAAGAAAGTTCCAGAAAAACATCTATTTCTGCTTTATTGACTATGCCTTTGACTGTGTGGATCACAATAAACTGTGGAAAATTCTGAAAGAGGAATACAAGACCATCTGACCTGCCTCTTGAGAAACCTGTATGCATGTCAGGAAACAACAGTTTGAACTGGACATGGAAAAACAGACTGGTTCCAAATAAGAAAAGAAGTACATCAAGGCTGTATGTTGTCATCCTGCTCATTTGACTTGTATGCAGACTACATCAAGAGAAATGCTGGGCTGGAGGAAGCATGAGCTGGAATCAAGATTCCTGGGAGAAATATCAATAACCTCAGATATGCAGATGACAGCACCCTTATGGCAGAAAGTGAAGAAGAACTAAAGAGCCTCTTGATGAAAATCAAAGAGGAGAGTGCAAAAATTGGCTTAAAGTTCAACATTCAGAAAACTAAGATCATGGCATCTGGTCCCATCTCTTCATGGCAAATAGATGGGGAAACAGTGGAAACAGTGGCTGACTTTATTTTTCTGGGCTCAAAATCACTGCAGATGGTGATTGCAGCCATGAAATTAAAAGATGCTTACTCCTTGGAAGGAAAGTTATGATCAATCTAGAAAGCATATTAAAAAGCAGAGACATTACTTTGTCAACAAAGGTCCATCTAGTCAAGGCTATGGTTTTACCAATGGTCAAATATGGATGTGAGAGTTGGACTATAAAGAAATCTGAGCGCTGAAGAATTGATGTTTTTGAACTGTGGTGTTGGAGAAGACTGTTGAGAGTCCCTTGGACTGCAAGGACATCCAGCCAATCCATCCTAAAGGAGATCAGTCCTGGGTATTCATTGGAAGGACTGATGCTGAAGCTGAAACTCCAATACTTTGGTCACCTGATGTGAAGAGCTGACTCATTTGAGAAGACCCTGATACTGGGAAAGATTGAGTTCAGGAGGAGAAGAGGATGCCAGGGGATGAGATAGTTTGATGGCATCACCAACCTAATGGACATGGGTTTGAGTAAATTCTGGGAGTTGGTGATGGACAGGGAGGCCTGGCCTGCTGTGGTTCATGGGGTCACAAAGAGTTGGGCACAACTGAGTGACTGAACTGAACTGAATGTAATTTTTGAGGTAAATCCTATTTCTATTGTAATTTTTCAAAGGAAGAAATTGAGGCACAGAAAAGTTAAGTAAGTTACTTGCTGGTAAGCAGATGGGTTAGATAATTCCATGGACAGAGGAAGTTGGTTGGATACAGTCAGGGGTCTCAAAGAGTAGGACCCAACTGAGTGACTGACAATTTCACTTTTTTCAAGCGGACAGGTAGAGTAAGACCAAATCGTCTTATTTCAGAGATAATTTTTACTATTGTATTATACTTGGTTTTATACTATTATATATAGTTTGGATTACACAGTTAAAGAATATAAGCTAAAGTAATGTTATTAATGATATCTACATTTACCCCCAAATGGATATGCATGTCCGCTTTAACCAGCAATGAATGACTATCTCTTCTCATCCCTAACAACCTGGTATTAGCTGTTATTCTCACTTTTTACACCGTGCTGACAGGCATATAAATGTATTTTACTGTTGTTTTAATTTAATTTGGTAATTTAGTTTATCTTAATGTTATTTAATTCCTAATAAAGTTGAAAAATATTTTGGGAAATCTGTCAAAATTCTAGTCCTATTCCCCTGTCATTTTAAATCTGTTTCTCATCATGTTATTGTTAATTTCTGGAGTTTCTTATGTAGTTCAGATATTAACCACTTATTAATTTTTGTATGTTAAATACCTTCTCCCAGACTGTCATCAGTTCTATTACATGCATCTGTAATGTCTTTCACTAAATAAAATATTTGATGTCATGAATTTGTCACAGGCTCTTGAGGAAAAACCCAACATGCCTGGAATATGCACAGGGGGAGGTCAAGGCAGAGTACAGACAGAGAGAGGCAGGACCAAGGGCTCGTGCCACTATTAGAGCCTGTGGTCATCTGATGCTCTCAGGCTAATGCCATACTGATCAATTCAAACCAGAAGGGCACAGTTTGGGTAAGTCACATGAGGGTTTTGTCTAAGAAGCACAGGAAGAAAAAGTGCCAATTAGCAAGGAAGACTTGACCACAAGGCCTATCAGAAACTTACATTTGCTTGCACCTCTGTGAGCTCCTATCTAGGGCATGAGCCTGTAGGAGAGGTTACTGTCAGTTTAAGGTTCCTGAAGGCTACTTGGCCAAATAATAAATAAATGCTAAGGTAGCAATGTGTTGTGTGCTCAGTCATGTTCAACTCTTTGTGACTCCATGGACATAGCTTGCCAGGCTCCTCTGCCCATGGAATTTTGCAGGCAAGAATACCTGAGTGGGTTGCCATTTCCTCCTCTAGGGGATCTTCTAGACCCAGGGATCAATCCTGCATCTCTTGAGTCTCCTGCATTGGCAGGTGAACTCTATCACTGCACCACCTGGGAAGCAAGGCAGCAACTGTTGTTCCATTGCTGTCATGTCTGACTATTTGTGACTCCATGGACTGCAGCACGCTAGGCTTCACTATCCCGGGAAGTTTGCTCAAACTCATATCCATTGAGTCATATCTGTATCTAACTGTTTCATCCTCTGCTGCCCTCTTCTCCTCCTGCCCTCATTCTTGGCCAGCATCAGGGTTTTTCCAGTGAGTTGGCTCAATGCCATGATGTAATTTAGGCAAACATTCAACAGATGTAGTCAAGTCAATCTGTTTTGCCTTAGAGTGAGTGCCTTTGGCATCCTATCAAGGACTCTATCCCCACTCTAATTCACAGTGAAACTGAACTGAATTTTCTTCCTTGGCATTATGGTTTTACTGCTTACATTTAGTTCTTTAACATATCAAGGATATATATTAGCTAAAAATTCAGCTTTATTTCCTATCTAGTTAGTCAGTTTTTGCAGTACCATGCAGCGCTGATTATATGGCCACCTTTATCAAATCAATGTTTCTATACACACATAGGTATATTTTTGAGCTCACTCTTATGTTCCAACTACCAAAGAATATCTCATAGAATGCATCTTCTTCTTTAAAATGATTTCACTATTACTGGCTCTTTAATCTTTGAAACAAATTTTGAAAAGTATCAGTTTTCTTAAAAACAAAAAGCAATTTAAATTGTATTGGTATTACTTTGAATGTATAGGTTCGTGATTGGAAAACTAATATCTTCCCAGTGTTTAATTATCTGTAAATGAATATTCAACTCTTTTTATATATTTCAATAGAGGTTATAATATGTCAGTATTAAAAAACTGTTTATCATTTGTTTACATAAACATAAAGACCTTTATAAAGATACATTTAATTATAAGAACAAACTAATGATTTATATATGGCAAAGTTATTATCTTATATTTTCTTAGAAGAAAGACATTTAAAGTGTTACCCAAGGAAATGTAAGTCTTCTTGCATAGTGTAGCCTAGAAGCTATGTCTCTTCAGTTCTAATTGAGAGGGCTTTACACTATATTCTGAAGATTGCCTTTTACAGAAATAAAAAAACATTTACACCATGTGAAAAACAAAATTTTTCAGCTACAAGTTTAGTGAAAATATCATTCCTAAGCACACTAGAGAAACATCTTTTTCACTCACATGTACACTCATGTAGGCACACTTGTTTCAAGTATAATTTGCTGTGTCAGGAATGATTTTTATTGCTTTGTCTTTTATTAATGCATTCATAATATGGATGCAAGTTGGACTTATTTGAGATATTAGGAAAGTATCATGATTTTCAGTTGATATATAACAAAACTTCCTTAAAACTAAACAAACTAACAACTCTCCTTTGGATAGTTTAACATTCAGCATTAATGAATAAGATATTTTCACTAAAAAATTCCCACAAATGCATCTAAATAAGAACATATGTCTCTCTTAACACTGTGGTTATGTACATGAATAAATTTATTCTTTATTTGCCAGGAAGTCTGTTTGAGCACAATAAACACTGAATCCATGTTTATGTTTCATCTTGGATAGGTTTTCTTTTTAAGGGAATCATTTATTTTATTCAAATTATCTTTTCTATTACTGACAGCATTAATTAGGAGAAGATGCATCAGGGCCATCTGGCATCTTTAGTAGCTTATTTTGACACCTTACTCATTTGTGTAAATAATTCACCGATCCAGTATAAGCTAACTTTCCAAATGCAAGGTACTTTTATTCCCAGACTAAATCAGCATATATTTGCATTTTTATAGGTACAAATAAATTAATGCATGTAACATAATTAAGACGCTTTGGTATGCTAGCTCTCTCACCTCCAATCCAGTCACTTATTCTAAAAACTCCCTTCCTTTACTTTGCATGATATTAGGCTGAACTAGAGACCTGAGTTAGGCTGCATTAATGTCAAATTGACTGACAGAATGTCAAAAATCTCTAGAAACTAGAGTATAAGCATCATTCTCTTATTTTTATAATTGACATATATGTACAAAGTTTTAAACTGTGTTGAGTGATATAATGGGGGAGATAAAATTTCTGAATCTCAAAATGGATCTTGACAAGCTCAGTGGAGGCAACATAATTTCTCCTAACTGTTGCAGTTCCACATGGGCAGTTCTCCCTCTTCTCCTCACTCTAGCTAGAAAAGCAAGTCAAAGTTTCATTCTGAAAACATGACGTTCTTTAATTTTTATTGTAATATATAATATATCATCATCATAGGCATATGTTGGAATATACTTTTTCTTCATATTGTTTGAGTAGAAAATAATTTCCAAGTTTCTTTCTCCATAACCTTTGGACAAATTACATAAGATAGAGATGCTTTAACCATAACTCTTCTACATTTTGTAGCATGATGCCATGTAAAGGCTATGAACATAATTTCTTTATCAATCATTCAAAATGGCCAATAAAAGGAAACAAGTTATCAGTTCAGTTCAGTCGCTCAGTCATGTCCGACTCTTTGCAACCCCATGAACTGCAGCACACCAGGCCTCCCTGTCCTACACCAACTCCCAGAGTCCACACAAATCCATGTCCATTGAGTTGGTGATGCCATCCAACCATCTCATCCTCTGGCGTCCCCTTCTCTTCCTGAACTCAATCTTTCCCAACATCAGGGTCTTTTCAAATGAGTCAGCTCTTCACCTCAGGTGGCCAAAGTGTTGGAGTTTCAGCTTCAACATCAGTCCTTCCAATGAACATCCAGGACTGATCTCCTTTAGGATGGACTGGTTGGATCTCCTTGCAGTCCAAGGGGCTCTCAAGAGTCTTCTCCAACACCACAGTTCAAAGGCATCAATTCTTTAGCGCTCAGCTTTCTTTATAGTCCAACTCTCACATCCATACGTGACCACTGGAAAAACCATAGCCTTGACTAGATGGACCTTTGTTGACAAAGTAATGTCTCTACTTTTTAATACGCTGTCTAGCTTAGTCATAACTTTCCTTCCAAGGAGTAAGCATCTTGTAATTTCATGGCTTCAATCACCATCTGCAGTGATTTTGGAGCCTAGGAAAGTAAAGTCAGCCACTGTTTCCGCTGTTTCCCCATCTATTTGCCATGAAGTGATGGGACTGGATGCCATGATCTTAGTTTTCTGAATGTTGAGTTTTAAGCCAAATTTTTGATTCTCCTTTTTCACTTTCATCAAGAGGCTGTTTAGTTTTTCACTTTCTGCTATAAGGGTGGTGTCATCTGCATATCTGAGGTTACTGATATTTCTTCTGACAATCTTGATTCCAGCTTGTGCTTCATTCAGCCCAGCATTTCTCATGATGTGCTCTGCATTTAAGTAAATCTTATTTTCTTTTTAATATAAAAAATGCCAGTCTTTTTTGTTTTCCCTGTTGAAATATAAGTGCATTTTCAAATGCACTCCAAAAATTGTTTTTGGACTATAGCTTTGGTATACTTATGTTTATTATATAATGGTATATTTAATTAATAATAGTTCTAGAACCAATGACCCGACATAATCAATGTATTATTGGTGTTGCTTAGTCACTTAGTCATGTCTGACTCTTTGTGACCCCATGAACTTTAGCCTGCCAGGCTCCTCTGTCCATGGGGATTCTCCAGTCAAGATTACTGGAGTGAGTTGCCATCTCACTCCTCCTCCAGGAGATCTTCCCAACCCCAGGACCAAACCCAGGTCTCCTGCTTTTCAGCTGGATTCTTTACCATCTCAGCCACCAGGGAAGCCCATGAATACTGGAGTGGATAGCCTATCCCTTCAGGGCGTCTACCTGCCCCAGGAATTGAACTGGAGTCTCCTGAATTTCAGGTGGATTCTTTACCAGCTCATTAGCAAGCCCTGAAAGTTAAACATTTTGTTTTTAGATTGTGTGACAAATATTTATTTTATGACTTCCTAATTAGGTAGCAAGAAGACAAAATTACACACAGACACACACATATAGCCCCCCATATACAAGGATACACACACAAGCACATTCTTTCAAGGAACTTAATCTATTAGTAGACATGTGCAAAAAATAGTTATATTGTGGAAAATGCATGAAGCAGGTATGTCAATGCCTTACTCATTTCCTTTAGTGCTTACAATTTCCTTGCATGAAAGCCTCATTTCCACTAGCTATTTGTCACCTAATGTGTGTCTCTGTCCACTGGAGCTGGTTCCACCAGGTGAGGGATAGGTCAGAAATACTAGAAAAATAACAATTTCCAATCAGAAGCACTCTGCCAGTAAATGATGGAAGTTGGATAATTATGGGCAAGTCTTACATTGGCTCTTAAAGCTCCCAAGTGGAGTTAAATTTAACTCAGACTACAAGGGCAACTTTAAAAATAAGACATCTTTATTGATTTCTTTTATTTCCCTTCCTCACTTCCCCAGTCTGTTACCAATGTTTTCTGAGATCATTTTCCAAATAACAACCTGTCTTCAAATACTTCTCTTAATATATGCATCTGTGGTGATCCAGAAGACAATGCAATAATAAAAATATTCATGGGAACAGAGGAGAGAGATGCCTTCCCTCTAGAGATAATCATTTGAGACTTTTTGGATGAGATGAATGCTCATTGAGTCTAAAAAGGTGATTAGGACTTAAAGTGGTATAATGTAGGAATCTAATTCTAAAAAAATTAGAGCCCACGAGAAAAACCACAAAAATGAAGACTGTCTTAGTGAGGTTTCAAAAGAACCAGAGAGTGGGAATGCAAACTAGTACAGCCACTATGGAGAACAGTGTGGAGATTTCTTAAAAAACTAAAACAGAACTGCCATACAACCCAGCAATCCCACTGCTGGGCATACACACCAAGAAAACCAGAATTGAAAGAGACTTGTGTACCTCAGTGTTCATCGCAGTGCTGTTTACAGTAGCTAGGACATGGAAGTAAACTAGATGTCCATTGGCAGATGAATGGATAAGAAAGTTGTGGTACATATGCACAATGGAATATTACTCAACTATTAAAAAGAACATATTTGAATCAGTTCTAATGAGGTGGATGTTACTGGAGCCTATTATACAGAGTGAAGTATATAAGAAATTCATATATATATATATATAAGAAAGTATATAAGAAAGTGAAGTCATAAAGAAAAACACCAATACAGTATATTAACACATATATATGGAATTTAGAAAGATGGTAACAACAACCCTCTGTGTGAGACAGCAAAGGAGACATGAATATAAAGAACAGAATTTTGGAGTCTGTGGGAGAAGGCCAGGGTGTGATGACTTCAGAGAACAGCACTGAAACATGTATATTACCATGTGTGAAATAGATCACCAGTCCAAATTCAATCGTTGAACTTGGGCACTCAAAGTCAGTGCACTAGAAAACCCAGAGGGATGGGATAGGAAGGGAGGTGGGAGGGGGTTTCAGGATGGGGGACACATATACACCCGTGACTGGTTCATGTCAATGTATGGCAAAAACAACCACAATATTATAAAGTTATTAGCCTCCAATTAAAACAAATAAGTAAATTTATTTTTTTTTAAAAAGAACACAAATTATCAAAATAGTTTGAATGCAGTGAAAGCAGTGAACAGGGGAGGCAATACATATATTAGAAAATATAAAAAAGATCTAAAAATTGATAATTTATGTTTCCATCTTAAGAAAATAGAAAAAGAACAAATTAAATTAAAAGTAAGCAGAAAAAAGAAATAAGGATTAGAGCAAAAAATCAGTGAAATTAAAAACAAGAAGCCAATAGAGAAAATCAAGAAAACCTAAAGCTTACTTGAAAAGCTCAGTAACATAGATAAGCCTCTAGTCAGGCTAACTAAGAAAAAAAAGAGAGTACATAAATTACTCATATCAGAAATGAAAGAGGCTACATCACAACAGATTCCAAGGAAATTAAAAGAATAATAAAATAATATTATGAATGACTTTATGCCCACACATTTGATAACCTACATGAAATGAACCAGTTCCTTGAAAGCTACATCTGCCAAAACTTACACAAACAGAAACAGATGATCTAAATAGGCTTGTATCTACTAAGTCCTCAGTTTGGCAGTTTCTTACAAAATTTAGCATACTCTTATCGTAGGATCCAGCATATGTACTTCTCAGTATTTACCCTAAGGAGTGGAAAATGTGTATCCACACAAAAACCTTCACACAGAAGTTTTTAGCAGATTTATTCATAATTGCCAAAACTTGGAAGCAATTAAGATGTATTTCAGTAGGTAAATGGGTAAAAAAATCTATGGCCCATCCAGACAAAGGAATAATATTCAGCACTGAAAAGAAACTTCATATCAAGGTACGAAAAGACATGGAGCAAACTTAAATGCATATTACTTAGTGAAAGAAGCCAATCTAGAAAGGCTACATGGCATATGATTCCAACCATATAATGTCCTATAGAAGGCAAAACTATGATGACAGTATCAGTGGTTGCTGAGGAGTGAGGGAAATGAATAAGCAGAGCACAGAGGATTTTTAGGGCACTGAAAATACTTTGCCTGACAGTATAATGATAGATATACATCACTATACTTCTGCCCCAAGCCATAGAATGTACACCACCAAGAGTGAACTCTAAAGTAAACTATGTAACTATGTAATTTGAGTGATTTTGATGTGTCAACATAGAATCGTCCTTGACTTAAACAAAAAACAAACCAAAACCAAAAATCATTACATCAATAATAATGATAACGGGGGAGGCTATGCATGTGTAGGGGCACAAGCGTATCAGAAATCTATGCACTTTTCTCTCAATTTGTCATAAATCTAAAACTGATATAAAAGTATAAAGTTTTTTTTAGCGTGCATGAGAGAGAAGAGAATGAAAAGTTCTAATATGCATCTGAGTTCCAGAAGAAAGAATAAAAGAGAAGACAGGAGAGGCACTATCCAAAGAGAAAATGTCATATTGAATGTTATCTCTCAAGTTGATGAGGAGCAGTAAGTCTCACATAGAATAATAAATATAGATCTAACACCTAGACATAGACTGATGATATTTCAGGGTATCAGAGACAAAGGGAAAATTTTCCATGAGACCAGAAAAAAAAAAAAAAAGGAGATGAGACATGTTACCTACAAAAGAATGTCGATTAAACAAACCCAAGCAAACCCAAGAGAAATGCCAGAGATGATGAAATAGTATCTTAAACATGATGAAGGGAAAATAACAACAAAGAATAGATCAAAATAATAATTCTTTCAGACAAAGTCTGAGAGTTCAACTTTCATAAGCTGTCACTGAAATAATTATCAAAGGATATATTCTAGCAAGAAGGAAATAGAGGAAACAAGGAGGAAACAATGAACTTTAATAAACAATGATGAGCTAGGAAGTTGATAACCATATTGGTCAGATTAAATAAGCATTCACCTAGTAATAATAATGATTAATTTTGGGGAGTTTAAAAACAAATAAATGGAACCAATATACTGGATGAAAATTGTCCAGTTTTACAAAGACTGCAGAATGTAGAAGAAATGTAATTAAATTATTTTATGTTTCCTATTTAAAAAAAAAAGGAACCAGAGAAATTTTTAGCTTTAGAAAGATAAAATTGAGGGTGAACGATGTAAAAATTTTGACTGAAGAGATGGCAAAATTGTTTTGGGGTTGGAATTTTGGCTAGTTGGTGTGTTGAAGGATAGAAGTATGAGAAAGGAAAGGTTGACTATGATAGAGAAGTTCAGTGACCAGCCATGGGATCTGAGTTGCATGGGATTCAACAGGGAACACGAAGAGCTGATATACTAGGAGCAAAAAAGCAATGTCATAGTATAAATATATAAATGGAATTGAAGAACAGATTGAAAAAGTGAAAAGTAAAGTGCAAAAAGTCATGATCATAGTTGAATGTTGGTCATTAAAATTAGAAAAGTAGATAAGTTATGGATGATGATTGGTTAGGGTGAGACCCCAAGTGTGGGAGGCATGAGGTTGGAGAAATGACAGCACTTTGAAGGTCTGGCATTGGGTGGCATGTTCATTTTGAAAGGGTATGAGCAAAGAGAGGAGAAGGAAAGGGTCAAGTGTAGAGTTTGTCAACAGATAAGAGTTCAAGAATGATGAACAATAGGATTATATCATGAGGCAGGACTTCCTATTTTCTTGGTTATACATGCCATAGAAGACACAATTTTCATGTGGGGCTGAAAGTATTAGGTTAAAGATTGGTATTAGTGAGTGGGAGAAAGTTGCTTTCTTTCCATATTCCCTGTAACCAGTGTGTGTGCTCAGTCATATTTGACTCTTGCAAACCCAAGGACTGTAGCCCACCCACCAGGCTTCTCTATCAATGGGATTTTCTAGGCATGAAAGCTGGAGTGAGTTGCCATTTCCTCTTCTAGGGAATATTCCAGACCCAGGGAACAAACCCACATCTCCTGTGTCTCTTGCATTGGCAGGCAGATTCTTTACCACTGTGCTACATGGGAAGACCCTATTCCAAGTAAAACCATAAGGAAAAGGATGCTGGAAATTTCAGCAAAGAGAATAAGTATGTTTGGAAATTATCTTAATATTTTCTCAAAAGAAAATACTTCTTGAGTCCCTACTGCTCCCTACTATGTGCACAGCACCATGCCAAGATTTGGGCAACCGATCAAAAGATAATAAAAGTACACACATTTCCTAAAATGATTGTTATAAATATGATATAGGAGACTACATAAACTTGGAAATGCATTTACTGTCAGTATCATTGACCAGATAAAAGTCTAAATATGTAGCATTTCACATTTTTATGGTCTTTATTGTTTCTTGCTCTCACCCCTCTTTTCCTTTCCTTCTTTCCTCTCTCCCCGCTTTCTCATTCTTTTTTATTCTCTCTAATTTCTTTCACCTATCACTATCTACCTATGTAATCATGAGCCATCTATCTCTTTGTCTGATGACCTTTTCTTTTTCTGCTTTTTCTATATATTGTTTCTGTATTCCCCTCACTCATAATTATAGATTTCCATCATATTTGAAAGCTTTCTGTGGGTGAATTTATTGAAAAGAATTAGGTACAACGAAGTAATTCAAAACATCTAAAGCCATGTGCGCAGTCACTAAGTCATGTCAAAGTCTTTGTATCCTGCCAGGCTTCTCTGTCCAAGGGATTCTTCAGGCGAGAATACTGGAGTGGGTTGCCAGGCCCTCCTCCAGGAGATCTTCCTGACCCAGGGATCAAACCCGAGTCTCTAACATCTCCTTTACTGGCAGGAGTATTCTTCCCACCAGCACCACCTGGGAAGCTGTATCCAATGCCATGTGTGTGCATGCTCAGTCACTTCAGTTATGTCCAACTCTTTGCAACCCTACAGGTTGTAGCTAGCCAGGCTTCTCTGTCCATGGGATTCTCCAGGCAAGAAGACTAGAGTGGATTGCCATGCCCTCCTCCAGAGGGATCATCCCGACCTAGGGAAGTCTCTTGACTTTCCTGAGTCTCTTGTATTTCCTGCATTTCCTGTAAAGAATTTCCTGCATTTCTCTTGCATTTCCTGTAAAGAATCCTGTGGAGTCACCAGGAAAGCCATCTTATAGATGGTTATAATGCCACCTATAACCATAAATACTTTAAAGGGTATGTCTACCTGGATCATTCAATTTAATCATTTAACATACCTCACAAAATTGTTTCTCAGAGTTAAAGAACCTGAAGCTTGTACAGGTTACATGATTTGGCCTTACAGAAACAAGGGGGGATTCCTGATCTCTCAAGTGTAAGCTCAGAGCCTTACCTTTTCTAAGACATCATTTCAAAGACTTATGATACAGAGCCATTAAATACAGTCTATTCTACAAAGTTAGGCTTGATTTGTGCTCTTTGAGGAGGCACACGGTAAAATATACATCTTCTCTGTTCTCTAAAGTCCCATAATTGCCTTGAGAATATAACAGTGAATAATAACATCTCTATTGTTGAAAGACTTGAGGGGTCTTTTAAGGGAAGAAGTGTATTTCCACTTTACCATTTTCATCCTGAAAACACATCATAGTATTTCTTTCTGCCTGCACAATGACTATAAGAGAGAATAATATATATTCCCCATGCTGTCTTGAAATATCTAAATGAGACTTCATTCTCCCCGTTTCACTAAAATATTGCATTGCTTCAGTTCCCCCAATTATTATATTCACATGCTTAAAAGAAAAAAAAAAAAACTAATATAGTTTTAATTTTTTCTATATATATTTTTTTCCTCTGATTATTGGAAATCTTCAAAGTACAGTTATTTTATTATTTCACTAGGAGTTTTTGTAACAGTTGCTTTCAAGCACTTGTGAAGAAAACTTTATACTCAGTTAACTTATAAGCATTATAAACAATTTAAACTGTGCTTACTTTACTGTCTTAGTATTAGCAATTTCTTTTCTCTTTGTGTAGCAATATGATGGGTAAATTATAGGATAGTGCTTTTCCTATTTAGGGGGAAACAATATTCTATATTTAAGAACTGACCTTTTTCATATGCTATCCCAGCACCACTATATAATTCTCATTTGTATTATACTTAGAATACAATATTTGATGAAATTTGAACTTTTTAACTTCAGACGTAAAAGTCATTCAGCTATAAATTTTGTTAAACACTGCTAGTATATTTTGTTGCATCGCTTTAGGAGAGATTTAAAAACAAGTGATTTGTTTTGTATACGTCCAGAGTATGACCTATTCTTTTTTGGCATGCATATTAGTTATGTAATTATGCAAAATATTTATATTACATTAAAATAACTCAAGATTAACAAGAGATCATTTAAAGTTGGTCTAGAAATTTCAATACAAATATTATATTAAAATTGCCTCTATGTATCAGAAGCTACTATTTAAAATTAAGAAAAGCTATAGAAAAATGAGAAACCTGTATGCAGGTCAAGAAGCAACAGTAAGACCCAGACATGGAACAACTGACTAGTTCCAAATTGGACAAAGCTTTATATTGTCACTATGTTTATTTAATTTATATGCAGAGTACATCATGCAAAATGCCAGGCTGGATGAAGCACATACTGAAATCAAGATTGCCTGGAGAAATAACAATAACCTCAGATATGCAGATGACACCACCCTTATGGCAGAAAGTGAAGAAGAACTAAAGAGCCTCTTGATGAAAATGAAAGAGGAGAGTGAAAAAGTTGGCTCAAAACTCAACATTCAGAAAACTAAGATCATGGAATCTGGTCCCATCACTTCATAACAAATAGATGGGCAAACAGTGGAAACAGTGAGAGAATTTATTTTGAGGGGCTGAAAAATCACTGCAGATGGTGACTGCAGCCGTGAAATTAAAAGATTCTTGCTCCTTGGAAGAAAAGTTATGACCAACCTAGATAACATAATAAAAAGCAGAGACATTACTTTGCCAACAAAGTTCCATCTAGTCAAAGCTATGGTTTTTCCAGTATGGATGTGAGATTTGGGCTATAAAGAAAGCTGAGCACTAAAGAATTGATGCCTTTGAACTATGGTGCTGGAGAAGACTCTTGCGAGTCCCTTGGACTGCAAGGAGATCCAACCAGTCAATCCTAAAGAAAATCAGTCCTGAATGTTCATTGGAAGGACTGATGTTGAAGCTGAAACTCCAATACTTTGGCCACGTGATGTGAAGAACTGACTCATTGGAAAAGATCCTGATGTTGGGAAAGATTGAGGGAGGGAAGAGAAGGGGACAACAGAGGGTGAAATGGTTGGATGGCATCACCGACTCGATGGACATCACTTTGTGGCAAATAGAAGGTATGAAGGTGGAAACATTGACAGATTTTACTTTCTTGAGCATCACTATGGATGGTACCGCTGCCATAAAATTGAAAGGTGCTTTCTCCTAGGAAGGAAAGCTGTGACAAACCTAGACAGTGTATTAAAAAGCAAAGATGTCACTTTGCCCACAAACGTCTATATAGTCAAAGCTATGGTTTTTCCAGTAATCATGTACTGCACAGATGTGAGAGTTGGACCACAAAGAAGGCTGAGCTCTCATGAATTGATGCTTTTGAATTGTGATGATGGAGAAGTCTTTAGAGTCCCTCGGACTGCAGGAGATCAAACCAGCCAATCCTGAAGGAAATCAATCCTGAATATTCATCGGAAGGACTGTTACTGAAGCTCCAATACTTTATCTACATGATACAAGGAGGGAATTCATTGAGGGGGAAAAAGAAAAAAAAAGCAAACCTGAGGCTGGAAAGATTGAAGGCAAAAGGAGAAGATAGCTGCAGAGGATGAGATGGTTAAATAGCATCACTGACTAAATGGACATGTATTTATGTATTTGAGCAACCTCTGGGAGACAGTGGAAAACAGAGGAGCCTGGCATGCTGCAGTCCACAAAGCCACAAAGAGTCAATCATGACTTAGTGGCTGAGCAACAACAATTAAAAACATTTTGGAAAGGATCCATCATTCTAGATGCTGTTTAGTACATTTGTGTTTCATGATAAGAGGTCAAAATGTCAACATTAACAGGAGTTTTGAAGAAGTTGATTTTAATCTTCATAGATGACTTTAAGTGATTCAGTACTTCAGTTGAGGACATAACTGCAGATGTGGTAAAGATAGCAAGAGAACCAGAATTAGAAGTGGAGCCTGAAGAGGTGACTGAATTGCTGTAATCTCATGGTAAAATTTTAATGGATGAGGAGTTTCTTTTTACTGATGAGAAGAAAGTGGTTTCTTGACATGGAATCTACTTCTGATAATGATGCTATAAAGATTGTTGAAATATCACCAAAGGATTTAGAATATTACATCAGTTGCTTAGTTGATTAAAGCATTGGCAGAGTTTGATAGGACTGTTTCCAATCTTGAAGAAGTTTCACTGTGGATAAAATATTATCAACAGCACTACATGCTACAGAGAAATTGTTTGTGAAAAGAAAAGTTAATTGATGTGGCAAACTTCCATTGTCTTCTTGTTTTAAGCTGTCACATCCACGCCAGCCTTTGGCAACCACCACCCTGATCAGTCAGCAGCTATCAACACAGAGAAAATTACTACTCATGAAGTTTCAGATGATTGTTGGCAATTTTTTTTGGCAATAAAGTATTTTTGAGTTTGGTAGGTACTTTTTTTTAGACAAACTGCTATTGAACACAGACTACTTTATAGTGTAAACATAACCAAAAATAATTGTGTGTGGCTTTGTACACTGTGATATTTATTGTGGTGATCTAGACCAAACTTGTAATAGCTCTGAAGTATGCCTATATTATTCCATTATTATGTTTAATAATATCTGATCTTGAGTTATTAAGTCCTTTCATACTTAATGCAATTATAGGTGTGGTTAGCTGTATGTCTGCCATAAATGCTTGTCTTATAATTACCCTATTTGTTTGTTGCTTCTCTCCCTCATTCTGTCTTCTTTTTAGTATTATCAGTTCAATTCAGTCGCTCAGTCATGTCCAACTTTTTGTGATCCCATGGACTGCAGCATGCCAGGTTTCCCTGTCCATCACCAATTCCCAGAGACTACTTAAATTCATGTTCATTGTGTCGGTGATGCCATCCAACCATCTCATCCTCTGTCATCCCCTTCTTCTCTCACCCTCAATCTTTCCCAGCATCAGGGTCTTTTCAAATGAGTCAGCTCTTCACATCAAGTGGTCAAAGTATTGGAGTTTCAGCTTCACCATGAATCCTTCCAATGAATATTCAGGACTGCTTTCCCTTAGGAAGGATTGTCTGGGTCTCCTTGCTGTCCAAGGAACTCTCAAGAATCTTCTCCAACACCACAATTCAGCAGCATCAAATCTTCAGTGCTCAGCTTTCTTTATAGTCCAACTCTCACTTCCATAAATGACTACTGGAAAAATGATAGCTTTGACTAGATGGACATTTGCTGGCAAAGTAATGTTTCTGCTTTTTAATAAACTGTCTAGATTGGTCATAACTTTTCTTCCAAGGAGAAAGTGTCTTTTAATTTCATGGCTGCAGTCACCATCTGCAGTGATTTTGCAGCCCCCCAAAAATAGTCTGTCACTGTTTCCACTGTTTCCCCATCTATTTGCCATGAAGTGATGGGACCGGATGCCATGATCTTGGTTTCTGAATATTGAATTTTAAGTCAAATTTTTCACTCTCCTCTTTCACTTTCATCAAGAGGCGCTTTTGTTCTTTTTCACTTTCTGCCATAAGGGTGGTGTCTTCTGCATATCTGAGGTTATTGATATTTCTCCTGACAATCTTCATTGCATCTTGTGCTTCCTCCAGCCCAGCATTTCGCATGATGCACTCTGCATAGAAATTAAATAAGCAGGGTGACAATATACAGCCTTGAGATACTTCTTTCCCAATTTGGAATCAGTCTGTTGTTTCATGTCCAGTTCTAACTGTTGTTTCTTGCCCTGCATACAGGTTTCTCAAGAGGCAGGTCAGGTGGTCTGGTATTCCCATCTCTTTCAGAATTTTCCACAGTTTGTTGTGATCCACACAGTCAAAGGCTTTGGCATAGTCAATAAAGCAGAAGTAGATGTTTTTTCTGGAACTCTTGCTTTCTTCATGATCCAGTGGATGTTGGCAATTTGATGTCTGGTTCCTCTGCCTTTTCTAAATCCAGCATGAACATCTGGTAATTTATGGTTCATGTACTGTTGAAGCCTGGCTTGGAGAATTTTGAGCATTACTTTGCTAGTGTGTGAGATGAGTGGTAGTTTGTGTCGTAGTTTGAGCATTCTCTGGCATTGCCTTTCTTTGGGATCGGAATGAAAACTGACCTTTTCCAGTCCTGTGGCCACTGCTGAATTTTCCAGATTTGCTGGCATATTGAGTGCAGCACTTTCAGAGCATCATCTTTTAGGATTTGAAATAGTTCTAGTTCTTGGTATTCCATTTTCTCTGCTATATTGAACTTTAACTATGACTGTAGTATGCTTATAGTTACTTTAGAGCTAAAATGTTACCTTTACAGGGTTCCCTAGTGGTCCACTGGTTGGCAGTGACCAATACAGGGTACACACGTTTAATCCCTGCTCTAGCAGATCTACCATGCTTTGTACGGCAGCCTATGAGCCACAACTACTGATCCCACACTCTAGAGCCCATGAGCTGCAACTATTGAGCCTATGTCCTGCCACTGAAGCCTGCATGCCCTGGAGCCTGTGGTCTGCAACAAGAGAAGCCACCAAAATGAGAAGCCTACACACCAAAACTAGAATAGCCCCACTTACCTCAACTAGAAAAGTCCCTCAGGCAGCAAGGAAGACCCAGTGCAGCCAATAAATAAATAAATAAAATTTAAAATTGCATTCAAATTATACTGTTCTACCCAAATAATATCATGCTATTTTTACTATGTAAGAACTTTACCCCAATAATGTTTCAGAGAGTCTAAATTCTCCTTAAAGCCTTCCTCAACAACTCCAGTCTGTAAACATTTTTCATTCCACTCTAAAGCTATAGTGTTAATAATTGTCTCTGTTAATTTGGTAGGTACCACAGTTTCTTAGAATTACTGCTTATTCTCTTTGCATGCGTATACTCTCTCTCCCATCTAGATTGTTGAATCATTCAGGGTAAGAATTAGACTTATATTTTTATCTATAGCAACTTGGATAATGTTTTATAAATGGTTTGCCACAATAAATTATTTTGTTTTTCTCATTTTTTATTATATGACGATAATTTGAAGCATTTGCAAGCATTTCCAAATAATCTTCATTATTAGAATATGTTTTAAAGTTAGCTGATAAGATTTTACTATATCAGAGTATAGTAACTCACATTAATAGATAAGTGATTGTTAAGCCCTGTATTTATATCTTTAATATTATTTTTACTATTTATGCAAAAGCTACATAAAACATTTTTATTTAAAATTTTAAACTGAGAAAAGTGAAGCAGAGAAAATATAATCATTGTCATACAGTCACACCACTAGAAACATTTCCCTGAGAATGTGTAAAAAGGAAAAACACATTTTCACTATGGTAGTTCATCTCCACCCAAGCCTCAAAGAATTTGTGCTGATATATTTTAAAGAAAAACATGGGCAGATCATGTTAAAAATTTCACAAAAGTCATTAATAAGTTTAACTTGTTTTTATTTTGAAAGCAAAAACAAGATTTCTGGGTCAAAGTAGACTGTTTTTACTTAAAGCAATAACAACATAGATTGCCCTTCCCTCATTTCACCCTTTTAGGGTGATATAGTGAGAAGTATATGATTTTACCTTGAAAGCGCAGGGGGGAAGGTGATAAAGGTGAGTGTTCCCTAAATTATAAATCTGGCAAGATATATAGGTTAGCTTTCCTCCTTATCGACTAGGAGAAGGAAGAGAAAGGAATCCTCTTCATATAAGCAAATCTTGTTACCAAACCAAACTTGAGTCTATTGGTCTGCCTGCACCAAAGTCAATCTACTGACATCAGGTTGTGGTGAAGGAAAGTGCAACATTTATTGTAGGACATCAAGCAAAAGTCTTGAGCATCCAAATAGATTTGAGAAAAAGTTATTAAAGTTGGTGAGGGAGAGGGTTGTGGAATGCATTACTTTATAGATATTCTTTTGATCAATTGGTGATGAAGTGGCTGAGAGTCAATATCATCAACCTTCTGGTTCTAACATTTCTGGGGTCTACGTACTTGTGATCAGCATGCAATTAACTTCTACCCTGTGAGGGTTTCGGTACCTGCAAAACAGCTCAAAGGACATAGAATATTATCAGAATGTTACCTATAGCCTTTGAGGAGGAACAAAAGGTCCTTGACTTTGTTTGATGGCTAAGTTACTATTATTTTGTCTTGCTTGACTGTTTTCCTTTGTTTCTGCATTTTCTTGTTTATTTGATTAAATTTATTCTTTCCAACTCAGAGAAGGTCTAGGAGGCTAAACTTTTTCTACAGACAAGAGATAAGTGTAGGACATGGTGGAGTCTGTCCTGGGAAGACCCTATAAGGTACTTCTTGGTTACAGTCTTTTGGTTGTTAATGATTCTGGGTTTTATCCCTCTTCAAATGTAAACAATAAGCCTTTGGGGAGACAAATCTTTCTGGAGATCTCTGCTCAGTCATCTTTAACTTCCACAGCTTCAGTTTTCTATGCTCAGAAAGCTTGTAACTATGCAGAAACAAACATATTCTTATTACTTCCCAAAATGTAGCAGCAAAAACAAGACACAGGAGATATAGAATTGTAAAATTTTTAGATATTGCAATTACTAGAATACAGTAAGCTCCATTCTCTCTAAGATATTTCAAAAATGTAATGAGAATAAAATATGAAAAAGAGATAGTTGGGAGAGAACCTAGGAATGATTATAGTAAACTGCTTAAAACCAAATATTAGAAGAATAAATTTAAGTAGCAGACTAGGAAAATACAACATAATTAAGTGGATGATAGAATTGAAAAAAAAAAAAATCCAGAAAAAAAAAAATCACAGCAGGAAAATGGAATGTATGAAAGGGAGTTTAAGAAACTCAAACAAAAAGAGGAGAATGTATAATAAATTTTAAACTCTCTACAATGGAAACTTTAATGATTTTACCAGTGCAGCCAACAAAATTCTGAAGCAAAATATAATCCCAATAATGTCCAAACAAATCCAGGGTATAGAATATATATATATATGTATATATATATTTATATATATATATATAAATATATTCCAAAATTCATTTTATGGAGTTTCCATACAAATTGCTACCCAGGTTTGATAAGGATTGCACATGAAAAGCTAATCTCAATAATTTATATTGGTGCAAAAGTACTTTAAAAAATCAGGGAAACTAATGTGGCAATAAGGAGGTTTGTGGCTCAGTGGTAAGGAATACCTCAGTAATGCAGGAAACTCAGGTTCGATCCCTGGATCTGAAAGATCCCCTGGAGAAGGAAATGGCAACCCACTCCAATATTCTTGCTTGGAAAATGCCATAGACAGTGCAGCCTGGCAGGCTACAGTCCCAGGGTTGTGACTTAGCAACTGATCATGATGATGATGAATTTGGCAATATATAAAAAAGAGAATGGATTTTGGCAAATTAGGAAATGAATTTGTTCCCTAAGATAAAAGTTTGTTTAAAGTTAAAAAAAAAAAAAAAGATACAGTACAGTTTACTTTGTTAATAAAGGCTTCCCTGGTGGCTCAAACCGTAAAGAGTCTGCCTGCAATGTGGGAGACATGGGTTCGATCCCTGGGTCGGGAAGATATCCTGGAGAAGGAAATGGCAACCTACTCCAGTATTCCTGCCTGGAGAATCCCTTGGCTGGAGGAGCCTGGCAGGCTACAGTCCGTGGGGTCGCAAAGAGTCAAACACGACTGAGCAACTAACACACACACACACTTTGTTAATATATTCAAATTAAAATGTATGTGGTCTTGGGGTAAAAAAACTTGTAACTTAATTCAATAGTCAGGACAAAGCCATATTTCTTAGCAAATTATTAAAGTATGCTTCTGTGTTCAGTTGTTTCCGGCAGTTTACAACTACATTCGTGGGTTTTTCCAGGCAAGAATACTGGCCTGGGGTGCCATTTCCTTCTCCAGGGGATCTTCTCAACCCAGGGATCAAATCCACATCTCTGGAATCTCCTGCATTGGCAGGAGGATTCTTTATCACTGTGCCACCCAGGAATCTCTAGCAAATTATGAATAAAGAGAACTTTCACATCCACCTAGAGTTCTTACAGTTAAACAGTGACTTCAGCAACAAGAATAGGTGTCCTACCTGATGGTGAGACCTCAGCAGTTGTCTCACTGGATGACAAAACAAGAAATTTATGACAGAATTAGCTTTGAAAATCACTGAGGAGAGTTTTTACCTTACAATGAATAATGAAAAAAATTATGGAATTAGACCCTTTTCTCATACAACACACATGCATCAATTTATATCAATTAAGTTTCAAATATGAAAGACAAAATTACAAATTTGGGAGGAGAAAATAATGATGCTAAGTTTATGACCTCAAGGTTGGAAAAGACTTTATAAATGAGACTCAAGAGTGTAACCAATAAGGCACCAAGAGGCATTAAGACATTCTGTTCATCAACAGGTTAATTAAGAAAGTGAAAAGATAATTTTAAAATCGAGATATGTGTAGCATATAAAATGAGATATCTATAGTGCAGTGTGGCAGTTTTTATTGCAATTACACAATGGTCATTCAACAGAGTTGGTGTACAGCCAGTACGCACTTAGATGTCTTCACCAATGGTTTGCTGCAGCTATTAATTTTCATTGTTTGGTGCCCATGACATAAATAATTAAATATATGGAATATTTATCCCTGACATATAAAAAATATAGATATTCAGAATATAAAATTGTATTGAAAACTAAAGAAACAGAAAATTATCTTGGAGAAAAACATAATATATATATTAAAACTACATACTATATTCTGTCCTACATCATTTAAAAACATATACATAAACTTTGACACATATTAATCAAAGTGGGTATATACCGAGATGAAGGGAATAAAAATATGAATTAGAGATGAAAAAGAAAATTAAACAAAACAAGTTTTTATTTTTTTAAAGTCAGATCGGTGAAACTTTTCATGAACCACAGTGATGATTAACTCAGCTCTACATTTGAGTTCTTATGTGTGTTTGTACATTGATGTGTGTGTGTACTGTGTCTAGATTGTTTCCTCCATTAGTAAGTTAGCATACACCATCCAGAGAGGAAAAAAACATTTTTAGGCATGGGACATTTAATAACAGAAAATCTTTTCAAAAGGACAAATCTTGACTACTATTAATAAAAAGTAGAGTCTATTACTATCTGCCAAAAATACAAAGCAATTTTATGCAGTACAACCAGACAGCTTCCACTCTTTTAATTGAATCAGTAAATATTTAAGCAATCCCTAGCAGGGAAAACAAGCCAATCATTCCTTTTGTTATCACAGTATGCATTCTTATTTCTTAAGAGGAACTTTCCAGCGTATAGTTGTAAATTTCGAAACAAAATTCTATTATTTTAGCACTGAATTCCTTAGCTTGCTTGTGAGTTAATGCAAAAGCATTCTGTGAAGGATTTTTCTACAGGACTGTGCTTCCAGTGGTGAATCTTTAGAGAAACATATAACTTGCTGAAAAGCAGTGACTTTAAAAATAAGACTCATTGAAAAAGAAATAAATAAGACTCATTGCTATGCATATTAGTGGACAACCTGCTGCTCCAGACATTATAAAAGGAGTTATTCTGGCTCAAACACTAAATCAAGCCTGAATGTGAGAGTGGACATCCGCAGTTAAATCATTATTATGCCGTCAGCATTATATAAGCCATATTGGAGCTGTGGGGCCTCCTGCAACACATACTGGAAAGCAGAGAAAATAAGTGCTGACGAGCTGCCACTCTATTTAACTTTCATTGCTTTGCATCTAATCAACAACATTTGTATCAGATAGACACCATGGTCACACTCCCAAACTGGTCACATGGCAGTATTTTCAGTGATAAATCAATATGCTTTATTCTCCTGGAAGTTCCTGTCATTTTGAGGCTGGAAATCTGGTTCTGTTTTTCAGCTCTAGCTAAATGAATAAGGGCTAAGATTTGCTACAAAATAGTTGTTTTAAAATTCACTAGTGACCAAAATGCTAAGCTATAATTATATTGGAGGCATTTTGTACTACAAATAATCTTTGTTTTTCTAAAACCTCATTAATCTTTATCTTAGCTAATTGTAGCTTTGGATTCAGCTTGAACATGCACATATTTTGAAGAAAAATGGAAGCTATTGGGAAATGTAATGTAGACAAATTGAAAACTACCCTAAATATAAAAAATCTTAAATACCCACTACCTAGCACCACTACCTTAACACCAATCATGTGAGTTACTTATCACCTAATCCCTCTCAACTTCTGTAAATCCAGCCATATTTCCAACTATAATAATTGAAACAAAGCAGTTTTAACAAAAAGTATGCATTAAGATTCCCATTAAAATAATACAAATGAAGTGATAAATGTTTTCTTATTACACTTTTTAGATACAGGATCTAAACTGTTTCATACGCTATGTCACTATTTGAATATCAAACATTCTAGCTAAAATAATATATTTGCATATATATAATTTGTTTAAAAATTTTGTACAAGAATTTTGCTGTTTTAAATCCATTAACTTTAGTAGATGGCTCCAAATCATATCAGCAAAAAGGATCATAGTAGAAGAAACTCCATAGAGTTATTTGTTGCTAGTAGGATTTAATTATGTGCCACCAATAGCTGGAACCTGGAAGTTGGAAAAGTTCCATTTGCCTTCTTGATAAGAATGGTTCATTAAAGCCATGTCATAAAAATTTCCTTTCTCTATCCAAACAGGAACCAAAAATAGGTTAGATATAGACACATAAAAATCTGTATATTTTAAGTGTATATATATATATATATGAAAGTATTAGTCACTCGGTTGCATCCAACTCTTGGGCTGTAGCTCATCAGGTTCCCCTGTCCATATAATTTTCCAGGCAAGAATACTGGAGTGGGTAGACATTCCTTTCTCCAGGGGATCTTCCCAAACTAGGAATCAAACCCTGGTCTCTTTCATTGCAAGCAAAATACTTTACCATCTGTTTAAACTGTTATTATGCTGTAAACATTATAAGCCATATGGACATATGATTGTGGAAAATGTACTACTAGGAAATATGGCAGAATTATGTCTGCAAAAGTGCCGGACAAACAAGGAAAGACTACAAAAATACAGAATAGCACATTTTGTGTACCCTATCCGCATGAGTTTTATTCCTTCATGATTCTTTTTATAAGGCATTAATACAATTTTCTTAATGTCCAAGCTCAGTTTGCCAACAAAATATCAGCTCCAGACTACCCATGCTTATCTCAATACCTCCTTGAATCCTCAATCCTAGAAAAGGAGGTGTTGCACTCTACTCAGCTTTTCAACTGTTCATCAGAGGAGACCAATCAGTTCAGATCATTTCAGTCACTCAGTCATGTCCAGCTTTTTGTGACCCAATGAACAGCAGCATGCCAGGCGTCCCTGTCCATCACCAACTCCTGGAGTTTACTCAAACTCATGCCCATTGAGTCGGTGATGATATCCAACCATCTCATTCTGTCATCCCCTTTTCCTCCTGCCTTCAATCTTTCCCAGCAACAGGGTCTTTTCAAGTGAGTCACTTTTTTGATCAGGTGCTAAAGTATTGGAGTTTCAGCTTCAGCATCAGTCTTTCCAATGACTATTCAGGACTGATTTCTCCTAGGATTGACTTGTTGGATCTCCTTGCAGTCGAAGGGTCTCTCAAGAATCTTCTCCAACACCACAGTTCAAAAGCATCAATTCCTCAGCACTCAGCTTTCTTTTTAGTCCAAATCTCACATCCATACATGACTAGTGAAAAAACCATAGCTTTGACTAGATGGACCTTTGTTGGCAAAGTAATATCTCTGCTTTTTAATAAACTGTCTAGATTGGTCATAACTTTTCTTCCAAGGAGCAAGCGTTTTTTAATTTCATGGCTAGAGTCACCATCTGCACTAATTTTGGAGCCCTAAAAGATAAAGTCTGTCACCATTTCCACTGTTTCCCCATCTATTTGCCATGAAGTGATGAGACTGGATGCCATAATCTTTGTTTTCTGAATGTTGAGCTTTAAGCCAATTTTTCACTCTCCTCTTTCACCTTCATCAAGAGGCTCTTTGCTTTCTCCCATAAGGGTGGTGTCATCTGCATATCTGAGGTTATTGATATTTCTTCCAGCAATCTTGATTCCAGCTTGTGCTTCATCCAGACCAGTGTTTCTCATCATGTAATCTGCGTATAAGTTAAACAAGGAGGGTGGCAGTATACAGCCTTGATATACTCCTTTCTTGATTTGGAACCAGTCTGTTGTTCCATGTCCAGTTCTAAGTGTTGCTTCCTGACCTGCATACAGATTTCTCAGGAGGCAGGTCAGGTGGTCTGGTATTCCCATCTCTTGAAGAATTTTCTACAATTTTTTTGTGATCCACACAGTCAAAGGCTTTGGCATAGTCAACAAAGCAGAAGTAGATATTTTTCCAGAACACTTGCTTTTTCGATGATCCAAAAGATGTTGGCAAATTGATCTCTGGTTCCTCTGCCTTTTCTAAATCCAGCTTGAACATCTGGAAGTTCATGGTTCATGTACTGTTGAAGCCTGGCTTGGAGAATGTTGAGCATTACTAGCGTGTGAGATAAGAGCAACTGTGTGGTATTCTGACCATTCTTTGGCATTGTCTTCCTTTGAATTGGAATGGAAACTGACATTCTCTAGTCCTGTAGCTACTGCTGAATTTTCCAAATTTGCTGGCATATTGAATGCAGCACTTTCACAGCATTATCTTTTATGATTTCAAATAGCTTAATTGGAATTTCATCAACTCCACTAGCTTTGTTCATGGTGATGCTTCCTAAGGCCCACTTGACTTTGCATTCCAGGATATCTGGCTCTATGTCAGTGATCACACTATTGTGATTATCTGGGTCCTCAAGATCTTTTTTGTATAGCTCTTTTCTATATTCTTGCCACCTCTTCTTAATATCTTCTTCTTCTTTTATGTCCATACCATTTCTGTCCTTTATTGTGCCCATCTTTGCATAAAATGTTCCCTTGGTATCTCTAATTTTCTTGAAGAGATCTCTAGTCTTTCCCATTCTATTGTTTTCATCTTTCTTTTCATTGATCATCAAGGAAGGCTTTTTTATCTCTCCTTGCTATTCTTTGGAACTCCACATTCAAAGGGGTATATCTTTCCTTTCATCCTTTGCCTTTAGCTTCTCTTCTTTTCATAAGTGTTTGTAAGGCCTCCTAAGACAACCATTTTGCCTTTCTGCATTTCTTTTTCTTGGGGATGGTCTTGATCACTGCCTCCTGTATGATGTCATGAACCTCCATAGTTCTTCAGGCACTCTATCAGAGCTAATCCCTTGAATCTGTCATTTCCACCATATAGTGGTAAGGGATTTGGTTTAGGTCATACCTGAATGGTCTAGTAGTTTTCCATACTTTCTTCTGTTTAAGTCTGAATTTGTCAATGAGTTCATGATGTGAGCCACAGTCAGCTCCCAGTCTTGTTTTTGCTGACTGTATAGAGTTTCTCCATCTTTGGCTGCAAAGAGTATAATCAATCTGATTTCAGTAATGACCATCTGGTGATGTCCATGTGTAGGGTCTTCTCTTGTTTTGTTGGAAGAAAGTGTTTGTTTTGATTGATGCATTCTCTTGACAAAACTCTATTAGCCTTTGCCCTACTTCATTCTGTATTCCAAGGCCAAATTTGCCCATTACTCCAGGTATTTCTTGACTTCCTACTTTTGCATTCCAGTCCCCTATAATAAAGAAAAGGCATCTTTTTTGGGTGTTAGTTCCAGAAGGTCTTGTATGTTTTCATAGAATCATTCAACTTTAGCTTCTTCAGCATTATTGGTCAGGCCATAGACTTGGATTACTGTGATATTGAAAGGTTTGTCTTGGAAATGAACAGAGATCATTCTGTCATTTCAGAGATTGCATCAAGTACTGCATTTCAGACTTTTTTTTTTTTTCAGTTGATGACTTCTCCATTCCTTTTAAGGGATTCTTGCACACAGTAGTAGATATAATGGTCATCTGAGTTAAATTCACCCATTTCAGTCCATTTTATTTCACTGATTCCTGAAGTGCCAATGTTCACCATTGGCGAACCACCCACTCCTTCATCTTTTGATGGTGATTTGGGGGCAGGAGCTCTGGCTCTGGGTTAGGACCTGGGTATGGCATAAGCCCTCTTGGAGGAGGTGGCCATTATCATGACCATAGAACTGCCGGAACCTACACAAGACTGGGGAAACAGACTCTGGGAGGGCACAAACAGAACCTTGTGTGCACCAGGACCCAGAAGAAAGGGGAAGTGACCCCACAAGAGACTGACCCAGACTTGCCTGTGAGTGTCCAGGAGTCTCTGACAGAGGCGTGAGTCTCCGGTGGCCTGCCGCCTGGTTGGGGACACTGAGTGTAGCAATGTGTGCATGTGACCTTTTGAAGGAAATCACCATTATCTTCATTACCTCCACCATGGTTAGGCCTCAGGTCAAATAACAGGGAGGGAACACAGCCCCACCCTTCAACAGAAAATTGGATTAAAGGTTTATTGAGCACAGCCACACCCATCAGAACTAGACCCAGTTTTCCCCTTAGTCAGTCTTTCCCAGCAGGAAGCTTCCATAATCCTTTTATCCTTCTCCATCAGAAGGCAGGCAGACTGAAAACAGGATCACAGAAAACTAACCAATCTGATCACATGGACCACATCCCTGTCTAACTCAATGAAACTGTGAGCCATGCCATGTAAGGACACCCAAGACGGATGGGTCATGGTGGAGAGTTCTGATACGATGTGGTCCACTGGAGAAGGGAATGGCAAACCACTTCAGTATTCTTGCCTTGAGAATCCTATAAACAGTATGAAAAGGCAAAAAGATAAGACACTGAAAGATGAACTCCCCAGGTCGGTAGGTGCCCAATATGCTACTGGAGATCAGTGGAGAAATAATTCCAGAAAGAATGAAGAGATGGAGCCAAAGCAAAAACAACAGCCAGTTGTGGATGTGACTGGTGATGGAAGTAAAGTCTGATGCTGTAAAGAGCAATACTGCATAGGAATCTGGAATGTTAGGTCCATATGGCAAATTGGAAGTGGTCAAACAGGAAGAGACCAATAGTTCTTAGAAAATGAGAGAAGTCTTGAATTCACCCACTCTGTCAGGTGGATTCTTTACCACTTGCGCCACCTGGGAAGCCCCACCCATTCTATAGCAGTGCAAAATAGAAGTTCTATGATAATTCTCCACAGAAGTATGTCAGATGAAACAAGAAAATAACAAAAAGAAAAATGCCATTCACCTACTGAAGTACATCTTGGTTGTTTCCAAGTTTGGCAATATAAATAAAGCTGTTATAAACATCCATGTGCAAATTTAAGTGATGAATGGATAAGTAAACTGTGGTCCACCCAGACAGTAGAATATCATTCAGCTCTACAAAGAAATGAGCTATCAGCCATGAAAAGACATGGGGAAACCATGAATGTGTGTTACTAAGTGAAAGAAGCCAATTTGAAAAGCTTACACATTGTATGAATCCAACTATATGACAGTCTAAAAAAAACAAAATGATGGAGATACTAAAAATTTCAGTACTTGCAAGGGATGGGAATTTTGTGGTAGGGATAAACAGGTGAAGCACAGAGAATTTTGATGGCAATAAAACTATTCTGTACAATTCTATAATGATGGACCCGTGTCATTATATATTTGTTCAAATCCATGGAATGTACAATGCAGAGTAAGCTCTAATGTAAACTATGCATTTCAGTTAATAATATTGTATTGATATTGGCTCATCAAATATACCATAGTAATGAAAGATGTTAATAAAGGGGAAACTCAGAAAAAAAAGAAATATCAAGAAAACCCTTGGCATTCAAGCTATTCAAACAAACTTTAGGCAGAGAGGAAAGAACAAAGGGAGGGAAGGAGGGAAGGGTAGAAGGAAGAAAGGGAGGATAGAAGGAAGGAAAGAAAGGAGGGAGACAGGGAGGGATTAGCTACTCAATTACAAAATTAATAATGAAAAAGAAAAGAAACAAAATTCTAAAGAAACAGTGACCCACAAGTATATATTTTTCAGCAAGAATAATTATTTTATGCCTGGTAAAAACAAAGTAAATATACTTTGAAAAAACATCTACATATTATTACCTCCATATTCTCTATATTACTATCCTGTATTCTGTCCTATGTATATTAGTTCTAACTTTAAAATATTATGTAATACAAAAATACTGTCATTAATTTAATTGTTAGTTTAGCATTCATTATTATTTAATATATACCATTTTTGTGTATGCTAGGCTTGGCAATTTGAAACTCTTAGAATATAACAAAAAGGCAGTATTCCATGCACCATAACTGGAAAGAACTTTTCATAATTATACATGTTCTAAGTGTCTGATGAGGATATGTTTGCTCAATTTCTCTTAAGCAGTGTAAAGTATTTTATTCAGGGAATCATTTAATTTTTATTTTGCAATAAAGTAAGAGTGGGTTATGGTGCAAATTCCACTTTTTTGTTTTCAAAATATTTATTACTATTACCAGAACCAATTAAGTAAAATGGTTTTTATATTACTTATATTGGTCTTCTACATAGTACAAACTCCATTAATAGCCTGTTTCTGGGTTTACCTAAACTGAATTGCATCAAATGTTTTTATAATACTTTTCCCAAATAACTTTCAAAATGGATTTAAAGTGTAGAGTCTAATAATTGAGCAGCAGCATAAATATTTAAATAACTCATAGGTATTCATTATTTCCCTTCAACCAGGTACCACAGACACTGAAAACCTGGTTCCCTCCCCCTATTTCCCTTTCCCTAATTTACAATCTCAAGAAATGGGGTAAACATGGAAAACTAGTTAAATTCAAATTCATAAAAGGATATGAGTAAAACCATATTTTGGCAATAGATAATCTTTCAATTGCAGAGATTCAATTGCAGAGAGATGAGAGATTAGTATCTGTAAACTAGAGATTCACCCTCAGTGTTATGGAGGTTATAGGGAGTTATTTGTATTTCAGGAGAAACAATGGTAGCAGGAGAGAGGAAGTGATTCAATCATCTGTGTACTTACACACTGCTGTATCTAAATGGATCACCAACAAGGTTCTACTGTCCAGCACAGGGAACACTGATCAGTGTTATATGGTAGCCTGGATGGGAGGGGAGTTTGGGGGATAATGGATACATGTGTATGTATTCCTGAGTCCCTCTGCTGTCCACCTGAAACCGTCAACAATGTTAATCTGCTATACTCCAATATAAAATAAAAAGTTAAAAAAATCATATGTGTTCTTGGTGTGGGGAATAAAGGAGGGAAAATAAATGACTAAAGACAGTGGTGACCAGACATCATGTCATGTGCCTTTGAAAATCAAGCGAAGTGAGGATGACATTAAAGAACTGGGAAACATTGTAATGTTAGGGCATGAACAACTTTATCCAGAACTGAAAATTTAGAGTGTAAGTGCAACTGCTTCCCATAACCTTACTAACACATAATAATTCCAAAATGATTAAGTTTGAAATAAATAATTAAACATTTCCAGTAATATATTTTAAAGTATTGTTTATTGAAATGTATCCAATACCTTCAAGTCAATGATCTTTTAAGTATAAATGGGCTTGTCCAGAGTTCTCTGAGTATCATCTTAGAAAGGAAAATAGCTTATATTTAGGTCCTTATTAGTAATTCATTACAATAAACCAGGTTTACACTTTTATGAATAATTTCTAAATATGCTAAAAAGATAACCGTAATAAAGGAAATAGAAATAACTGAACACTATGACAACATTTCCTCAGTCGCTAAAGAATCTGCCTGCAGTGCAGGAGACCGGGGTTCGATCCCTGGGCTGGGAAGATCCCCTGGAGAAGGAAATGGCAACCCACTCTAGTATCCTTGCCTGGAAAATCTCATGGACAGAGGAGCCTGATGGGCTGCAGTCCATGGGGTCACAAAGAGTCGAGCAAGACGGAACGACTAACACTTAACACTTATGACAACATTTAAACATTCTTAGAACGATCATTATTTAAAGATTAATGCAATGATCAGTTACATTTACTCAGAAAGGAAAACCACATGAGCTAAATACACAGAACATTTGCAATGTGCCAGCTATTTGTATGCCATCTCATATTCAAAGTGTAGAAAACAGAAACTCAAAAATAGGATAACTTACCAATAACTCTACCCACAAAACTGACTAACAAACCTGAAATATTTTTTCATGGACTTTAACATCCTAGAAGACTTTAATGAAAATATTGTTTAAAGAGTACAGCAGAAAAGAAGAAATTAATTATAACCTCCTAAAATGAGCAAGACATAGATTGAAAATTATCTCAAAAAGGATTACAGACATTATCTGAAACATGAAACACCTGGCAAATATGACACTTAAGAACAGTTCAAGCATTTGTGAATAAGACTCTTACGAAGAAAGACTGCAATGTATGAGATGAATGATTAAAAAGATAAATATTCTCTATCTAGGAGTTAAAGTATAATAATAATAAGTGAAATTTCTCTAGAGTGAAGTGGGGGAAAGGGTTTTCATTGGGCTGCAGCATTGTAAAAATTCTTAAGAAAGAAAAAAAGAAAAGAGGCATTTGCCAAACCTACTCTCATAAGCTTTCAAAAATAACTAATTAGGAAATGACCTTGTGATTATATCTAACTCCTTAAATAAGTACCAGCTACTGAAAAGACTTTTGGATTTTACACTTTTTCTAGTTATTTTATATTAACTGAAAGGCTAATCATGTCTAGGAAGTAAATGCTTATTTTTAACCAGTCCAAGTTAAAAAATGCATATGTAAGCTTTAAAATGCAGACTGTATTATAATTAAATTCATGTAGTCATTTACCTCTCAGTTTTATGTGAGAAAATTGTTCCTAATTTTAATATGCATTTATTTTAATGTGCATCATTTTTTTCTATCTCAGATAGCCATGTTTTAATTTTCTAAAATTTATTAGTAAGCTTTAAGTAATCTACTTTGAGTTTAAGTACATGAAGATTGGGCCAAGGTTATAAGTCTAGCCCCTCTGTGGGATAATAACTGGCAGTTATCCAGTGATCACATGAAAATACATTATGCTCAACATTAGACAGGGAATTTAAATTTAAACTTGTTGTCGCACCATTCATCATGTACCAAGCAAATAATTTTTAAAGAACAATGACCTAGAGAGTGTAACACAAAGTTAATTGCAATAAATTGCTCTTAGAAACATGAATCACTATACTTTTTAAAGTAATCTCAATATGTACTGAATTAACATTTCATGGTGATTTAGCAATTTTACCTTGGAGGTCTATCCCATAGAAATAATCAAAGGAAGGTGAAGAAATAATCAAAGGAAGGTGAATATATTTAAAATATATTTAATATATTTTATATCAATATATTTAAATATATTTAAATAGATATCCAAATTAAAATAAACAGGTACTAAAAGGATGCCATAACAAATCAAGACAAAAACAAAACAAATCTATTCAGGAGAGTAAACCATGTTAGTACATAAACCAAACAGTTAACATGGGTTTGATAAAGGGATTGGTTAGAGAAAGATGCAAAGAGAACTAAATTTCTGCTTATTCATTCATTCTATATTTACTGAATCCCTGCTCTCTCACAAATGTATTTTTAAGAGCTGATAATATAGCAGCAAACAAAACAAGCAAAATTATTGACCATATGAAATATACATTCTGGTTCAGAAGGCAGATGTTACATCAAAAAAATTAGAGAGATAACATAATGTAGATGAGTGCTTTGAAGTAAATAAAATTATACAACACTGAAGAGTGAAGGGGTATACTAATTTAGAATGAAGACCTGAAAAGCAAGACAGAGTAGAGATTTGAATAGAATGATTCATCTGTTGCTCATTTTTCCACTTTTAAAATAATTTTAAATTGTTCAGGTAAATAAAAACAGGTTAGACCACAGACTTCTAACCCAGTCAGCTAAAAAAAAATAAAAAGGAACCATGGCTGTAATAATATGTAAATTAGTAAATTATCTTAATTACTATGCAAAAGGGCTTCCCTTGTGGCTCAGATGGTAAGGAATCTTCCTGCAATGAAGGAGACCCAGGTTCAGTCTCTGGGTTAGGAAGATCTCCTGGAGAAGAAAATGGCAACCCACTCCAGTGTTCTTGCCTGGAGAAATCCATGAACAGAGGCGCCTGGAAGGCTACAGTCCATGGGATTGCAGAGTCAGACACGACTGTATGACTAACACACTGTACAAAAGTGTAAAGGTTTATGATTTAACCTAGGCTCCATGATCACTGTTAATGTTTACTGTTCGTTTTTAATACTCTGGTACTGTCTCATTTAAAAAAAGAAAAGAAAAAGAACTCTGTTCTGTCTTAGAAAATCCAGTTCCTTTTCTGTAAGTTTGCAGAACTCTAGTTGGGCTCTCTGGAACCCATTAAAGCAAACCTCATCTCCCTCAAATGCCTATATACATGGTATCTTTTTATGCATATGTTTCTATGATGATCTGAAACATAGCTAGTTATAGCATCCTCTCACTTGGAGGCATGAACATGGATTAGATGATTCATCTCTTAAAATTTGACCAAAACATGCTTTTCTGAATGAATTAAAAAATACAATTTTATCTTTATGTTATCTAAGCTCTTGCTACATTAAAAAAAAGTCCCCAAACCTTCAAAATAAAATCTGTAGAAGTTAGCTTGAGAGAACTTCCTTGAATATTTTGAAATTAAATCTCTTTCTCCAGCAGCAGATGAGCCTCTTAGTACATGCTTTCAGTATTCAGGAAAACAGGATCCTGTAAGCCAGACACCCTTGGACTCAGGATGTAAATGTGTTGCTTAGTAAATTACATACTTGTATATCATTTTACCACACAGTACTGAAGTGGATTTGAAAGGAAATATTTTGTGGGAATTCATGAAATGATGAAGAGTCCAATGTCAACATCAAAATTATTTATATAAGTATTTCTGTAATATTATATGAGTGTTTATATTATAAAGGTATTTTGTTGGATATTACTATCCAAACCAAATTCCATCATTTTTACTTAGTAGATATTTATTTAAAAAATTAAATTACTCTTTTTAGATTTCCCTAGATGTTGTATATTACTTGAAGTTAATAGACTGAAAAAAGAAGACCAACGTCATGGCCTCCGTGTACAAACACTTACAAACTCAAAACACAGTAAATAAGTCTTTTTTTGTATTCAAGTTACATGGTTTTGTTAGAAAAAATGATACTAAGTGATTACTTAGTAATACTAAAATGATACTAAAAGTGGAAATAATTTAAAAAGTGATAGTAAGATATGGAAATAAAGATTCAATCAAATATCTTATATTGTATACTGCATAATTACTGAAAATATTGTTTTGAGGACCTTTCAAATATTATGTTAATTATCCCTTTAATTTAAAGCAGGAATGAAAACCTATATCCTAATTTGCATCTTAATAAATAGGCTTTTGTAAAATAAGCAAAAAATCCTAATATTTTATGTTTTTTTATTGGAGAAGTTCAGAAAAATTTCTTTGGAATTTTACCTTAAACAGAAGAATGTTGTCTTTTCAGTATATGAAGATTCAGGTCTTATGTTATACAGAGCCAGCAGAAAGGCCTAGGTGCCTACAGAGGCTGAGTTCTCACCGTAAATGAGTGTTTGGCAAAACTAAGTAGATCATCATGATTAGTTATGAATTTAGCTATTTTTTATGATTACTAAATAAAAGTAGATTTGTTTGTAAGGTTAATTTCCCAGAGGAGTTTGTGATTACTCTGCTTTGGGGAAGGGAAAAAATACTGAAATTAGTACTAAAATGGAATATGTATATCTGAAGACTCTAGTTATAATTCTGGTTGATAAGGATTCATTGTGATTTAACAATTGAAAGGTGAGGATAAAGAAAATCTATTGAGGCTCAATCTATTGAGATTCAATTAATCTAGTGATATTCTATTATTTGACTAATGTGATATTAATGACAGGTAAAGTGAAAGAAATATATTAAAAAAACACTTTAACTAAAATAATACATGTTGTAGTAGAGTAAATCATATATTTGGTTGATTTAAAGTTGATGATTGACAGCAATATTTACAGTGATTAAAAAATGTTTTGTTTTTTATTTCTGTTGCCCCAGAAAAGAAAAAGTTAATGAATAAAGAAAAACATTTTTAATTACCCAACAGTTAATAGAAAATAAATAACAAATAAGCATGCATATATCTGATAGTAACATGAATTTTATTTTCAAAACACCAACTGGCAAATAAAGATATAGTAGTGTATCTATAAATACAAAAATTAAATAAATACATTTTAATGGATACATGTATATGTATGGTTGAGTCCCTTTGTTGTTTACCTGAAACTGTCACAACATTGCTAACTGGCTATACCTCTGTACAAAATAAAAAAAATTAAAAAATTAGAAAAAGGAACTTAAACCTGTTAAAAATTAAATATACATGATCATTATAGTAAATGCTACAGAAAATAATTCAATTGATGTGGAAGGTAAAAAAAAGAGAGAGAAATACGTCTAATATTAAAATAAATACACATAGGAAAGGATGTAGAACTAAACTGTCACAAAGTGAAAGTCTCTCAGTTGTGTCCAACTCTTTATGACCCCAGGGACTATACAGTCCATGGAATTCTCCAGGCCAGAATACTGGAGTGGGTAGCCTTTCCCTTCTCTAGGGGATCTTGCCAACCTAGGGACCAAACCCAGGTCTCCTGCATTGCAGGTGGATTCTTTACCAGCTAAACCACAAGGGAAGCCCAAGAAAACTGAAGTGGGTAGCCTATCCCTTCTCCAGCAGATCTTCCCCACTCAAGAATCAAACTAGGGTCTCCTGCATTGCAAGTGGATTCTTTACCAACTGAGCTATCAGGGAAGCCCAAATTGTCTCAAAGGATGGTATTGATAAATCAGATATAAAAACCAAAAATCTATATTTCAATAAGAGTGATCAGGTCAGGTCAGTCACTCAGTCATGTTCTACTCTTTGCAACCCCATGAATCACAGCATGCCAGGCCTCCCTGTCCATCACCAACTCCCGGAGTCTACCCAAACCCATGTCCTTTGAGTTGGTGATGCCATCCAGCCATCTCATCCTCTGTCATCCCCTTCTCCTCCTGCCCCCAACCCCTCCCAGCATCAGGGTCTTTTCCAATGAGTCAACTCTTCGCATGAGGTGGCCAAAGTATTGGAGTTTCAGCTTCAGCATCAGTCCTTCCAATGAACACCCAGGACTGATCTCCTTTAGGATGGACTGGTTGGATCTCCTTGCAGTCCAAGGGACTCTCAAGAGTCTTCTCCAACACCACAGTTCAAAAGCATCAATTCTTCTGCACTCAACTTTCTTCACCTTCCACCTTTCACATCCGTACATAACTACTGGAAAAAAACCATATGAGTGATATGTATCACTAAAATAACAAACAGATATGCTTTAAGAGGATAGTTTATATAAATATTTTGCAAAGCAGTTTTAAGATTATTGTTCTCACTGAGAGTGTGTGTATGCTTTTGTGTATATATATATGTTTATATACATGGGTTTCCCAGGTGACACAGTGGTAAGGAATCCGCCTGCCAATGCAGATGCGGGTTCAATCTCTGGGTCCGGAAGACCCCCTGGAGAAGGAAATGGCAACCCATTCAAGCATTCTGGACTGGGGAATCCCACAGACAGAAGAGCCTGAAAGGAACCACAAAAGAGTCAGACGTGACTTAGCAGCTAAACAGCAACATTTATACACACAGATAAATTAAATATCTCATAATAATTATGTTTATGTATGCATGAATATATATGTGTTTGTACCAACAAATATTAAAGATAAAATGTGTTTATGTATTTACATATGTATGTATATACATATATATACTTATTTTCTAACATTTCTGAGTGTCCTTGGAACCTCATAGACTTTCTTTAAAAATGCATTCTTTAACCTTGTATTTTGACTACTTTCTCTATAAAGAGCTGTAATTGTTAGTAATGTCTATAAAGTAGGTATGTATCAGTATGGACAACAAGTGATGTCAAGGTTTTCTTTTGTTCAAACAGCATTTATATTACATATTATCTTAAGTTCCAAATTGTGTTAATGTTTTCTCTGAGTGTATGAAAACACAGTTCCAAGATCCCTTGTACATCATAAATTTGTTTTTGACTGAAGAGGAACAGTGAAAGTCACCTATTATCTTTCTGATTAGGGATAGCAATTCTGTTATATCATCTGTGTTACTGTGGATATTAAATTCTGACAACACAACTGAAGAGTGCAAACAAAATATGCTATGTGATTCATTTATCTTTTATTTATGTTTATTGAAGTGTCACAGATATACAATATACTATGGAAACTGCACATTTTTAAAACTGTGATTCACAATACTGGAGGCTACCCACTCCAGTATTCTGGCCTAGAGAATTCCATGGACTGTATAGTCCATGGGGTCACAAAGAGTTGGAAACAACTGAACGACTTTCACAGCCTGGAAGGGGTAGTGAGAAGTTTAATAGCAATCATTCAAAGAGGGCATAATCAGCTCATGTACATTCTTCTAATTGGTTGGTGGTGAGGTAAGTGGGAGTCAGCATCATCAACCTTCTGGTTCCAACCAATCTGGTATATATGTGCTTGTGGGCAGCATACTGTTAACTTCTCCCACCTGGTGTGGATTTCAGTGTAAAACAGTGTAAAACTGTTTCACTGTAAAAGAGCTCAGAGATGGTGTGTGAATCCCTTGATGGGAAACCAGGACATTTCCCAAGGCTGCACTAACATTTTTCTTGACAGTTCCTCCCTTGTCTCCAATCTCCTCTTGCCTAATTAACAACTGGTTGAACCTGCCTATTGGTGGCTCAGATGGTAAAGCGTCTGCCTGCAGTGCAGGAGACCTGGGTTCGATCCCTGGGCTGGGAAGATCCCCTGGAGAAGGAAATGGCAACCCACTCCAGTACTCTTGCCTGGAAAATTCCATGGACTGAGGAGCCTGATAGGCTACAGTCCATGGGGTCACAAAGAGTTGGACACGACTGAGCGACTTCACTTTCACTTTCATTGTATTCAAGGGAGGTCAGGGAGGCTGAACAAAGCCTATTTCCTGTAATCAAAGAAATGGTAAACACAAAAAGGCTTTTGTGGCCTGGAAACCTACAGGGTCCTTCTTGGTATTACGACTGATATCATGTACCACATACAATGGGATATTACAATGGGAAACCACATCTTCTTTATCCATTCATCTGTTAATAGACACTTAGGTGGCTTCTATATCTTAGTTATTATAAACAATGCTGCTATGAACATTGGGTGCATGTTTCTCTTTGGATTAGTATTTTGATTTTTTTTTTTTGGATGTACTCCGGAGTGGAAATGCTGAGGTCATATGGTAGTCTTATTTTTAGTTTCTGAGAAACCTCCATAGTGCTTTCCACAATAGTCTATGTGATTACTTTAAATTGCTTATAGCTTTCACCATAGTTGTTTTCACTATCAGTGCAATTGTATTTTACTTTTCTTTACTGAGTTTTTATTCTGTAAATATTTACAAATATCATTAGTTGTAGGAGATATCTAGAAATTTCTTCTTAAGTGAGAATATTTGAAATTATCATTAATTCACTGTATTGCTAAGTAGCAAGAGACTTCCACTTTTTTTTATTTCCAAATCTCTGATTTTAAAATGCAAACAGAAATTTTTAATAATCTCACTAAATTCTTTGGGGACATCATGTTAGAATCCAGAGAGAAGTGTTTTATAACATATAGAAAAAATTGTACTTATAATTCATAATTTGGGGAAAATTTAAGATTTGTCACTTTCAAATATTGATGTATGGCAATGATTGGTAATCACCATAACAAAATTTTTGTTTATGTTTTTAGCCTGGATAGATTCAAAATTACAAACAATTAAATTAAAAGTATTATTACAAATTTTACAATGATGAAGTGTGACTAGTGAGACAAAATTGGTATGTGCTTTTGTGTTCTTTTTTTTCCATCCCCTTTATATTCTAAATTTTGATCTATCATGGATATTGCTGTGATTTTGAGGTTATCCTCCTCAAACATCTGAAATGGGAAAATAAATCTAACTTTAATGAGCATACTCATTCTCACATAAGAAAAAAAATCTAAAATAGAGTTCATATGTAAGAAAATTGATCTAAAGAAATTATACATAACTTAAATATATTTGTTAAAAATTATTTGTTCAACCTTATGAATGCTAGTAACCAAAACAATTCTATAGACAGGTAAGAAAAGAAATAAGGAACATAAGAATGGAAGGATCTCAATAAAACTGTTTGAAAACAGAAAATAATAAGTTGTTAGAATTAATAAAATAATTCAATGCTGCCAGTACTTAAGAGGTTAAATATTAACAACAGAAGCAAAAGCAAAATTATGGTGAAAAATAGAAGCTATTTACTATAGAAGCTGAAACTTCACATTATTATATTAATTAAGGCAAATCATAAGACTATCATGGAGGAAAATTTTAATGACATTATGCCATAAGAAGTTCTGAATATTTAAAAAGTTGAAGAGTTTTTCTGAATGAAACAAATAAAATTTTAAAAAGATCAATTCTTCTTAAATTAATTTAGAAATGAAATATATGAATGTATTTCATATGAAATACATTCAGATAAAATGGTTGAAAAACTTGACATGCTTGTTCTAATATTTGTGAATTAATATGCACCAATATGGGCTTCCCTGATAGCCAACTAGTAAAGAATCTGCCTGCAATGCAGGAGACCCATGTTTGATTCCTGGGTCAGGAAGATCCTGTGGAGAAGGAATAGGCTACCCACTTCCGTATTCTTGCCTGGAGAAGGAGAATCCCATGGACGGAGGAACCTGGTGGACTACAGTCCATGGGATTGCAAAGAGTCAGACATGACTGAGAAACTAAGCACACACAAATATACACAAATGTAGTCAACTTTTTTTAAAGAGATGTTTTATTCTAAACATTGAAACATGCTACAGAAATTCAGAACATCTCCATATGAGAATCCTTGGTCTGTTGCTAAAGAATAGAGAGCTAAGCAACAATTCCAGTATATAGAGAGTCTGGTAAAGCTAAGAAAAAGAAATCATAATTAATAATAATGTATTACATTCAAATTTTAATTTCAGAAGTTTTAAAGACCAAAATGTTGAATTTTAAATAGTGCTGAATGTGAGCACATGTGTGTGATGGAACGTGAGACACCTTTCTTAAATAAAACTTCTAAAGTGAAATATTTTAAAAAGAGTACATTAAACCTTCAAAATTAAAAAAAAAAAAAAAGAAATGTATTTTCAGTAAAGTGCACCATTCACATAGCTATCAGAGAGATGACAGGTCAAGAGAAAATATTTTGTAATTCCTAATCACATAGTTACCAAGAGAGAACTCTTGAAAGTCAACAATAACAACAGAAACAAAAAAAAAAAGGAAACTTAATTACAAGAGTGCAAACATACAAAGAGACAATTCATAAAAAAGCCAAATTTAATGAATAACATGTATATAAGAGATTTTCAAAGTTAAACTCAAATGGAAAATGCAAATTACAACAGTGTTAATACTGTACAATCAGAAGATGAGCAAAAATTAGAAATATAACAATGATTTTGATAATTGAGGATTTGTAGTATTGGTGGTAATGGTGTAAAATTACTGTATGTTCCTGAAAGCAATCTGGAAATATTTAGTGACATATATATCATCTAGTAACTATTTTCCAGCTGTTCAAATACATATATTATTTATGTATGTATATATAAATAATAGAAAATATATTTCCTAATGATTACAGAGAAATATAAATATATTTTTAGAAAAACTATAGACCAAAACATTGCAAATATTACAGGTGTTCAATCCTAGAGGAAAAATAAATAAAAGTAAATATGTGCTATGAAACACTATTCAGAGCATAAAAGGAAAATATTAAATGTGCATACAACGATTTGGACAGATCACCAAAATATAGGCAGGTAAATCAACAAGTTCCATCTCCAGCAATGAGTGGGTAATTTATCAACCAACCATCCCAGCATCAACAACTACAAACTAGAGGGAAAAAAAATCAAGTAACTAGAAAGTGAAAACTAGCTAGCAGAGGGGATTGACACTGGAAGGAGAAAGGAGCACTGTGTGAGTTTCCCATTCTTTGGTTTGAGGGGAGATGAAAGTGGCAAAATCATGTGGAGAACACCTGCAATTTTACTAGCTTAAAGAACCAGTTGTTATTCAGTCACTAAATAATTCCCAACTCTTTGTGACCCCATGAACTGCAACATGCCAGGCTTCCCTGTCCTTCACTATCTCCCAGAGTTTGCTCAAAGTCCATTGGGTTGGTGATTCCCTCCAACCATCACATCCTCTGTCATCCCTTCCTCCTCTTGCCCTCACTCTTTCCCAGCATCAAGGTCTTTACGTATTCATATCAGGTGGCCAAAGTATTGAAGCTTCAGCTTCACATCAATTCTTTCAATGAATATTCAGGATTGATATCCTTTGGGATTGACTGGTCTAGGGCAACCATAACAACTGTAAAGTGAAGTGAAGTGAAGTGAAGTGAAGTGAAGTCGCTCAGTCGTGTCCGACTCTTTGCGACCCTGTGGACTGTAGCCTACCAGGCTCCTCCGTCCATGGGATTCTCCAGGTAAGAATACTGGAGTGGGTTACCATTCCCTTCTCCAAGGGATCTTCCGACCCAGGGGTCGAACCTGGGTCTCCTGCATTGGAGGCAGACACTTTAACCTCTGGGCCATAAAGGGAGGTGGGAAATCCCACCTATGAGAAAATCATAGAGAAAAAGTTCTATATTCTGTTTATACAGTGCTTGAATTCATTTCTGACACTTCACCAAGAGTTAATGTGGAAAAGTTGCAGTAGCTCAGCTAAGGCTGAAAGTAATGAACCGAGACTCAGAGTTTGCGATTTAAATTTATCCATGTTAACTGAGTACTAAAATAAAAAAGACTCATTCTCTTGGGAGGAATATAGTTAAACATAAATCCAATATCTCTACAATGAATCATATATAATGTTAAACATCTAATTCAAACTATCTAGGAATACAAACAAACAGGAGAATGTGATTGACAGTCAAGACAAATGGCAGTCTGCTGAAACCAGCCCTGAGATCATCCTGATGTTGGAATTAGAAGACATTTTTTTTAAAGCAGTTATTAGAGATACATTCAAGGATATAAATGAAATTGTGCTCATAATTGATTTAAGAAAGAGAAAACTTTACCAGAGAAATAAAACTGCAAGAAACGCCAAATGTAAATTTTAGAGTTGAAGAGTACAATATCTGAAATGTAAAAAGGAAAAATATTAATCACTGGAAGAGCTTAATAGAGGATTAGACATTCCAAAATAGAGTCAGCAAATGTGAAGAGAATTCAATAGAAATTATCAACTATGAGATGAAAGATAAAAAAGAAAAAAAATTCAAAACAATGTATTGGAGATGGTGAAGGAAATAAAAGATAATGAGTCAGGTTTAAAACACTCAATATTTTGTGAAAGAAAAAGGCTTACAGACTGCTGTAGATCATTATGCCTGCATACAAGAACAATACAAAGAAAATTATATCCACATGCATCATATTCAAGCTGATGAAAACTAAGGATATAAAGAAACTCTTGAAAGCAACTGAAGATAAAGAATATGCTACATACAGAGGAACATTTTTCAAAAGACCACTGTCATCTCACCAAAAACAGTGGAGGGTAAAGGACTAGGACTATATCATGGAAGTACTGAATAAAATAGAAACAAAACTTTTACTGAAAAAAAAAAATGAATACTGAGATTTCATCAGGTAAAAACAATAGTCCTGAATACGCTGAAGATGGCCTATAAGACTGAAAGGAAAAACCAGGTGACATGTCACATTTTCATGAAGAAATGAAGGTTCTGGGGAATGTAAACATAAAGGGAAATATAAAAATATTTTGTTCTTTTCAATATTTATTTTAAGCAAAAATTATCATATTACATTATTTATAATGAATGTAAAGTGAAGCTAAGTAGATTGTATACAATTAAAGATGAATATTGATCAATCACTAAATAATCAATCAATGAGCTAGAGCTAAGACAATGAAATTCTATAATACAGTCAATTAAGGCAAAAGAAGATGAAAACAGTTTGAAAAGTAAAGTGGACAAACAAAACACACCACTGAGTAAAAAAGTTTAAAAATAAATTTTTTTTTTTTCAATTTAACACTTCTTTCTTAATCTGATTTTGTACATCCAAAATAAAATTTCACATACACAGGAGTAATTATGGAGGCACATGGTAATAGTGACTGAAAGGAAAATAATGACATAAAAGAGATACAGTGCAACTGAATTTTGTAATTGGTTAATTCAACATAATACATTTGAGCTTTAAGAAAAAAAATAGGTGGTTTACAACTGAATTCGAAGTGGAAACTAGTTGTCACAAAGAATAATAAAATAATAGGTATGTATTACAAAGATACCTTTATAACAAATATACCTTTATAAATTGGGAAAGAAGGAAAGTAAATGGTGGCTAAATATAAAATTTGCATGCTGTTTTGGTATTTTTCGGATGTGAAAAACATACTTTTACTACTTGAGTAAAGCTATATTTTCCAAATTACTAGAGTGGACTAAAGAAAGCAACACTTAACGCTATACCAAGAGACAGTAAATAGAGAATCATCATAGAGGTTCACAGACAGAGATAATAAAACATTGGTGTAGTGACACAGGCATCAGTAATAAAAATAAGCTAAAATAGGTTTCATTCTTATGATCTGGTGTGAAAATTTGAGAGACTAGTTGTGTGAAACGAAATCATTCTGACACGCAAAATTGCTGTTAAATATAAACCACTATGTCAAACAGAAAAATAAAAAGTCATAGGAATATTTATATTACAAAGTCAAATGGCTTTATTTATGCCATTACCATACTATATTATGCACTGGAAAATTTGTTAAGAGGATATGTTGTGTTCTTTCACAGAATTAATAACCAAAGCAAACAAAAATCAAAGGGACACAAGGAAGATTTGAAATTGATGGATATGATTACATATTACATTGATTTTGGTGATAGTTTCACTGATTCATGCATTTGTCCAACATCAGATTGTATACATTCTGTGAAATTTTTTGAACATCAATTATATCTTAATAAAATTTTTAAAAAGAAAAATACTCCATCCTTTTATATAATTAACCTGAAATCTATTTGTGGATTGATTCAGGCAAAGGATCCAGATATCTGACTGCTTCTTATGGGGGTCCCTAGATTCACTTTGTCTGCAATCCATATTGGTAAGAAGCCACTAATTAAATTGTATTAAAAAAAAAAAAAGCAATGAGCCATACTTACTGAAGTAATGGTGTTCATACAGATCATATTACATAGTTTCTGTGTTTTGAAGACACAGGCAAGTTATTTTTAGCATAGAGCCAGTGACTCTTGAGTAATTTTTTGTTGTTGTTGTTGTTATTGTCATCTTTCATTCTTAGAAACCTGAAAACAAATCTAGACTCCATCTCTATCAATTGTATAAAAATGTCTGCATTTTGATACATTTTGATACATTTTGTGTGTTATTCACTCAGCAGTCCACACATGATTCAATACATCTTCTTGTTTGCCTCATTTTTCTTATTTTGCATTTAGGAACCGAAGTTTTTTTTTAAACACCAGCTATCCATCAAGTACTATCTTATCTTGATATGTGATTTGCATCTTTCTAAGACCCCAGAGATCAAATTGCCAACATCCACTGGGTCATCAAAAAAGCAAGAGAGTTCCAGAAAAACATCTATTTCTGCTTTATTGATTATGCCAAAGCCTTTGACTGCGTGGATCACAATAAACTGTGGAAAATTCTGAAAGAGATGGGAATACCAGATCACCTGACCTGCCTCTTAAGAAACCTGTATGCAGGTCAGGAAGCAACAGTTAGAACTGGATATGGAACAACAGACTGGTTCCAAATAGGAAAAGGAGTACGTCAAGGCTGTATATTGTCACCCTGCTTATTTAACTTATATGCAGAGTACATCATGAGAAACGCTGGGCTGGAAGAAAAACAAGCTGGAATCCAGATTGCTGGGAGAAATATCAATAACCTCAGATATGCAGATGATGCCACCCTTATGGCAGAAAGTGAAGATGAACTAAAAAGCCTCTTGATGAAAGTGAAAGAGGAGAGTGAAAAAGTTGGCTTAAAGATTAACATTCAGAAAACTAAGATCATGGCATCTGGTCCCATCACTTCATAGGAAATAGATGGGGAAACAGTGGAAACAGTGTCAGACTTTATTTTTTGGGGCTCCAAAATCACTGCAGATGGTGATTGCAGCCATGAAATTAAAAGACGCTTACTCCTTGGAAGGAAAGTGATGACCAACCTAGATAGCATATTAAAAAGCAGAGACATTTCTTTGCCAACAAAGGTCCGTCTGGTCAAGGCTGTGGTTTTTCCAGTGGTCATGTATGGATGTGAGAGTTGGACTGTGAAGAAAGCTGAGCACCGAAAAATTGGTGCTTTTGAACTATGGTGTTGGAGAGGACTCTTGAGAGTCCCTTGGACTGCAAGGAGATCCAACCAGTCCATCCTAAAGGAGATCAGTCCTGGGTGTTCATTGGAAGGACTGATGCTGAAGCTGAAACCTCACGAGAAGAGCTGACTCATTGGAAAAGACCCTGATGCTGGGAGGGATTGGGGGCAGGAGGAGAAGGGAATGGCAGAGGATGAGATGGCTGGATGGCATCACCGACTCGATGGGCGTGTCTTTGAGTAAACTCCGGGAGTTGGTGATGGACAGAGAGGCTCGGCGTGCTGCGATTCATGGGGTCGCAAAGAGTCAGACATGACTGAGCGACCGAACTGAACTGAAGACCCCTTATGTCTTTATGGAACATGGCAAGATATAAGGGAATAGCCATTCAGTGCATGGTTTTTGAATGACATGAGTGAAGTAGAAACCAAACCAGTTAGCTCAAGAAAAAATATATTGTATCAGACAAGTCAGTATACTTTAAATCTCTGATTCTACTAAAAGTTTTATAACCTTTTAAGAAAAGAAGCAGTATATAAAATTAACAATGGTTTTTGAGAAGATTTGAGGTCATATCATAGGAAATTTTATGTGATTTATTTTGTCTATGTATTTACTTTCTTCAACAATGTAATGATGTTTACACAGTTGATTATGTTAATTCATTAAAGCAGGATATATTCTTTAGATGCTGATTATACATCTGTGAGACACACAATTCAGATATTAGAAGCTTTCTCCTTATTACCTCTATTCCTGAAAAATTATTCTCTCTAAACTTATTTCATTATTCTGTCTCATTTTTCCCCACTTGAGGCATCTCCCTTCACCTCTTCAGCTATAACATGGATGAGGCAAAAATAAAAACCAAGTGACATTCTATGCACTCAGATCTCAGTGATGAAACCTATAGCTCAGCAGAGATGGTGCAACTTGGTGTGGTAAAATAGAACCTTGATCTTTGTCACCAGTATTTCCTAAGGCTTTCAGAGGCAGGGCCAACACCATATACACTTCACTTGTTTTACAGACTCCAGAAATCTGCATGACCCCATTCCTTTTTTGTTGTTGTTTTCTTTCATTTTGTTTTTTGTTGTGACAGGGTAAATATTACATTTCTGCTATGTATTTTTTTGTTTTGTTTTGTAATTGTCTGGTGGCCTTTCTGAACTGTTTTGTTATTGTCACAGTGTATCTAGTCCTGCTTGTATGAGTTTTCCATTTTTCTTCCAAAGTGAAGCTTTGTAGATTTCCTGATAGTTCAGTTGTTAGGACTCCAGGCTGTCATTTCAGGGGGTATGAGTTTGATCTGTGGTCAGGGAATTAAGCCCTGCAAGCCATGAAAAAAAAATTATAAAAATGAGTTTTCCTAATTTTATATAGCTGAGAGTGAAAATTATATTTATTCTCAAGTTCCTCTGCTATTATTCATTGGTGAATAGCAAAAATTAAAATAATTCAAAATTAAATTAGCAAAGTATGGTACTATTAGAATCCATAAATGTTTATGTGGACTCAAATATAAATTACCAACATTTGAAATAAAATATATTTAACTTAATAGGTAAATATAAAATATTCTTTATGTAAAGAATCACATAAAACTTTACTTGGAAAGCACTTAAACACATATACATGTGCACATTCATACAGATAAAAATGAAATGAAAGGTCAAAACAAACTAGGGGGGAAAAAAGCTTAAAAACTTGCTTGAAAGCCAAGCTAAAGTTCACCTGAAAAGACAGCGAAGTATAAAGCAACATGGGCATTTTCCTTGGAGCAGCAATCCAGTACATTTTGACCACACTGGACCTTAATCATGAAGAATCAATAAACCCAGATACAAAGTCACTCACTAGGATTCCAAATAGAGTTTCAAATACTTTACCAAGAGCAGGGAATTTTCTCACAAGATATTTTATTTTTAATCTAGAAAACTAACGTGGACCAAAGTTCATTTCATAAAAAGGGTCATGATTTTAAGCTTCAGATCTAAGGGATTTCAACTTGAGGTGAGAAGAGGTATTAAGAGTGTGCATTTTGTAGTAAATTAAAAGCCCATCACCTAATTCATAAGAGGTCTTCCATATTTAGTGAAAAATGCACAGAAAGAAAGTTAAAAAAAAGTGAAACACAAACTTGCTTTACTTCTTTTAAAAAGCCAGTTATTAACCAAAAGACCATCAAAATGAAATAAATCAACAAACTGAAATCTTTTAAAAGAGTTAAGCATTGTGCTTATTAACTAGTACTTGATTTCCTATATAGATGTTGTATGTGTATTATCAAATCATTAATTGTTTAGTCATTTTATAGAATAGAACATTTTTAACATTTATATATACTTCTAGTTGCTAACTGGAGTATATTTGTGGAATGATTCTACCCGTGTAGTCAGATAATAATGGAATTATTCTGTCAATTTCAGCATTCAACATTCATTGTTTCCAACAATCAACTTTTCCAAATAATATTTTGACTGAAAGAAAATATAGGTATCATTGTACCTAACGTTTTCAGTTTGCAGAAGGAGCAGGGTGGATCTGAAAGTTTTGTGTCTGACACACCTAAGTTTAGATCATTCTCTTTCATATTTTAGCTTTACAAATTTTGCAGAAAGCTACCAAAGCTTTATGAATATTTCAGATTATTTATTACTAAAATTGTCATGATTGGATATAACATATGCTCAAAACCTAGCCTAGTTTCTGGCACATAGCTTTGTATCCTCAATAAAAAGCTAGATTAAGTTACATACACTCTGGATGGATGAAAGGTAAGCAATGCATTTTAGATGTTATATTTCCAAAATAAAGCACATAAAGAAGTTTGAGGTATTTGTACAAATAGAATTTCAAGCCACTTTCATGGAAAAGCTAACCTCATATTACATCAAATAAAGAAGTATAGTGTTCATTGAACATGGTGTTTTGGTACCATGCTTGCAATTGAAGATATGTATAGAGAAAAGACTGCAAAGACTATAATCAATTTTATTTCAGTATTGACCCTCTGGTGATGTCCATGTGTAGTGTCGTCTTGTGTTGTTGGAAGAGGGTATTTACTATGACCAGTGCCTTCTCTTGGCAAAACTCTGTTAGCCTTTGCCCTGCTTCATTCTGTCCTCCAAGGCCAAATTTGCCTGTTACTCCAGGTATCTCTTGACTTCCTACTTTTATGATGAAAAGGACGTCTTTTTTTAGTGTTAGTTCTAGAAGGTCTTATAGGTCTTCATAGAATCATTCAACTTCAGCTTCTTTAGCATTACTGTTGGGGCATAGATTTGTGCTATTGTGGGCATACTGTGCTATTGAATGATTAGCCTTGGAAACAAACAGAGCTCATTCTGTCATTTTTGAGATTGCACCCAAGTACTACACTTCAGACTCTTTTGTTAACAGTGAGGGCTACTCCATTTCTTCCAACCGGTTCTTGCCCACAGCAGTAGATGTAATGGTCCTTTGAGTTAAATTCACTCATTCTGGTTCATTTTTGTTCACTGATTCCTAAAGTGTTGATGTTCACTCTTGCCATCTCCTGTTTGTCCACTTCCAATTTACCTTGATTCATGTACCTAACATTCCAGTTCCTATTGTTCTTTACAGCATCAGTCTTTACTTCCATCACTAGTCACATCCACAAGTGGGAGCTTTTTTGGCTTTGGCTGCTTCTTTTCATTCTTTCTGGAGTTAGTTCTCCACTTTTTTCCAGTAGTTTATTGGGCACCTACTGACCTGGGGAGTTCAAATTTCAGTGTCATATCTTTTTGCCTTTTCATACTGATGCTGAAGCTGAAACTCCAATACTGTGCCCACCTGATACGAAGAACTGATTTATTAGAAAAGACTCTGATGCTGGGAAAGATTGAAGGCAGGAAGAGAAGAGGACATCAGAGGATAAGATGATTGAATAGCATCACCAACTCAATGGACATGAGTTTGAGCAAGGTCCGGGAGCTGGTGATGGACAAGGAAGCCCGGTGTGCTGCAGTCCATGGGGTAGCAAAGAATCAGACGTGACTGTGTGACTGAACTGAACTCAAGTTAAAAGGAGCTTTAAGAAATTCTTTAGTCAGTTGATTATACACTTTTTTTTTATAGCAAAATACTTTTCAAAACATGAAAATACCAATATTTATATTACTTTTTTGTTTTTGTTGGCTGTATGTTATTATTACTGTTTACATTGTTTGAACAAATCAGTTTATAACTTCCACTAAGTGTTATTTGTTCACAAAAATCTCTATAGAAAATTATAGAATTAACAAATATCATTAATGTTGAAAATAACATATTCTCTGTGTTTAATTATCTATACTATTTGCATTGTGTTAATTTCATACTGACTGTATGAGTTCTTATCTTGAGAAATGTAAATATTCATAACAAATAATATAAGATTTAGTATAAAAATATGGCCTCTAGATAACAGTGAGTCAGATCATGGTCAACTCAGGTATAATTAACATGCTTTTTGTTGTTTAGTTGCTCAGTCATGTCCATCTCTTTGAGACCCCATGGACTGCAACTCACCAGTCTCCTCTGTCCGTGGGATTTCCCAGGCAAAAGAATACTGGGGTGAGTTGCCATTTCCTTCTCCAGGGCGTGTTCCTGACCCAGAGATAAAACCCCAGTCTCCCACATTGCAAGCAGATGATTTACCATCTGAGCCACCAGTGATGATACCCCTAAAAATGTCACAAAGGATCAGGTGGCTGTAATAAGTGGTATTGAATTTTCCTATGGCCTATTGGGTGGAAAAAAATAATGACATGCTTTATTGAGATATAATTGACATGAAATAAACTGAATCTAAACAGTACAATTTTATATTTATCTGCAGAACAAACACTACAATCAAAACAACAAGCATACTTCTGAAAGGTTGTTGCTGAGCCGTGAAAACGCTGGGACTCTCGGCCTCTGGAGGAGAGGAATTCAATCTAGGGCCAGTGACAAGGCTTGATCTCTCACAGCTTTTGTGTGATAAAGTTTTATTAAAGTATAAAAGAGATAGACAAAGCTTCTGACATAGACATCAGAATGGGCAGAAAGAGTTCTCCTCTGTAGTCTTTAGCCTGATGTTATATAGCTACTAGCAGACTGATAATTAGAGAATGAATGTCTCAAAGCCCAGAGACTGGCACCAGGCCCCTGAACACAACATGCATTTTGATATAACATTTGCACAGGTGAGTTATCCTGGGCATAAAACGATTGACATGTATCTTGAAGAAAGGCACATTTCCAAGCAAATACATAGTCTCATTAACACAGCTTAATAGAACATTTGCATGAGTAAAGCATACTGGTTTGTCAAGTGGGTTCTGCATCTAGGTGGAACCCCACTTGAGGAAAGACAGAGTGTAGGGAAAATGCATAGTTCATTAACATAGCTTAAGAAAAACATTTCCATATGAAAAAATTCATTGGTTAGCTCAATTCTGCTCAGTCACTCAGTCCTGTCTGACTCTTTGCGACCCCATGGACTGCAGCATGTCAGGCCTCCCTATCCATCAGGACATCACCCTGAAAATTCAGGAGCTTACTCAAACTCATGTCCATTGAGTCGATGATGCCATCCAACCATTTTTTCCTCCGTTGTCCCCCGCTCTTCCTGCCTTCAATCTTTCCCAGCATCAGGGTCTTTTTCAGTGAGTCAGTTCTTCACTTCAGGTGCCAAAGTATTGGAGTTTCAGCTTCAGCATCAGTCCTTCCAATGAGTATTCAGGACTGATTTCTTTTAGGATGGACTGGTTGGATCTCCTTGCACTCCAAGGGACTTTAAAGAGTCTTCCCCAACACCACAGTTCAAAAGCATCAGTTCTTCGGTACTCAGCTTTCTTTATGTTTCAACTCTCACATCCATACATGACTACTGGAAAAATCGTAGCTTTGACTCGTGGACATTTGTTGGCAAAGTGATATCTCTGCTTTTTAATATGCTGTCTGCATTGGCCATAGCTTTTCTTCCAATGAGCAAGCATCTTTTAATTTCATGGCTGCAGTCACCATCTGCAGTGATTTTGGAACTTCTCCCCCCCCGCCCCCAAAATAAAGTCTCTCATTGTTTCCATTATTTCCCCATCTATTCCCCATGATGTGATGGGACCAGATGCCACTATCTTGGTTTTCTGAATGTTGAGTTTTAAGCCAACTTTTTCACTCTCCTCTTTCACTTTCATCAAGAGGCTCTTTAGTTCTTCTTCACTTTATGCCATAAGGGTGGTGTCATCTGCATATCTGAGGCTATTGATTTCTCCTGACAATCTTCATCCTAGCTTGTGCTTCATCCAGCCCAGCATTTAGCAATGAGGTACTCTGCATATAAGTTAAACAAGCAGGGTTACAATATACGACCTTGATATACTACTTTCCCTATTTGGAACCAGTTTGTTGTTCCATGTTCACTTCTAACTGTTGCTTCTTGACCTGCATATAGATTTCTCAGGAGGCAGGTCAGGTGGTTGGTATTCCCATCTGTTTAAGAATTTTCCACAATTTGTTTTGATCCATTCAGTCAAAGGCTTTGGCACAGTTAGTAAAGCAGAAGTAGATGTTTCCCTGGCACTCTCTTGCTTTTTTGATGATCCAGTGGATGTTGACAATTTGATCTCTGGTTCCTCTCAAGGTTTGAGAAAAGTTATGTTCAGGTAAAACCAGCTGTCATCATGGCAACACAAAATTTTAAAGGAAACCTCCTCTTAATTTTGTATAGAAAAGGGAAAAAATCTGACACTTATAGTTTGTTTTCTCCTGTTGCTTAAGAGAGAAATAAAAAATGTCTGACACTTTCCTCCATTTGGAAACCCTTGGCCTTCCTGCCTCTTTGTGACCCCATAGACTGTAGCCCACCAGGCTCCTCTGTCTCTGGGATTTCCCAGGCACGAATAATGGAGTGGCTTGCCATTTCCTCCTCCAAAAAGTTAAAGTTGCTCAGTAGTGTCCAACTCTTTGTGACCCCATGGACTATACAGTCCATGGAATTCTCCAGGCCAGAATACTGTTGTGGTTAGCCTTTCCCTTCTCCAAGGCGTCTTCCCAACCCAGGCATTGAACCCAGGTCTCCAGCATTGCAGGTGGTTCTTTACCAGCTGAGACGCAATTGCAGATTACTTTGTCTTTTTCTAGAATTTTACATAAATAAAATAATATAGTATGTACTTTTCATGGAATGTGGGGCAAGGGGTAGCTGGCCTCTTTCATTCAATGTAATTATTTTGAGATCTATTTTGAGATCTATTCAAGTTAATAGTTAATTTATTGTGGAGCAATATTTCATTTTTGCTCATCTATTTATAAACTTCCAAGTTGCTTTTATTTTGGGGGTATTAAGGTAAAGCTACTTTGGACATTTAGGTACAGGTCTTTGAGTGGATAACTTCACTGGTGGCTCAGATAGTAAAGAAACTGCCTGTTAACGCAGGAGATGCAGGTTCGATCCCTGGGTCAAAAAGATCCCCTGGAGAAGGAAACGGCAACCCAGTCCATTATTCCTTCCTGGGAAATTCCATGGACACAAAGACCTGTACCTAAACATCCAAAGTAGTCAAATACTTTGACCACCTGATGCAAAAAGCCAACTCAATGAAGGGGACACTGGTGTTGGGAAAGATTGAGGGCAGGAGGAGAAGGAGTAACAGAGGATAAGATGGTTGGATGGCATCACCAACTCAATGGAGATGAGTTTGAGCAAATTCCAGGAGATAGTGAAGGGCATAAAAGCCTTCAGTGTGTGCTGCAGTCCATGGGGTGGCAAAATGTAGGATATTACTTAATAACTGAATAATAAACCATAATTTATTGCTGAATTTTTAGAGCTTTCCATATATTCTAGATATAATTTATATGTCAGATATATGAAATTAAAATATTGTTTACCAGTCTGTAATTTGTCTTTTTACTCTCTTATCAGTGTCTTTAGAAGAGTATAAGTGATAAATGACTTCTTGCAATCTGATTTTGTGGTATTAAATTCATTTTTGATACAAATACAAAAAGCAATGACCACTGGAAAGAAGATCATTTTGCATACTCACATTACACATACATATACACATGTCAGAATTCACTTCAGAAAAAGCAGAAAAGCTTTTATGATGGATGATAGTGGAATGTAACATTGAGAGCTTACAATAAAATACTTTTATAAATAATAATATTTACCAAAGCAGGCAATATTCAAGAGTTGTTAAGTGTAAATTAGTTCTCTAATATGTATGCTTTAAAACTCCCCCTATTGGTAATTTGGTATAAATTTTCTTTAGGAGCAGTTGTATAAATTTGTGTTATTAAAGTTGCCTAACTAATAATTTGTCAGACACTGATGCAGATAATATCTTTAAATCACCCCTAGGCTCTGAAATCCAAGTCACCATGAACTCTTTTCCCCAATTTCATCAATGTCAACAAAGCTTAAGTCTAGAAGAGGGCTGACCAGGACTTGAGTTAGTAAAGTCTTTATGAGACAGTACTACTATGACAATCAGGGTAGAAGATTCCTGAAACAAGTCATTTCTTAAAAGCAATTAGCATAATACATGGTTTATTTCTCAATAGAATATTCTAGTCTGCAACTTCCCAGATAGCTGAATAATATGAACGGATGTCTTCCATAGTGAGTTTTTAAAATATATGTCTCACGGGAATGGAATTAGACATTTCATAGTCACTTTTATATCTTCCTTTCTCTAACTAAGGATCTTTTCCTTTCTCTAACTAAGGATCTTTTTAATAAACAGTAAGAGTTATTACATTGAGTAGCACCACCTTTAGACTAAAAAAATTGACAAAGTTTTAAATAAGCTTTTATCAGTTTTGGGAATGGATAACTATTTCCATGTACCCTTCTACAGAAAGAAATACTTTAAGTTATAACTATTTCATGAACCTTTCACTCTATAGTTTACATTTTTTTAATAGAGGTTTTGTGGTCTAATAACTAGAGGCACAAAAGTTTTTATTGCTATTTTTATTTTTTTAATTATTGTTTTGGGTGTTCAATTGAGGTTGTGGGTAAAAAGAAAAGCATAATTATCTTTGGGGGGAAGTGAAAATGTTTTTTGTCTTCTCAAGTTGTGTGCCCTGGCTAAATATTTTGTTTCCAAAGGAAGAATATGAAAGTTGTACTCCATCCCTCAGGGAAAGTCTTTTCTTGAAGTCGCTTAGTCATGTCTGATTCTTTATGACCCCATGGATATACAGTCCATAGAATTCTCCAGGCTGGAAGGTAGCCATTCCCTTCATCAAGGGATCTTCCCGGCCCAGAAATCAAACCGAGGTCTCCTGCATTGCAGGCAGATTCTTTCTTCTCCTTTTCTATTTCAGACTCTCTAAAGAAAGTCGGTGTTAACACTAATAACAAGTTGGGATAATCATTGTGAATTTAAGTAGTCTGCAACATACAGAGTCCTGGTTAGAGTCATCCTTCACTTCACACCCAAGGGCAGTTCAACTACCCATTAGTGGGAAAGTGCCTAAAAGTTCACTTCAGGCTGTGGGGACTCACAAAGCTTTATAGGGACCTGTTCTCTTGAAATCAAATAATACCCTTGCATCTTAATTCACATAAGGAGAACTGAGTCAATTAACACTTGTTACATAGTTTCCTGGGTGTTGATTATGTGCTATTCCACTTGAGGCTCCATTTAATCTGAAATGCAAGGATATTTCCATACTGAGTTTAGGTCATGAGGTAACATAGGATAAATAGAGCCCCTCTTTTTCATCTCCTGAGCATTTCTCTACTCAAATCTTGGGACATGGGCCAGCAGCATTAACATCATTCTGGAGTTAGTTAGAAATACATAAATCTCAGGTCCCATTGACCCAGAAATTGCATCTTAACGGAATCCATAATTTATCTGAGTTCAAATTCAGATCTGAAGAGCAATGCTCTAAAAGATGTTCAGAAGAATTTCCTTGCATTGCAATTTCCTAACACCATCATATTGTCATTTCATTCTATGTAATTTTCATAATTATTTGCCATCATTTTAATTTTTGACTTTTAACGTTGTTCTTTAAAATTGAGATCTATCATAATGATTTCATAATTTTGTAAGATGTTCTCATCAAAATATTTTATGTTATCCTTAAAGTATGGGTTTTTCTAAGGCCCTGTTTAATTTGGGTTCCAAAATAGTTTAAAATAAGTAGCAGATATTATTTCTGAGTGAATTTTCCAGTGGCTCAGCAGTAAAGAATTCACCTGCAATGCAGAAGACCCCAGTTCAATTACTGGGTCAGGAAGATCTGCTGGGAAAGGGGTAGGCTACCCATTCCAGTATTCTTGGACTTCCCTGGTGGCTCAGCTGGTAAAGAATCCTCTTGCAATGTGGGAAACCCGAGTTTGATCCCTGGGTTTGGAAGATCACCTGGAGAAGGGAAAGGCTACCCACTCCAGTATTCTGGCCTGGAGAATTCCATGGACTATAGAATCCATGAGGTCACAAAGAGTCAGAGGAAACTGAGTGATTTTCATTATTTCTGAAGGCTCTTAAATTAAATATTTATCCTTAAATTTCATCATTATATTTTCTTTTTGACCCTTCTTTAAATATAAGAAAATTTAATTTACTAAAGGAGCAGAAATGGCTTAGCCATTTGGTTGAGCTATTCATTACATACTATGACAGTTTGTTTTAATAAATAACATTGTAATAAATGAATTAGTTGATTTTGAATACATTTCTTCTGTTAAACAGCTAAGCAAAATGATTCTTGATGGCAAAAGAAAAAAAAAACACTAATCTATAGTTACCTCTATTTCTCTGAAAGGAAAATGGAAAAATAATTAGATTTGTTAATATTCTGTGCACAGTTTTGAAGATGACCATTTATATCTAGTTACCAATTATTTTTGCAGATAGACGTCATTAAAAGTTGTGTCATTTTTGTCATATTTTCAGAGATTTTAATTCTTTATTTCTCATTTAGTGTATATTTAGTGTATATTCCTATATACTGTATATTCCTATTACACTATTCTCTTTTCATGTTTAATGTGATATTTAATAACATCTGTGTAAGTAACCCATTTATTATAATTTTATACGTAATTTTAGTTCACAAATTGTAAAGGGGAGTGGAAAATGTTGACATGGTATTTGTAAAGGATTAACTTTCAATAGAAGAAAGTGTTTGAGACCCAATATGAGACTGTGTGGGCTTCCCAGGTGACACTAGAGGTAAAGAGTCCACCAACCAATGCAGACGAACTAAGAGACACAGAATGGATTCCTAGGTTGGGTCCCTGGGTCGGGGGGGCCCCCTGGAGTAGGAAATGGCAACCCACTCCAGTATTCTTGCCTGGAGAATCCCATGGACAGAGGATCCCATGGTGGACTGCAGTCCATGGGGTGCAAGTCGAACACAGCAGAAGTGACTTAGCACACATGTTCATGAGACTATGTAATTATTTAATTACTGCCTATAGTTAAAGGCAATAGGATTCCATTTTTCCACCTGAGATAAAATTCGAGGCATTCTTGTGGAAAATAAACTGTGGTTACTTTGTCCAATCAACTACCTATCAAACATATGGATGCTTATAGCAATATCCTAAGTGGATAAATCCTTACCAGAACAAAAGCAGGCCAGTATTTCAAGAGAATTTAGGCCGGTGGTACTTTTCACAGTATTTGTAGTTGAGTGTACTTCAAAAACTTGCTAGTTTTAAAACAGTATTTTAGTTCCCTATGTCTTCTGTAACAAACTACCACAAACTTTGTAGTTAAAAATTTATTCTTTCATTCTTCTGGAGACCAGAGGTATGAAATCAATCAATACTTTTAGGCCAAAATCAACATTCTCCCTCCAGCGATTTTAGAAGAGAATTAGGAGAATTCATTCTTTGGCTCGTCTACCCTTTGGTTGCTGCCAGCATTCTTTGGTTTCTGGCCACATCAATCTATATTTCAAGGCCAGCATCTTCAAATCCCTTTGCCCTGTATTGATGTGGTCTTCTCATGAGTATATGGGGGCAGGTACTGAGTATGTGTATGTGTGCATGCCTGCAGATGTGTGCCCGTCTGTTACATCTTCTACCTTTTTATGAAAAGATATATATGATTATGTTTATGATCCACTTGCATAGCCCAAGATAGTCTGCCTCTGACTTCCTTAGTTTGTGAGGGCTGCTATAACAAAATACCACAGATTGACTGAATTAAAAATAACATAAATTTATTTTGCACAATTCGAAAGGCTGGCAAGTCTAACTTCATGACATCGGCGGATCTGGTGTTGTCACTGGTAAGGACTGATTTCTTGGTATGTAGATGGCAACTCTCATGTGTCCTCATGTGGTGGAAATGGGTAGGGAGTTCTGTGGGGCCTCTTTTACAAGAGCATTAATCCTATTCATGAAGGCTCTATATTCATGATCTAAGCTTCTAAAGGCTCCAATTCCTTATACATTCCTTATACATTGGGCATTCCTTATACATTGGGCATTAGGATTTCAACATATGAGTCTCAGAAACATTGAGACCAGAGCGTCTCCACTTTAGGATCTTTAACTTTACCACATCTGCAAGACTTTGCCTTATATAATAACAAACATCTGTTCCAGGGATTAGAATATGAATATTTTTTAGGGGACTGTTTTTCAGCAATCATAAGTAGTGATGAGGAAAATTCTTAGAATTTTTGACTCTTTAAACATAGATACTACTAAATACATGTGTTAACTTTCTGATTCTGGAAAATATTGAAGATTTTTTATTCTTAATGTTAACACTCAATATAATGTCAGGATATTTTTGCATGCTAAAAAACTTTGTGTTAAGATATGTCAATGCCTGATATCCTAAATATGAATTTGAAGAAAAATTCAGTCACATGATTCTTTCCAATAAGCAATTTGAGCTTCATAAGCAGCTGGAATGTTTCTAAATTTGTCCATCCTCAGAACAGAAACACTGTAATTGTTAGGTTATAAAAATTGCATCAGATTTAGAGAAAAATCTTTGAGAATTATCTAACTTCGAGTATACTGAAAGAATAGTAATATATTCTCAAATGCATGTTACATAAACAGCTCTACTAGAGCTTAAAGCCAAATGATAAAGTAGTCAGCATAATGTTCATTTTTTTAAATAAACACCACTGACTTTTTAATAGAAGTAACTAAAAAGTCAGTGTATGATTCATTGGCTCACAAAATGTTTTGCAATCATAACATGGAAATATCTAACTGTCTCTAATAAGATTTAAGTCATATACCTTGTGTTTTAATCTTGTAGGTAGAGAATTAATAACTACATGTGCTACATGAGGAAGGTGAAGAGAAAACATTACTATGTGAGTCTTTTTGGCTGAACCCTACACTGAATCCCACATCATTTCTGCCTTCAATGAATAGTATTTTAGTAGAAAATGCCCTAATAAAATTAGCAGCAGTATATTATTTGCTATATTTAAATGCTTTAATAGCACATTATTTTTGAATAAACTTTTTCTTTATCCCTCCAATTTTTAGTACATTAAAATAATAATAAGGGGCCTCCCAGTTAGATAAATAAGGTCTCCAAGCACAATTATCTTCTACAGTCTTAACAGTATTCTCACCTTCACAGAGTTCAGTGTCCTATTTGTAAAGCAGAAATGTTATAAAAATTAGACATATCATATGCAAATAGCTTGCACTGTGTCTGACACATTGCAGAAGCCAATAAATGTTAGTGTCCTTCTGTTTCACTACTTTAAGTTTTTTAAAATAATGAATTATATGGTTTTCAAAATCAGTCTTTCTGCTGGGGAGTGTAAAGAGCTGGAAAGATCAGTGGCTAACCACAGGACTCTGTCATACAGAGTGAAATAATTCAGAAAGATAAAAACAGATATTATATATTAACACATACATAGAAAAATGGTATAGATGAACATATTTGCAAGCCAGGAATAGAGATGCAGATATATCTGATGGATGTGTGAACACAGTGGAAGGTTGGGATGAATTGGGGCTGGGATTCACATTCCACTAGCTAGCTAGTGGGAAACTGCTGTATAGCACAGGGAGCTCAGCTTGGTGATCTGTGATGACCTAGAAGGGTGGAATAGGGGTGATGGGTGCCCAAAAGGGAGGGGATATATGTATACATATAGTTGATTCACTTCATTGTATGGCAGAAGCCAACAAAATAGCAGGAAGCAACTATCAGTTCAGTTCAGTTCAGTTCAGTCAGTTAGTCATGTCTGACTCTTTGCAACCCCTTAGACTACAGCATGCCAGGCTTCTTGTCCATCACCAACTCCTGGAGCTTGCTCAAACTCATATCCATAGAGTTGGTGATGTCATCTAACCATCTCATCCTCTGTTGTTCCCTTCTCCTCCTGCCTTCAATCTTTCCCACCATCAGGGTCTTTTCCAGTGAATCAGTTCTTCACATCAGGTGCCAAAGTATTGGAGTTTCAGCTTCAGAATCAGTCCTTCCAGTGAATATTCAGGACTGATTTCCTTTAGGATGGACTGGTTGGATCTCCTTGCAGTCCAACGGACTCTCAAGACTCTTCTCCAACACCACAGTTCAAAAGCATCAATTCTTTGACATTCAGCTTTCTTTATAGTCCAACTCTCACATCCATACATGACTACTGGAAAAACTATAGCTTTGACTAGATGGGCCTTTGTCGGCAAAATAATGTCTCTACTTTTTAATAGCAGCTATACCCCAATAAAAAAGAAACAAATTAGATAAGCTATAAGGTATAATAGAATTTTTAAACCTCGAGGGATGGGTTAACTTGAAGTCTTGGAGAGATAGGCATCAGAAGTGAGAGAGGTATACAAGAATTTGTTTAACTTAAGGTAATGCAGCTGGACACTTAGAAGAGTTGAGTTAGAATAATAGAAGCATTGGTTGAGTTTGAGGGTGGTGTATGCAGGCAATGTGAGGAAACTTTTATTCCCATTACTAGATCCATTAGGAAAGACTAGACTCTGAAAAATTTTCCATAAATTGAAGGCATGGGAGAGATGAATAGCAGATACTGAGGAAGAAACACAAAATTATTGCCTGTCCCTTCTCCCTTATCTCTCCGAAGCTAAAAAAGCACTGACCTGCTTGGGGGGGGGAAAAATTGACAACACAAGTGATGCTTTTAGGGAAGTTGGGAGGTGGGAAGACAAAAAGAACCACTAATCCCTGGGGAAGAGACAGTTCAGAAATAGAACTGGAGGAGGAACAGGACACTTGAGAAAACCACACTCTCAAGAGGGACACAATGCCTGCTTAAATTCAGGCTTATTCATAAAATTAGAGAATATTTCTCTGCAGCTCCCACCTCCCTCACCAGGCAAGCAAATATCAAACCAAATCACTGCAGTGATAGAGGCAGAAGGACTCCTAGGCATAGATGAACAAAAGATTTACTGCTAAGAGTACAACAGACATCGAAAGAGACCCTCTGGCAAACCAGTCACCACCCTCAATTGAAAGTACTACTATAGGAATTTTTGAACCCTGTGGTTTATATTTATAGCAACAATCCATCTTCTTAGGAAAATAATGTAACTCTCCACTAGATGTAAAACAGAAGAAAAGATGTAGCCATTTCCAAGCATAAAACTAGTCACCTCAGTATCTACTGTCTTAATCAAAATGTTCTATTTTCAGGAAAAGATTACAAGTATATAGAAGGAAAGAAAAATCAACACGTCTCCAAGATACAGTTCTAGCAACAGAATCAGACCCATTCTGGAACTGCCTTTACAAAGGATGTAAAATCCCTGATTAATATGTTAAAGGCTCTAATGGAAAAGATGCAAAACTTGCAAGAACAGAGGGTAACTTCAGAAGAGAGATAAAAACTGTAAGGAAAATCAAATGAAAGGCTAAAAATGAAAATACAGTAAACTTGATGAGGAATGCCTTCAATGAGCTCTTCAAATTGTAACAATAACAATGCATATTCATAGAGTGTGTAAATAAAATGAATGACAGAAATTGTCAAATAAGGAGAGGGAAGAAATAGGAAAATACTATTATAAGATCTTTGAACAACAAAAAAGAGGTATAATATTATTTAAAATTAGACTGAAAAAAATTAGACTTTGATTAATAAGATTTATATTTTTGAACACTAACTTCAAAATCATTATAGATCTATAGATAAAAAATACAGAAGAATTAAATAGAGAGGGAAAAAAGAACATATGAAGTAAATAGAGACTAGCCAGCAATGTGGTAGATTTTAATCCAATTATATCAATTATAATGTAATACATGGAAGATTTAAGGAAATAACATATAAACAGAGATTTTCAGAATAGGCTAAAAAAAAGCAAGGCCAGTGACAGTTGACCTTTCAGAAAGATGAGTTTGAATAGTGTGGATATACTAATAGCAGGTTTCTTTCAGTAAATATAAACTACATTACAACATAATCCATAGTTGGTTGAATCCCCAGGTGTAGAATGGTGTATTCAGAGGGCTGACCGTAAAGTTATACATGGATTTTTCTACTGCATGAAGGGTCTATTCCCCTGACCCCCATACTGCTCATGGGTCAACTGCATACACTTTCTACAAAGAAGTCAATTTAATTATAAAGGAATAGGTTGGTTAAAAGCAAAATACTGCAAAAAGTATATCATGCAAATACCAATTGAAAAAAAGTGGAGTAACTATATTGATAAACAAAGCATACTTTAGAACAAGAAATATTAGTGGGACATTACATGAGAAAAATATTACAAAATGATAAAGGGATTCAATTTTTCAAGAAAAAATTCTAAACAAATGTGTAACTACCAGCAGAGCTCCAAATTTATGAAACAATACCTGATAAATCTTAAAAGGGTAAATAAACAAATTCACAGTTCTATTTGGGGTTTTTGACATTGCTCTCTTAGTAAAGGCTACATGCTATATGATTCCTTAAATGATATTCCAGAAAAAGCAAACCTGTAAAGATGGAAATCAAAACAATCAACATTAGGGGTAGGAGGAAGGAGAAAGCTTGTTAGCAAAGAGATTGAAGAAGAAAATTGGGGGGCTGTTCAAACTGATTTATTTCATGACTATTTAGGTAGATACATGACTATGTATTTTTTTAAAATTCATAGAACTCTACATCACAATGAATTAATTTCACTGTATGTATATTTTAAAAAAATGATGTGGAGAAATGAAAATGAATCTGTAAAAAGTTAGAATAAATTAATCTAGTGATAGTACAAATAGATAACTTACATTGAAGATGGTGGAAAAAATAACTAATTAAAGTTATTTTGGAAATTAGTATTTATTAAACACAAAAGAACTGTAATTAGTAAATTTATTTTCAGAGGGTAATCAATTTTGAAATTAGTTTATGTATATAGTATGGATTTTAAATAAGTAAATATACTGTTGATAATGAGTCATATTTCTCATTGTCAGTAAGGAAATTACATAGAAATAAAGAGAGGAGGCTAGAAAGAACACAATATGCCTGGAAGGAAGAATATTTGTTTGTATAACTACTAACGTTGGCTTCAAAAAATGATTAGTCATGAGTTACAAATACTTTTTTTTTTTGCAATCTTAAGACATTACTTTGGCTACCAAAGATAAGAGACTTTTAATTTTTAGCTCTGGCTTTAGAAAGAAAAAAAAAAATGTTTCCTTTTGATTTTTTCTGCTTTTTGTTTTTTTAATAATGAACAAATGAGACTATGGCAACTTGATAACTTGATCACTCAAATTTTAGGGTGAACAGAAGCATGGAACTAACAACAAAACTCTCATATTATCATGGAAACAGTTAAACTACAAAGATAGGACAGATTGTTCTAGAATGTTATTTTAAGATTCATTTGATTGGATTTTAGAAGGTATTTTTGAAATTCTTTCATCAAGTATCTTATACATTATTAACTAAGATGATGCATTTTCAAACACTTTCTAATTTTTGTTCTCTCTTCTTGTTACCTAAGAAACAAAAAGGATCTAAATACTTGTGTTGGGAATCAGATTTTTGTTCCAGATTTCTGTTTCAATTGCCATTAAATATATTTTTTAATGACTACATTTGTATTAAATATAATTATTGGTGTTCAAGTAGAAGAAATTTGAATTTATAAGTTATAGATATTACTTAATATTCCAAGTGTAAAGCTTTTCTTTTAAGAAAGTCAGTATATTCACTTACTATACAAGAAGTCATAAAACCATAACATAAAAAAGACTATATCCATTGCCTTTGTTCACTAGTAATTGCTTTATTAGATAAAATTTAACATCAATCAACAGTTGTAGCATTTGCATTTTAATGTAATCCTTGATGTGATAAATACATCCTTAATCAGGTTTAATGTAATGCAATTACAAACTAAACATTTGATTAGTGCATTTTATGCAAAACAGAAAAAGAGACACAGATGTACAGAACAGACTTTTGGACTCTGTGGGAGAAGGCAAGGGTGGGATGTTTTGAGAGAACAGCATCGAAACATGTATATTATCAAGGATGAGACAGATCACCAGCCCAGGTTGGATGCGTGAGACAAGTGCTTGGGGCTGGTGCACTGGGAAGACCCAGAGGGATGGGGTGGGGAGGGAGGTGGGAGTGGGGATCAAGATGGGGAACACATGTAAATCCATGGCTGATTCATGTCAATGTATGGCAAAAAACCACTACAATGTTGTAAAGTAATTAGCCTCCAACCAATACAAATAAATGGAAAAAATTAAATAAATAAATAAATAAAAGCTTACAGGCAAGATACAAGCTTATAAAAAAAATAAAGTGGTTGGAAAGCATCATGTAATAAATGAGATGTCTATCATAAATTTAGAGCCATATGTGAATTTATAAATTTTATAAATGTTAAGATGAAATCAAATTTTCATGAATTAAATTGTTTTTCTTATTTACAAAAAAAAAAATAAAAATAAACTTCAATGTAATAAGTAACTATCAAATTAATTAGTAAGGAAAGTGCATTTGATACAGGTCGTTAGTTGAGGCAGTTTCACAGTACATAGAATGAAGCTCTTGCTGGGAGAGATTGCTTTTAGTTATTTGAAAATTTCTATAATAGGATTAATAATTTAAAATTTTAAAGCCAGCTATAAAACCAAATTATCTTGAGGAAGTATTGCTGTTTTCTTTCCAAACATGTGTGTTTCAATATAGGCAATGCAAAATCTGATGACAGTCTTTCAGAAAGGTTATATCAAATATTAGAAAACACTGAAATGTTCATAAAATTAATAATTTTCTCTTTACTAGCTGACTTAAGAGAGGGTGGCATTTGTAAAGACAAAATTCTATTTTAGCAAATGTAAATGATGCACAGGACAGAGATAAATGGACAACCACAAGAATAAATGGAAACTCCAAGGAAATTCTCCATGTGTGAGTATGAAATTTTTAGTTAATAAGAAACAAATTTCATTTTTTTAAAATTTAAATCTGACAACTACTACATATAAGCAATGAAGGCTATTAACTGAATCTATAAATAGTAGGTTTGTTCTTGTTGATCACTCACCCAGTCACATCTGACTTTTTGTGACCCCATGAACTACAGTATGCCAGGCCTCCCTGTCCATCACTATCTCTCAGAGTTTGCTCAAGTTCATGTCTATTGCATCAGTGATGCCTTCCAGCCATCTCATTCTCTGACAATGCCCTCTTCTCCTTCTGCCCTCAATCTTTTCCATCATCAGGGACTTTTCCGAAGAGTTGTCTGTTCGCATCAGGTAACCAAAATACTGAAGCTTCAGCTTCAGCACCAGTCCTTCCAATGACTATTCAGGGTTGATCTCCCTTAAAATTGACTGGTTTGATTTTCCTGCTGTCCAAGGGAATTTCACGAGTCTTCTCCAGTACCACAGTCCAAAGGCATCAATTCTTTGATGTTCTGCCTTCTTTCTGGTCCAGCTCTCACAACTATACATCACTACTGGGAAGACCATTGCCTTGACTATACATATCTTTATCGGCAGAGTAATGTCTCTGCTTTTCAGCACTGTCTAGGTTTGTCATCACTTTCCTGCCAAGAAGAAATCATCTTCTGATTTCATGGCTGCAGTCACCACAGTGATTTTGGAGCTCAAGAAGAAGAAATTTGTCACTGTTTCCACCTTTCCCCCTTCTATTTGCCATGAAGTAATGGGGGCTCATCAAGAGGCTTCACCCTCATCAAGAGGCTTATTAGTTCCTCCTCACTTTCTGCCATTAGAGTGGTATCATCTGCATATCTAGGCTTCCCTGGTGGCTCAGATGGTAAAGAATCAGCTTGCAATGTGGGAGATCTGAGTTCAGTCCCTAGGTTGAGAAGATGGAATGGCTCTCCAGTACTCTTGCATGGAGAATTCTATGGACACAGGCAATGGTCCATGGGGTCACAAAGAGTTGGGCAGGACTGAGTGACTTTCACTTTCACTAAACTTTATGACTTGGGCATAGAAATTATCACTATAAGAAAAATATGTCTTAGGATATCTGACACATCCTGACAGAACATCCAGAGTACTGAGATAATTTATAAAAAGATAGCAGAATTTGACAAAATATTTAAATTTTGCTGTTCTTTTTTAGGCTTTTTCTGTTTTGATTTTACTTTTCTGTTTTTTTTAAAGCACTTAGAGTTGAATTTATGTAAAAATGTACATTGTCTCAGGTTGAGTTTCACAGAAGCTTTAGTGGGGATTTTGTGTAAGGGATTTATTGAGGAAGGGCAAACAAAGGAGACTGGTACTGAAATGAGAAAAACACGATTGGGCAGAGGAAGAATCTACACTCATAAGTTTAGCTGAAGTCTATATTCTGCTGATTTCAGGGAGAGCTCTGGAGGAAGAATGATGTCATAGAGTTAGCTTCTGTAGTACTAAAACATTCACTGACTGTGGGGTGCCTAATGAAAAAGGCTTAACATTCTAGAAATATCTGGCCAATGAGGCTCTTCACGTATGCAGGCAGTTGTCTTGGAAAAAATAATTGTGAGCTCTTATCAATTTAGGCTCAGAGCAGGTAGAAACAGAAGAAGAATTTATAAGGGGGATCTGGATGGGGCTTAAATCATAATTACTACACTCTTACATCTCTCAGAACCACACAATTTTCATATTAGGTTTATTCCATTTAATCACGCTCCTTCAAGATTCTAGTTATTTTCAATTTCTAGGTACAGACAGTGAAGAAAAAAGAGCCTCTTGATGAGAGTGCACGCTGCGCTGTGCTTAGTCGCTCAGTCGTGTCTGACTCTTAGCCACCCCACAGACTAGCCCTCCAGGCTCCTCTGTCCCTGGGGATTCTCCAGGCAAGAACAGTGGAGTGGGTCGCCATGCTCTCCTCCAGGGGATCTTCCTAACCTAGGGATCGAACCCAGGTCTCCCACATTGCAGGCAGATTATCATCTGAGCCACCACGGGGGGTGGGGGGGGTGAGTAGAGTGAAAAAGCTGGCTTGAAATTCAATGTTAAAAAAATAAGACCATGGCATCTAGTTACATATATCATGGCAAACAAAAGGGGAAAAAGTGGGAGCAGTGACAAATTTTATTTTCTTGGACCCCAAAATCACTGCAGATGGTGACTACAGACATGAAATTAAAAACACTTGCTCCTTGGAAGAAAAGCTATGACAAACTTAGCATATTAAAAAGCAGCGATATCACTTTGCCAACAAAGATTAGTATAATCCAAGGTATAGATTTTCCAGTAGTCGTGTACAGATGTGAGAGGTGGACCATAAAAAAAGCTGAGCACCAAAGAATTGACACTGCAATTTATTAAATATTAAATATTATTTAAAATAAATTATTAAATTTTGGTGCTAGAAAAGACTCTTGAGAATCCCTGGGACTGCAAGAAGATCAAACCAGTCAATCCTAAAGGTAATCAACCCTTAATAATTGTTGGAAAGACTGACATTAAGCTGAACTCTAATAATTTGGCCACTTGATACAAAGAGCTGACTCATAGGAAAAGACCTTGTTGCTAGAAAAGATTAAAGGCTAAAGGAGAAAGGGCCAGCAGAGGTTGAGATGAGTAGATAGCATCACTGACTCAATGGATATGAATTTTGAGAAAATTCCAGGTATTATTGGCGTTTAGCAGAGCCTGACATGTTGCAAACCATGAGTTCGAAAAGGGTCGGGCACAACTTAGCAACTAAATAACAGCAACAGCAAGATATAGTTATAAGAAAAAGGTTAGTGAAGAGAACTAAACTTCTCTAGAACCTGTTCTAGTTGGTTTCAAGCCTTTAAGAGATAGTCATCATCTTTTTTCAATGCTCATTTTTTATTCCACTCCCCCTTGGCTAGTACCTTTGCCAAGGGGGTTACTTTTCTGTTGATGTGGACCAGATTCTTATTCTTGAGGAGTCTGAAGTCCAGGTTGGAATGCTACTCTCAAGTTATTGGAGCTCTTCTCGTCATTTTATTAGTAACTATGTGCATGGAAGAACAAATGATACTTCACTGAATCTCCTGAATGCCAAACGTAATCCCTCCTGCCTTCATTATGTAGAGGCAATCTGAACTCTTTATAATGATCAAGGTAATTTATGTTTTCTGTCTGGTAAGTCATTGCTTTGCTTTCTGGCCTGGAATGGGAAGTAACATGTGATTAGGCAGTAGTTTTAGGTTTCTTTTGTGGGGTTTTCTGTTGTTTTTTTTTTGTTGTTTTCTCTCTGTCTTCTCATAAAAACTTTCCCTCTCTGTGAATCTGGACTATTGGACCAACACCTCTGAATTTACAGAGGTGGGAAGCACATTCTAGGGAACCACTGGGGCTACACCTACCACCCCTTGGCTCCTGTCCCTGTGTATTCTACTTGCTGACAACACAACACCATGCAGTGACTATTCGCTTAAGATATTACCACAATCTAAAGGTAACTTGTTCTCACCAGGCATCATTTTCAAGCTGGCATCTCAACTACATCTCAAGAGGCTGCTCATTACTCTGTGAGCCTGGCAAATTCTGGAAAACTACAGTGTATGGTGAGTCATTGAATCTCAGGTCCATATGTCTGATGCTATACTTCCATTAGTGGGAAGCAATATTAACTTTAAAAAAAAAATACCAATAGAAGAGATTCTTTATGAGTAAACATGGATACTGAGACTGGCTGAGATGCTGGAGGCATGAAAAGTAAACTGTACCTGGGATGTATACAAATTTTTATCCAGTACCTTCCCAATATTTGTGTATTATTCATTCTTCAGCATATTCTTATCAAATTAAATAGATAAATACATAATGACTTTAAGTCCTTTTGTAGAATGAAAAAAATAAGTGATATCTACCGTGTGTACTTGTTGTAGTGTTGTAGACACCTTCCTTATGGGAACACAGGGCCCCACTTTCTCTCAATGTGCCTGAGAATTGGGTTTGAAAATTGGCTCCTGTTTGAAAACCGAACAAAAGATGTCCAGTAAGTGAATTTGACTTCACTTTCTGCTCATCCATTCTTCATTACATTTGATTATAAATACTAAACAAGACCTCTGTTTTTACCTCTGTGCTCATCTATCTTGCCCCCTTGGGACATTAGTCATCTTCATAGATTACTTGATGATCAGGTCACCCTGAACTTCATCCTGACCTTGTTTTTATGGTAATAACTTTTACCTGACCCTGTTTTTATGGTAATAAATTCTACCTTTCTTGTGATGCTTAAGTAGGGACAACCCAATGGAAAAATTGGAGAGAATTGAAGGGCAGTTAGATATTTTTGGGGGGAGGAAGATTAAGAAGCCTTCATGTTATCTAAGATTTAAAGGATGAACAGATTATTAAGTCTTTAAAGTTTAATCAATAGCATCCCTCTGAAGAATTAAGAACAAGTTAGTAGAGAGGTTACTCAAAACTATATTGAGTTTGTATTTCAAATATTGTCATATACTATGGAAACACCTTTTCTTACTTCATGAAAAGTGTGTGCTTTGTATATTCTTGTTAATTTCCCTGTGTCTTTTTCTTTTTCTTATAGGGTTTACAATGCATTGTTAGCCACTCATACACACATACACACACCCCCCTATCTATTTACCTATATCATTTTTATTTTTAATGAATTATGTCATATTCTACATATTAGGAAATACTTGCCATTATTAAATCTATTTATAATAAATTGTCACCTTTATAGGAATTGCAATTTTATTATTTAAATAGGAGGATGTTTACATATATGTGGAAATGAAAAATCCATAATGTGAATGTTGTGAGCTTTTAGTACATAAGTCTGTAAAAGTCAAATGTAAGGGGAATAATTTAGCAGCAGGTTATGTCTACAAAGATATTTGCATTTTTCATTATGCAGCTTTCTGAAATTTCAAGTATCAGATTGTCACTACTCAAATATTTTCTCTATGCAAAAAAAAGTCAATTTTTCCCCTTTATACTGCTAAGATTTTTTTTCTTTACTTCAAATATAAGATTTCAGTAGTCAGAATTTGCCCACTAACTCAAAGTAATACAACAGATTAGAATCTGTATTTTAAAATATGTGTGAATTTTTAGGCAAAAGTCTTAGACCTCAGTTTCAGTAGAAGGAAAAGGAAAGAAACGGGAAGGGATAAATATAAACAGAATAAAGTCTAGCCTAATAATTCATTTCTTCAGTTGAGAATTTTAAAATATATGCCTGCCAATCTGTTGAGGAACATGCATATATGTGTTGCTGAATATTCTTAGAATAGAGCCATCCTTTCTCACTGTGCTTTTAGAGGGTAAATACAAGTAAACCTGCACAAAATACATTGCAGAGAGCATCCCATAACCATATATGCATATGCAATAGTCTCTTATTAAATGTAAGCTTCATTTAAATTTAAATTTGATAATTTACTGTGATTTAAGGTCTTGATCTCTGAGCAATTACATATGTATTGTTATTCATAAAGCGCACAGTTGCTAATAAAAAGGAAACTAAATTTTGGAAGAAAGATAAACAGCAACTGCTAACATGGCATTTAAATTCATGAAGTAGAGAAATGGAGAAATGATTATGATTGATGATAAAGTATAAGAGGAAAAATAGTATTAAACCCTAGGACTTTAATTCAAAAATCATTCAGGCATAGTAAAGAGGAAAAAGATTTTCAAGGTGATGGTATTTGAGAGTTTTATTAAAGAAAACTATAGGGGCTTATAATGCCAAAAATTATTTTTTTAGATATTACAATGTTATTGAAATGACTTCATATATATTTATTTTACAGTCAGATTTAAGTGGGTCATTCATAGAAAGCAGTTATATGCCTGCTGAAAGAAGCCGGGAAAAATCAAGCATTGCAATCTATCAGGTCTACTAGACAGCTGATAGAACCAGAAACTTCTAACGAGGTGACTTAATGAGATCCTCTATGAAGAGGAAATCCAGATGGCTCCATTCTTTATATTTTCATTCATGCCTAAGGCCATGCACCATTCAGAAACCACTCTCACTGGTGAGGATGCTCTCTTTCTATAAGATTTTAGAGTTGTTATTCCCCCCATGTGTGAGAGGGTGTTCTCTCCCATAAGGCAGAAAGACAAACTCTTAAGTAACAGACACTGAGGTTCAAAAGTGGGCTTATTTCATGAAATATATGAGAACTCTCTCAGTGCAAGAAACTGATAAAGATAGAAACAGAGGGCAGAAGGCTTAGGGAGTAGGTCTGTTCCACCAAAGAATTCCATCCTTTGAAATTCTCTTTCTTGCAATCTTCTGGAAAGTAGATGTTTCCAACTGCTTTTTCTTAGATATTGGTGACTTTTAGAAAACTAACAATAATATGATTGGTTTGCCTATATGTTTATTTTCAAAATTTATACTGGCATTATCAAAGATTAATCACTTCTATATTAGCTTCCATAGTTTTGCCTTATATAATATGTTTTAATTCTCCTCAACATTTCCATTACATGGATTTTAAAATCAGTGCCTTGGTTGAGAGATTGGGGACCAATAACTGGGTAAACTTTTAAAAAATATGAGAACTGTCCTTACACTACTAAAAAGAACTGTGTCACTAGTTGGGATAAACTGATTTGGGTGGTACACTTTATGATTTTCTCTATTAGCCCTTGTCTGACTAAAGGGTTTGTAGGGTAACAGCTACTCTCACCACAAACTCCATATCATAAGGAAACTAAAAACCAAAATAGATTAAGTGAGTTTTCAACTGTTCATTTCTAATTAAACAAATGTCTCATTAAATAGTTCCCTCACCACATAATATTGATGTCTGAACCACGGAAACAAACAAACAAAAAAAAATGAATGTGTCAAGGTGAAGCTAAAGGAAGGAACTTTGTTTTATGCACCATCTTAGAAGGAAAGCTTGTGTGATTTCTTCCCATTTCTGTAATGAAGATGTTAAAAATCTTTCAGTTCAGTTTAGTTCAGTTGCTCAGTCGTGTCCGACTCTGCGACCCCATGAATTGCAACACGCCAGGCCTCCCTGTCCATCACCAACTCCTGGAGTTTACTCACACTCATGCTCATCGAGTCAGTGATCCCATCCAGCCATCTCATCCTCCGTCGTCCCTTTCTCCTCCTGCCCCCAATCCCTCCCAGCATCAGGGTCTTTTCCAATGAGTCAGCTCTTCGCATGAGGTGGCCAAAGTACTGGAGTTTCAGCTTCAGCATCAGTCCTTCCAATGAACACCCAGGACTGATCTCCTTTAGGATGGACTGGTTGGATCTCCTTGCAGTCCAAGGGACTCTCAAGAGTCTTCTCCAACACCACAGTTCAAAAGCATCAATTCTTCGGCACTTAGCTTTCCTCACAGTCCAACTCTCACATCCATGCATGACCACTGGAAAAACCATAGCCTTGACTAGATGGATCTTTGTTGGCAAAGTAATGTCTCTGCTTTTTAATATGTTGTCTAGGTTGGTCATAACTTTCCTTCCAAGGAGCAAGCGTCTTTTAATTTTATGGCAGCAGTCATCATCTGCAGTGATTTTGGAGCCCCCAAAAATAAAGTCTGGCACTGTTTCCACTGTCTTCCCATTTATTTCCTATGAAGTGATGGGACCAGATGCCATGATCTTCGTTTTCTGAATGTTGAGCTTTAAGCCAACTTTTTCACTCTCCTCTTTCACTTTCATCAAGAGGCTTTTTAGTTCCTCTTCACTTTCTGCAATAAGGGTTAGGTTCTGACAAACCATGGACATATTGACCACATGGGAGAGCAAACATTTAAATCATCTCTATTAAGAGGGTCATTTGATTTGAATTCACCTTTAAAAACTGTGTTGTTTAATTGTTTTTACCAGTGGAGATCAGTCATTGACATCCACAATCTGCTAGTTACAAACCCATTTGAACATAATTTTTCTACACTTTGATATTCTAGTTTCTTTCAGCAAAACCTCAGTTTTTCATATGTGTGGTCGTAAATTTATATCCCTTCTGGCTAAGCTGATTAGAGCTCTTGGGTTTTTAAAAATTTCTAGCATTTATTTTCTATTTTAGTGCTGCCAGGATGCTCACAATAGACAAGCATTTCTATTAAATATATTGCTTTAAATTTTTAAACATGTATTGAATGTTTTGTATTGCTTTTGAGGTTCTGAATTCTAAATTTTGATGGTGAAACAAATCTCAGATCCCATTTGGAATGTTATATGATGGGAGAGTCCTAAGTTGTCATTGTCGGTGTAGAAATAGACATATTTCATGTTTACTGTTTATGTGATTTTAAATATTTTTTCTTTATGTTTATTTCTTAGTTGACAAGAATCTTATTCATTTATTCTTCTACCTTATTAACATAAAATTGACATACAATATTATTTAGGTTTATGGTGTACAGCATAGCAGTGAATGTATTGCTTTTGAGGTTATGAACACAGCTATTAAAACATGAGAAATATTAAAGTTGATTCCTCCCTGTTGAGGAGGCTTTTTCCCACATTATCCATATTCCAAGAAAAGGACTGTTAAGTAAAAGGTTTTATATTTAAGAGACATTAAATGGGCAGATATCCCTCTGTCAGGAAATTCATAGTTTTCCCTGTCTTCCTGATACCTGGGTGTTGCCTGCTGTAAATTTCTACACCTTTTAAGGAAGAAAAATATACATTTAAAACTAAGATGAAAACAAGGCCACATGTCAAAGTGGCTTTGATACTATCTCATACCACCTTTGTCAGCCTCACTTAGTTGTTTTATTTTTTCTTCCCCAATAAATCTTTGCCAGAGAAAGAGTGTAAATCAATCAATGGTTTCTCTGATTTAAAAAATTCATACAGATCAATTTATGAGAGACAATTTACTCACCAGAACTGACAGTGTCCTTACTACACAACAACTTACTTTTTGAGACTCAAGTCAAGACCCACATCTCCATTTCCACCAATCTTAAATGACTAGATCAGATTTGAGGGTAAACCACAAGTCTTCAGGTATATGCCTCTTCTAATTTCCCCTTCTGAGTCACTGCTAAGAATGAAGGTGGGGTTTTCCCTTACAACAAAAACTTCTAATAAATGTAGCACTGGTTTATTAACATGGTGTCTAGACAAACAAATAATTTATTATGTGTTTATTATAATAATAGATAAATAAAATGATTTATTATTTGTCTATTAGAAGAGTTCAGACAAACAAACAAATAGACTAAAAGCTCCACCAACAACAATCAAATCTGTGTTCAAGGTCTAGCTTTCTATTGTGGACTGACTGTTTGTATGACCCCCAAAATCTCACAGCAAAGTCATAACATCCAATGTGAATGTTATATGTTATGTGAGAAATTTGGTAAGAGAGTAAATCTTGAGTTTTCATCACAGGGACATTTTTTTTTATCTTACATTTTGTGTCTATATTTGTATTCACTAAACTTATTGTGATAATCATTTCATGATGCATTTAAGTCACTGTTATGTTGCATACTGTAAACCTAAATAATGTCTGTCAATTATATGTTAATAAAGATAAAAGAATAAATGAATAAGATTGTTATCAACTAAGAAAAACATAAAGAAAGAAACTTTAAAATCGCATAAACAGTAAACATGTAATATGTCTATTTATACACTAACAGTGACAACTTTGGACTTTCCCATCCCGCAACATTCCAAGTGGGATCTGAGATTTGTTTCACCATCAGAATTTAGAATTCAGTACTTTTTATTTTCTGCAATGTTTCTTTTGAAAGTTAACTTTTCACTGTTCTTTTTTACTTTAGAAAAACTCACTAATCCCCCCAATAACTTGACTAGCAACCACTAAGCCTGGCTTATAGGTTTAGGTCTTTTTCAGAGCAGAAATACTGGGAGCCCCGGTATCTCATTTATGTCTGGGTAAAGAGTCAGACACGACTGAGCGAATGAACTGAACTGAACTGAAGGTTTTCAAGGGGGCTTCGCAGGTGGTGTTGGTGGTTAAGAACCCACCTAAAAATGCATGTAGATTCAGGAGACACAGGTTCGATCTGTGGGTCAGGAAGATTCCCTGGGAGAGGGAATGGCAGCCCACTCCAGTATTCTTGCCTGGAGAATCCCATGGACAGAGGAGCTTAAAGGGCTGCATTCCATAGGGTCAGAGAGAATCAGACATGACTGAAACAACTTAGCATGCATGCACAAGGTTTTCAAAGCTCTCATTTCCATAGGACTGTGGAACTTAACCTGTGGAATTTCAACAATATTTACATTGTCAATTTACCTTTAATATTTAGTACACATAACATGCAGATTTTAGGAGGTGTTTTTCACTTATATATTGAACTTGGCTACTATTTTAGATGCTGTCTGGATTTAAGCTTTGTGTGTACTTGATACCCTGTATTTGCTCTTTTGAGACAATTGTGCTTCTGAAAAATAGTTATGAAGCAAATTGAATTATAGCTGATCTAAAATGTACACTGCCAGCTACTCTATATCAGAGTAGGCTACAACTTTGCAATATGTTCAATTTTAAGAAGTCTTTTATAATTTCTTCCTCTCTAAGGAGCCAGTGAAGCTATAGGAAGAAGAGAATATAAAGTATGTCATGATCATGGGAGGCCTTTGTGTATGGCCTGTTCATTTGGATTTAGCCAAGCACTTACATCATGATCTCCTACTGGCTAGATTTATGACCCTGTAGAAGCTTTTCTGTCTATCTGGAAATCAGCTTCCTCTTGTATAAAAATGAAGCTTTTCAACTGAATGTCCACAAATGCACGTAGAATATATAAGTGTTAAAAGATTATAACAGATACAGAAGAAGGCTTCTAAAGTCTAAAAGAAAAAAAAAAAAAGAAAGAAAGAAAATTCAACATACTGGCCCAATATTTTTTTTAGCTATGTTTTTCTTCCAAAAAGTAAAATTTAATATTTAACTCACATAATATGCTGACAGTTCCTCAAATACTTGTTCATAAAAGCCTGTATACCTCTATGGTCCTACAGAATAAGTGGTGCCAGAGGTTATCCAGGGTCAGTTCACTGTCAAGGTAATCATCTTTGCTTGCTGAAACTTTACCTGCACTTGGGACATGGACCAGAACCAGACTGACATGCTTTATCAGCTTGATTGCCATTTTTAATTGATTTATCTGCTCTTGTTCACTAGATATATTACCAAGTAAAGATTATGCCTTTGGCTCTTCCCACCATCCGCCAGATCTATTCTCCACCACATTCTTATATTCTGCTCAGGGCTATAAATGATTTTATAAATCAAGCCCAGTCATATCACTAACTCCTTTCTCACACGAACATATATTAATTTCACTTCTGTGAGCTTTTCAGTTTTCCTTAGTGCCTAAAATTACAAACTGTTTTGGTTCAAGTTCTGCCCATCCTTTAAAAAGCCCAACACAAGCAAATATATTGAGAAACATACTTTTTATCTGCAGATTTTTAAACACATACTCTCTTCAATCCTGCATTAGTATTTTTTACATTCTCCTCAAAATTATTAAAATTCTGTCTAGTATAACAAATTTTATCACAGGTTTTCTTACGTTTTCTTTATTGACTTGAAAGAATTATTTTTACATTCTTTTATATTCTTGTCAGTTTCATGCATTACAAATATTACCATGCAGTCATTCATCTTTTAATTTTGTTCAAACTGTTCTTAGTTAAACTGAAATCTTTTAATTAGATATGCTATCTAAGCCTATCTTTTTTTTTTTTCCTTCTTCTTTTAGTTCGTACTGTGTGGTTGTTTTAGAATGTTCCCTATCTATGTAACAAAAACATTCCTCTTCATCTTCTTATTTGTATTGATAATTTTACTTTTGGCACTTAAGTCCTTATTGTGTGAGATTTTTATATATAAGCATAAAGTGATATTCATTTTTAGTTTTATATGGTGAAGCTCTCTTATCCTCCAAATAATCCAGTTTTCTGTAATGATTTGTTAATTTTTTATTCTAAAATGTCTACCAAAAATGACCAATAATGCAGTGGATTTCTTGGTACTCATCACCTAGCTTCAACAATCATCAAAATGTGATCATTTATATTCAGTATATTCCACCTTCAATTACTCAGCCCTGACCACTGATCCAGGGCAAACCCCAGACCTTATGTCATTGTATCCATAATAAGTCAGTTTTTATTAATATGTATCTTTAAGAGATAATATTTTAAATCTGGTCATGAAACCATTATCATAGCTAATGTAACTTCATATTGAGTCACTGTTCATATTTCATCAAATGTCTCCACACTTTTGGTATTTTAGTTTGTTTAAATCAAGATGAAATAAAAAATCCCTACAGCTTATATTTGATTGCTACATTGCTTATAAATTAATATCTCTAACAGTTTCTGAAGTAATCAGGTGACTGACTCCATAGACATTCCTGATTATGGATTTTGTTTCATGAAGCATCACTTAATATATATTCATCTGTTCCTTGTACTTCCTATAAACTGGTAGTTAAATTTAGGTGCTTCATGATGCATAGGCTGTTTTGGCAAGAAAATCGGCTAAGCTGTGGTGTATACTTCTATTGCATATCACCAGCAGACACGATATGCCTCTTTTTAAAAATCATCTTAAGATCAATCACCAGTGGTGATCATCACCAGTGGTGAAACTGGTCCATGCATTACAGAATCCCTTATCTTGAAAATTCCCTTAAATGGATCAGTAAAAATATACTCAAAGCATAGCTCCCTCACACCTTACTCAGGATACAGAAGATTCAGTTCAGTCACTGACTCATGCTCAGCTCTTTGCAACCCCATGGACTGCAGCACAACAGGCCTCCCTGTCCATCACCGACTCCCAGAGTTTGCTCAAACTCAAGTCCATTGAGTCAGTGATGCCATCCAACCATCTCATCCTCTGTTGTCCCCTTCTCCTCCCACCTTCAATCTTGCCCAGCATCAGGGTCTTTTCTAATGAGTCAGTTCTTCGCATCAGGTGGCCAAAGTATTGGAGTTTCAGCTTCAGCATCAGTCCTTCCAATGAATATTCAGGACTGATTTCCTCTAGGATTGACTGGTTGGATCTTCTTGGAAGATTAGAAAGAAAGGAAAAACAGGAAGATTAGAAAGAAAGAGAAAAGAGTGAAGAGAGGACAAACCAACAAAGGAGAAAAAAAATTTAAAGATAGACTAGTAACATGATCCATAGAAAGGGCTAGACACAGAAGAAAAATAAGGTAACAAAAATGACCATTAAGAATGCAAAAAAAAAAAAAAATTGAAAAAGAATAGATATATTTATATGCATAACTGGATCACTTTGCTGTATACTTGGAATTAACACAACATTATAAATCAACCATACTCCAATAAAAATACTTTTTAAACAAATCAATAAAATAAAAAAGACTGCAAAGCTAACTGGATTACCAATTATATTGATATACATTTAAATAAGATGGATAATTTCCAGGGTCGATGTCTGATACATGAATCAGACACTGTTGGTAAAATAGGAAAAATGCTAACATATTCATGTGTTTTGATAGTGAAAGATCTACAATAAAAGCAAACATGGTAATTATAATGATAGCAATAACCATCATATGAATAAAATAAGAAATGACTAAAGGTTGTTGCTGAACCATGAAAGATGCTGGGATTCTTGGCCTCTGGAGGAGAAGAATTCAATCTGGGACCAGAGATGAGGCTTGATTGCTCAGAGCTTTTGTGTAATAAAGTTTTTATTAAAGTATAAAAGAGAGAAAGCTCCTGACATAGACATCAGAAGGGGGCAGAAAGAATACCCCCTTGCTAGTGTTAGCAATGGAGTTATATACCTTTTAATTAGCTATTACAATGAATCAAAAGAATGTCTGGAGGTTGTAAAGATCTTACCAGACCCACTCCCATAATTTATGTTTTAAAAGATAACAGGATTAGCCAGATTTTCAGGAAGGAGAAACTGTCCTCAAGCAGGATACACTGTTGTTATATAATCTTAAGGAATGTAGAGGAAAAGAAAAAGAAAAAAAAAAAAAAAAGTTTGTTCTTTCTTCCTCCTTGAGAATTCCAGACCCCTATCTCCTTGAGGACCCCTGGACTTATCAACCTACCTAGGAATTGACTCCCTCATGACAACATTGATTACTAACTCTTTACCAGAAACTCTTCCAGGAACATCCCTTTTATTTAATTACTTAAGTCACTGATACATATATTGTTCTACTTGATAAAAACTACACTAAATTGATATAATAGGATTTCCTTATTAAATGAAAACCAAACACAACTACTGACGGCTTCTAAATACTAGCTAAATGACTAGAAGAATTCATTCCAAACTGCTAACAATGTTCGCAAAAAGACTGAAATGACTGAACCACTGAACTGAACTGAACAATAGGGCACTGTGGTGACAGGTATAGGATTGGGTTGTAAGGGTGCTGTTATTTACATCTTTACAAACTTCCGTATCACTTTGATTTTATGAGCATATGTTATTTTTATAATATGTAAGTAATACTAAGAAAAATGTAATACATGCCATAATGGAAGTTAGTTTCCATAATTAAAGTCTATAATTTATAATCTCCAAAATATTAACTTGCTAAGAGCCAGCTAATATCAGGATTCATAAGAATGTGATGAAAGATTAGTGATTATTTGACAGCTGAGAAGAATGATTGAATAAAAAGTGATTGATCTGTGTAGAATGTCATGGAAAATCAAAGTATGCATGTGGGGGGGTGATGGTATGATGATAGTTTCTACTATGGTTTGTGATCTGTTTACCTGTTTACCTGTTTTAGTATTAATAACATACATGATTTTTTTTCTTTATTTTGTTAATACTATCATTGATCACTTACTATATGGGAAGGAATTTTCTAAGAATTTTAGGTCAACGCCTCTCAAAATATTTTAGGAGGAGGGATGTTTTTGTTTTTGTTAGTGTTGTTAAGGTGGAATAATCATAGACTAATTCTTTTGTAAAATATAAAACATAAATTATGAGAAAATGAAAATTTTAAAAAGAATACAATCTAATTTTGCTATTACTACAGTCAATAGTCAGAATTATTCTGTAAAATTTCTAATGCTTACTCTAAAATTTTGTACTTGCTCAAGGCTCAGCTGGTAAGGAACCTGTCTGCGAAAGCAGGAAACACAAGAAATGCAGATTTAATTCCTGGGTCTGGAAGATCTCCTTAAGAAGGAAATGGTAGCCCTCCTGGAGAAGGAAATGAAAACCTATTCTTGCCTGGAAAATTCCATGGATAGAGGAGTCTGGTAGGATATAATCCATGGGGTTGCAAAGAGTTGGACACGACTGAGCACACACATGCAAGAACACACACACACACATGGTTTGCAGATCAACACTGGTCAGCAGTGCATTTTATGAGTAGTACAGATCTTTTTAAATTTTTTTGTAAATTCTTTTGAGTTCTCACATCATATCAATGAAGTCGGTCTACAATTGTCCCTGCTCCACAACTGAGAAAACTAAGGTGTAGTGAAGTGAAGTAACAGCAAATCCTACAGCTGGGGTTAGGGGTAGGCATTAGGATTGGGTTTCAAAGCGAGTGCACTGGGACAGCCCAGAGGGATGGGATGGGGAGGGAGGTGGGAGAGGGGTTCAGGATGTGGCGGGGGGGGGGGGGGGGGGGGGGGGGGCACATGTACACCCCTGGCTGATTCATGTCAATGCATGGCAAAAACCACCACAATATTGTAAAGTAATTAGCCTCTAGTTAAAATAGATAAATTAATTAAACAAATAAAATCGCCTGAATTAACAGCCTGTACTTTAACCACTAGAAAATACTACTTCTACCAGAAGAAGAACCCAAGACACTTTTTTTCATATTCTTTTTTCTTTGATTTCGCTGTTTGCCAAACATAGTGTCTCATATCATTGACTTTTTGCTTAGGACAAAATATATTAATAAGTGCTGTCCAACTAATTTTCAAAGTTATTCTGTAGAATAGGAATCAAGTTCAGCTGTACTTAAGTGAAACACTCCCTACCTCCTCAGTTTAAGCTATTTGCATAGCCTATTTCCCATACTGATGGTTTAAAACACAACAAAGAAAACTGGCCTGTGGCCAAGAGGCTCAGACTTATTTTATTCCATGTTTATTCCAATAAACAAGAAGGCTTTAATTCAAACTGAACTGTAATTTGAAAAGTAGAATCTCATTTCTTACTTGCACCTAGAAATTAATCAATCACACTTTTTAAAAAAAATAAACTACAAGAAACAAAGCAGTTTGTATTAGTGACTAAACCAACAAAACAGTAAAATTCTCAAATCAAAAGTATAATTGACAATTTTTTCTTAGTTATAGACATAAATAATAAGTAATCCAGTTTAAATTTCTGGTAAACATTGCTTGAAATGGGTATCAATTGTAAAGGACTATAATAATAGAGATGGAAGGCCCTTGTTTCCTCAGTTATTTTTCCTTACTTATATCCAATCCCTCCAATTCTGAGAGGTCACAAGCTGGAATACTAGAGCACATTAAATAGCATGCCAGATGATAAAAATTTACAATATTTATTAGTATCTCTCTTTCAACTAATTTGAAACAAATTCTAAATTTCAAATTAGTAAATCATGTACCCATGGACAAAGTGGTTGATGACTTTGCTTTTCACACAGTTGTTAAGAAAAAAATAGTTATGCATGGCCCCCCATACCAAGGCAGAGTAAAGATGTCTATTATTGGTAGATGTATTGTGTGAAATATTATATATATATATGTGTGTGTGTGTGTGTGATTTTATATTTTAATGATCAAAATATATTTGACTCTTCACTAAGTTTTGTTTTCATTTTGTCAATTCAAGAGTTCAGTACCAAATTTCCCTTTTAGTAGACTTGATCCAAAGATACATTCTGAAATTAACATCATAATTTATAACATAAACATTACATTCATATCTATAAGATCTGTTTTATCCATCAAATCGGCACAAATTTAATTGAAAACAAAATCCATATCAGAAGCTGTTGTTTTCCTGGTTTCTTTCAAAAGTTGGTCAGATAGTTCTATATTTGAGCAAACTTGAATCCCTCTCCACACTCCCCACTAGAATTGACTCCTAGACTTTCTTGGGGGCTCAGATGGTAAAGAAACTGCCTGAAATGCTAGGACACCCATTTTCAATCACTGGGTGGAGAAGATCCCCTGGAGAAGGAAATGGTGACCCAACAATATTCTTGCTCCAGGATCTCCCATGGACAGAGGAGCCTGGTGGGCTACAGTTCATGGGATCCCAAAGAGTCAGACACGACTGAGCAAATTTGTTTCTTCTTCTTCTTCTCTCTCTTATTTTAATCAGCAGAGAGCAGCCACCAAAGAACTCTCTCCGGCACTTCTCTCCTGCAATAGAGAGAGGGATATTTTAAATCTGTGCTGAGAATATAGACTCAAAGAGCGCTACAGTTATTTTCCATTGAAACTCTAAATATGGATGAATTTTTCGGAGATTTTTCCTTCCTATTGACATGCTGCATTGTCCTATTGCAAAGTTGCTATTTTAAAATCAATATATTACTTGAAATTCTTTCTTCTCCTTAAAATATACAAACTACCAAAACTGTAATGCAATTTCCACTTGTTAAATAGAAAAGTTCTTTTGTGACCACTTTAAAAGAACATGCAGGCTTCTCTGATAGCTCAGTTGGTAAAGAATTTGCCTGCAATGAAGGAGACCCCAGTTCGATTCCTGGGTCAGGAAGATCCGCTGGAGAAGGGATAGGCTACCCACTTCAGTATTCTTGGGCTTCCCTTGCAGCTCAGCTGGTCAAGAATCTGCCCACAATGCTGGAGACCTGGGTTTGATTCCTGGGTTGGGACGATCTCCTGGGGAAAGGAAATCTTCTGGCCTGGAATATTCTGGCCTGAATTCCATGGACTGTATAAGCCATGGGGTCACAAAGAGTTGGACATGACTGAGCAACTTTCACTTAAAAGAGCATGCACACATGAATATATTTCAATAACTGTCAAATTAAAGTTAATGAGCATTTGGATTCTGTTGTTAAAAGTATAGGTGTAATATTTTATCATATCCTTCTTTGGGATTATTTGTCGCGTGTTGTTGTTTTTTAGTCATTAATTCACATCTGACTCTTTTGCGACCAATTGGACTGTAGCCCAGCAGGCTCCTCTGTCTATGGGATTTCCCAGGCAGGAATACTAGAGAGGGTTGCCATTTCCTTCTCCAGGGGATCTTCCCAACCCAGGGATTGAAGCTACATCTCCTGTATTGGCAGGCATTTTCTTTACCACTGAGCTACCAGAGAAGCCGAACTCCTACCATATTTATACTACAGAATGTATAGTTAAAGATCTGAAGGAAGAATTCAACTCTTTGAGGATAATTTAATCCCAGTTTCCTCAAAGAAAAATAACTCTTATTCCTATATATATACACACACACACACACACACACACACACACACACACACACACATATGTACATATATGCACATATATATGGGGCTATATTTACATTTTTAAATGAAAGGCAGGACTTTCCTGGTAGTCTAGTGGTTAAGTTCCACCTTGCAATGCAAAACACATTGGTTTGATCCCTGGTTGTGGAACCAAGATTCTATATGCCAAAGAGAAACTAAGCCAGCATGCTGTAACTATTGAGTCCAAGTGCCACAATTAGAAAAACTGTTTTCCACAAGGAAAGATCCCATATGACACAGCAAAGTTCCTATGTGCCACAACTGTGACCTAACACAGTAAATACATATTTAAAAAAAAAATAAATGAAGAGCATAATTTCTTTGTAGAAACATGAATTGTCAAAATTAACACAAGAAAGTGTAGAATATCTATAGACCAAAACTAATAAAAGAAATCATTTTTCTATTTAAATTGTCTCAGAATATATAGAAGAAGAAACCTCCTTGATGTTTATCTCAACTAAACATACATTTTAATTTTTTCATTTTAAAATATATATTTACAGGAAGTCAGATTTGAGGTTTATACTCATGTTTTATAACTTTACATTATATTTGATAATTGGTAAAGATAAGTCACTCAATAGATATATATTGCATATATGTGTGTATGCGTGTGCACATACTAAGTCACTTCAGTCGTGTCTGACTCTTTCGGACCCCATGGACTATTGCCCACCAGGGTTCTCTGTGCATTGTATTCTCCATGCAAGAATCCTGGAGTGGGTAGCCATTACCTTCTCCAGGGAACCTTCTGATCCAGGGATTGAACCCACATCTCCTGCATCTCCTGTATTGACAGGCAAGTTCTTTACCTCTAGGGCCACCTGGGAAACTCATATGTGTGTGTGTGTGTCTATAAAGGGATTCATTTTCTTACTTAATTTAATATCCAGAAAATGATTTGTGTTATACTATTTTCTCTGATATAACAAGAGATTTTAATCTTGGCAGAGCTTGTATTGAATTGCTGACAGTATTCTTTCCTATATTTGATAACACTGAAAATCTTAGAATGGTCCCACTCTGTATCATTTGGTAGTGTTTATATTTTCTGTTCCTTTTACAGACCCTTTGTCTAATCAAGTGAAGTAAATAGGGTTTAAAGCTAAAAAAAAAAAATAAATAAAAAGCACACATATGAAAATCTCAGAAGATAAGCTGGCCAAGTTTCCAAAGTTATGTATTGTTTTTGCATTCCACCCACTGTCAGTTGTTGAATGCAGAACATTTGATTTGTGTACACTTAGTCATGAAAATCAACTTAAAAAATTTTTTTTTGCTGACTGTCTCGTCAAATTTGGGATCTGGCTTCTTCTGTATAATAAAGCAGCTTACTTGCTGTCTTTAAGAAAAGAAACATGCACATAGACTATAAAACACATTTTTCAACTCTTCTACTTTGGGTTTAAGATTTAGGTTTGCTGATTCTCTGAGTTACAATCAGTACCATTTATTGTTTTCATTGTATTCTCCTCAGTGACTGCCAAGTTGGTTAAATTGGTTCTTCTGGTATTCCTATCAATTCTTTACAGTATTTATAAGATTCTGTGAATAAGAGATTATACTTTCTAATTCCAAATTGTGATTGAAAGCCACATCTGCTCCCTTTTGTGTGGCACCATGTTTACCATCATTGTCATTTTATCCTTTTCTCCTGAATGGATGAGCACAGAACTCACCAATCAACATGTGATGCATTAAGCAGAGTATTTAAAAGTAAATACATACCTTCCTCTTCATCTCTGCCCTCTATCTATCCTAACCTTCACCCTTTCTTGGCTCTCACCTCCTAGGCAGGGGTCTTCAGATTATGAATGAACTGAATATTTTCTTTAAGTATCTGTATAATCAATTACAAATACAAATTTAGATACAAAAGGAAATATATATCTTCAGAATGAGATCATAATAACAACTTGCTAATTTTAAAAAGCTGGGACTTCCAAAGTGGTCCAAAGATGAAGAATCTACCTGCCAATGCAGGGGACACAGGTTCAGTCCCTTTTCCTGGAAGATTTCATATGCCTTGTGGCAACTGAGACCATGCAGGACAACTACTGAGCCCTCATGCCTAGAGCCCCTGCTCTGCGACAAGAGAAGCCACTGCAATGAGAAGCCTGCACACGGCCAGAGTGTAGCTCTCCTTTATCCCAACTAGAGAAAGCCTGCATGCAGCAATGGAGGTACAGTGCAACCAAAAATAAATAATTAAGCTGGAGAATTGCATACATCTCATAGTGCATATATTAATAATACTGAGAAGACTTTTATAGGATTCTTTATAATCCTGGAAACGTCCCTAAAGTAGGAGTTCTGAAGCTTCAGTCCTGTGACTTTGATGATCAGGCAGCACTAGCTCTCCAGCTCTTTTCCCCTCTCTTTCTGCTTGAGACACCCTGGCTCTTTGACATTCTTGCAGATCTCCAGGAACAGTCACATCTCAGCCTCTTGCACAGATTTTTCTCTCATCTCTTTTACCTCTTTGCTCAGATGTCATCTCATTGAGGACTTCCCTGAACACCATATTCAGAATTCCAAGAGCACTCTTCTTAAGAGCATTCCCTTTCTCCTACTTTATTTTTCTCCACAGCTTTCATCTCATTTTGAGTAGATGTTTCATTTAAGTATTGGCTTGTTCTCTAGTTATTAAGATGCAGGTTTCATGATGGAAGGAATTTTGTGCTTTTTTATTAAAGCATCTATTTGTCCTACTGCCTAAAAAATAAACTGTGTATAATAGACAGTCAATGAATGTGTTGAATATATATTCAATTATATGTGTAACAAAGTAACCATAATCAAAACATAACTAAATATTATTTGACCAAGGAGTGAAGGAGAGAGTGGAAAACAAACCATAAAAATTGTAAATAATAATAATAATAATAAGAAGAAGAAGAATCAGTAACCTGTGAGTAAAGAAGAAGAAAAAGACTTTCTTTGGGAAGACTGATCCAAACATTTTTATTTTCTGTGCTCCTCACCAAGTCAGAACATAAAATTTTATTTAATTTGTTGTTTTAGACTTAAAAAGATAGTTTATGAGATGAAAAATGTCCTCACCATATGAGGAACACTTACCTGGAGTTTAGACACAAGGACAAATAGATGCTTCAAAGTAGGTTGCAGTAGCAATTTAAGGGATTTTAACTTTGTGTTAATGATTCTTGGACTTGAAATTTTGTTTGTAGAAGTCAAGAGATACTCTCCTAATAAGCACTGCTGAGAAAATAAATATTTGTGTGCACTTTATTGTTAAAAGCTTTAGTGAGGCTCGATTTGCGAAAGCAAGCATAAGCATTCTTAAAAATCCATTTGCATATTCCAACATTTCTGAAAACTTTAGAGAAGAAACCATTAAACACAATTCACAAAACCTGTGGTTGTTTATAGATGATTTTTCCATGCCTACTAAATATACAAAAATATTTAGACATGCACCGTTTCCTTTTAAAACTCACTAGTAAAGAGACAATAGTAAAGTATGATTAATTTTAATCTTCCTCTTTTCCAGTATATTAGTTTTCTATTGATGCTGCAACAAATTGTCACAAATTTAGTGGCTTAAAATACACACATTGTTGTGTTATAGTTGTATGGTTGAGTTGTCTGACATGGGGTCACTGGGCTGAAGTCATACTGTCTGTCGGCAGGCCTGTGTTCCTTTGGGGGAAGCTCAGAGGAAAAAACTCACTTGCCCTTCGTCTTTTAAAAGTCTATCACATTCCTTGGCTTGTGACCTCCTTCCTCCAGTTGCTAAACCAGCAATGTAGTGTCACAGTTAGCTACTTTCTAACATCATGTCTCTTTCTAATGCCAGACAGGAAAGATTTTCCACATTTAAGGATTCATGTTAGTTTTGAACCACCTGGCTAACTCTAGCTAATCTTTTTAACTCAGACTTAAACTTAATTACCTCTGTAAAGTTCCCTTTGCCATTTAATTTAACATAATTACAGGTTTGGGGATTAGGGATTGGGAATCTTTGGGGGCTATTAGCAGGCCATTGCACTTAATCCTTAGAATGTTTCACATACCAGTTCAAACGGGCGTAAGCTATTTTTAAGAAAGCCCGTAAAGAGTCATATTGATACTTGATGTGCCTCAATAAGGGCTCCCCAGATGATGCTAGTGGTAAAGAACCTGCCTGCCAAAGCAGGTGAGTAAGAGATGTGGGTTCGATCCTTGAGTTGGGAAGATCCCCTGGAGGCAGGCATGGCAACCCACTCCAGTGTTCTTGCCTGGAGAATCCCATGGACAGAGGAGCCTAGTAGGCTACAGTCCATAGGGTCACAAAGAGTTGGATATGACTGAAGTGACTTTGCTAGCTAGCTATTCCCCATAAGTCCATAGATTTCAGATTTGTTACAATAGATAAAGAAGGCAGACTGAGTTCCTTCTTGTCTTCCTCCCCCTGCTCCTTTAGCTCTGGGAAGACAACACACAGGAACCCTTGCCCTAGCTCTTATCGCTTACCTACCATAAAACTGACAGGTCAGTTTTTTTTCATTTTTTTCTCAAGGTATTTTCAGACCTGCTTGGGATCCACACTGTCCTCTGGGAAAGCCTCATTCTGTGCATAATAAATCTTTTTGATCTCAGGTGGCCTCAACCTGCAGCAACTTGAAGCAGGAGTTCCTGGACAGAGACTGACGTTGTGCTGTGGCAGTGAGGAGCTTAGCCACTAGATTTTCAGTGGCCAGTGGGAAAGCCCTGGCCCATCAGCTGTGCAGACAAGAATTTCCACATGGAGACGGATAGTAGTGAAACAACAGAAGTTTTATTAGGAGAAAGGGTACATTGGGATAGACAAACAGGTGGACTCAGAGAGAGTTATACCCTCATGGTAGTTTGTATCACTTTTAGGGGTATTTCTTTTGACTTTCCTTTGGCCAGTCATCTTGCTTTGCCTAGTTCTGAGTATACATTTGGTGTATCTCAGGGTCCCTCCCTGTGTGCACACACATCTCTTAGTCAAGTTGGATTCTATCAAAGAGACCTATGAGAAGGTTGGCATCGCTTACTATAAGGTGATGCCCCCTCTTTTTTGTTCTTTCTGCACATCTGTAGTTGGGACGATCCCCTTGACTTTGAGAATGGAAAATACATGGTCTCTATCTTTAATCTGGGCAGGGCACAGTTCTTTCTCCTGCTATTTTGGAGTGTCTGTCCACAGGGGAGAAGCCAGCTGTTCACCCTGCCTGATTTTCATAACCTCCTGGTGTGTGGTGCCATCAGTGTTAATGTCTCAACAAGCTCTAGATGGGAGTCCATCCTGCCACAATCATCCTGGTACCTGGACTCTCCTCTTCCACGTTTGCCTCTTCCAAATCATTTTCCATTCTCCATTTAAAGCAAAAATGCTGTTCCTAAAGGGTTAATCGTCTTAAAAATTTAAAATTAATTGAATTGATCATTCTCACACAGTTAACTAGCTATAGCTATTGCTATCTCCTTTGAGTTTTTTGAATATTCTATTTTTTTCTTCTTTATCTCAGATCCTTTGAACATGCTATTCTTTATTCCTGAAATGATCTTCTTCCTCTTTGTCCTCTCCACATTTTAATTGGTAAATCATTTTTCTTTTTTTTTTTTTAAAGTTTACCCTAAGTGCTAAGAGAGGCTTTGCTGCCTGCCTTGCCTTCTGAAGGAAAGAGCACATATTTTCAACCTCAGTCCATAATTTGACTTCTTCAAAGGTTCACAGAGCAAAGAATGTCTCATATTTAAATTTACTCTTTATCACTAGGACCCAGCTGAGTATCTACTATATAATAAATATTATTAAATGAATGAATATTGCTGACTGACTGGTCAACTGATTCAGAAAGTGAGCCCTTGGTAGTGTATTTATGTCGAACTCAATCTCCCAACTCATCCCACCTTCCCCTTTCTCCCTAAGTCCCAACGTCTGTTCTGTCTGCACATCTATTCCTGCCCTGGACCTAATTTCATCTGTACTCTTGTCTAGATTCTACATACATGTGTCAATACACAATATTTGTTTTTCTGTTTCTGACCTCGCTCTATATGACAGACTCTAGGTCCATCCATATCATTGCAAATGACTACCATGAGTAAAATAGACAGCTAAAGGGAACCTACAGTATAGCACAAGGAGCTCAACTTTGTGTTCCACAATGACCTAGATGGTTGGTGTTGGGGATGGGATGGGAGAGGGGCCCAAGAGGGAGACGATATATGTATGCATATAGCTGATAAACTTCATTGTACAGCTGAAAACTTACACAACATTGTAAAGCAATATATTTCAATAAAAATAAATAAATATTTAAAAAAAAAGAAAAAAGAAATTGAGCCCTTAATTAAGGAAAAGTGTTATACAGGTGACAAACAATTATGTGGAAGAAACTCACCTGGCTGGATGGCATGGAACTGGTTGCAGTCACACACAAAACAAATACTAGTCCAAAACAAGCAAGCAGTAGACAAAAACTACCAGCTTGGAATGAACAGAGTGCTAAAAGCTACAGGCATTTTCTTCTTCTTTATGCTAACTGGAAAGTAAGCAGATGCATCTAAATGTCTGAAAAAAATTTTCCTTCACCCCTGAGGCTGGGAAGGTGGAAATACAATGAGTATGATGAAGGCAGCTGTTGTGTTTCTCAGAAGGCGAATCAGAATGCATAAAACGATTCTTTACTAAAAGTGAAAACCACAGCCCCTGCCTTTTCTGTTTCTTATATCAAAACAGAATATCCCCTTCCAGTAGAGGATTATACATTAATATCCTTCACTTGATATATAAGCATCTTTTACTCAATATAGAGACCTGATCCCTGAAAGAATGAGTATGCCTCATGAATAACAACAGAAATGTGTATGCCTATGATTATTGATCTTATGCACACTTGTATATAAAAATGAAAATTGAGAAGGTCCTTTGTTTTTCCACTTCCCAGACAGGAATGCAGAACCTTTATCTATTGAACTTGACTCATATGCAAGTAAGAAATTACCAGTACTCCTGATAAGATAAGGAATTAATATTTTTTATCAATGCAATATTGTCATTATCTAAAGCAAGGTCTTCAAACCTAGAGTTAATACATGTTTTTAAAATGTTCTCATCCTGAAGGAGCTATGATAGATATAAAAAGAAGACTGGAAAGAAAGGGAGACAGCAATCAAGACAAATTGTTCCAATTATTGAGTTTTTGCTTAGAATGTGAAGTGAATGTAGAAATAAATTTGATGTGCTTTGAGATAGTCATTGACATTGAAGTGTTTTATATATGATTATTTTAACTGATATTTATTATCCCAACAATCATAATTATTCAAATGTATGATTCTTTATAAATCTAGCTTGATTTATGAGCCTTTCCTTATTTTACCAGTTAGATTTAAAAATTAGTTGATTTGTAATGTCTGTTTGCTGTGTGGAATTAATTTTGCGGTGTTTTGTGCACAAACCAGTAGTAGCTGATCTGAGAAACAGTAGTTTCTGATCTGTGGCCCTGCCAGAGAGAGGATAATGGGAAACTGTGCTTGGCTTTGAGGTCTCCCTGGGCTACTGTGAATATCCTTACTTCATCGTTCTTGTTGTATAGTATCTTTTTCCTTCACTAAATAATAAAATTATAAGTACTGTCATTTTGGGTCTGGTGAATCGTCTTTATCTATCAAACATTGTTTGACTAACAACATTAACACCCTCCCCAATAAATCATTTTGGATTTTCTAACTGCACAAGTATGTAATCTCCAAAATCAATTTTATTTAGCCATTTACTCTTTATATTTCTAAAGTATTTTTTTAAATTATTGTGAATAGCACTTTTAGAAACTATCATAAACAATGGTAGATATCCTTTAATTTTATTCTTAATTTGGTGAGAATGTATCCAGTATTTTCTTAGTATTTTGTTTTGCCAACATTTTAAAGGATTTTTTTAATATTGTTTGAGATTGAGCTCTATATATTTTTCTTTTTATGTGAACTTTTTATAAAAAAATGTTGAGACTTTCTCTTCATTTTTTAAAATATATTCTGAACATTTTAAAGTGTTATACTCATCTGTATTTAAAAACTTTGGATTTGGAAGAATTCCTTTGTTAGATTATCTAGATTCAGTGTTTCTAAGAAGAATATTTTGATAATATCCTGTACTTCTATAAGTTTCTATTTTCTTTATAATTTGGCTCAATTTTAGGTGAATTCTATTTTTTATGAAACATTATCCAATGAACCTTTTTTTTTTTTTTTAATTTTACCTACATGGAGTTGAGCAAATTTTAATTCATGTTGTTTCTCAAGTATCTGTAATTACTTGCCCCTTAATTTTTGGTATTTTAGCATTTATGTCTTTTCCTTTTTTTCTTGAACAAATTAGCTTGCCAGATACATATAAACTTTGTTTCTGTTTGTTTCTCTATTATTAGTTCTTTTTGTTTTTTAATTAAATAAATTAAAATTTTAAATTTTATTTCTGCTTTTTACTGTAAGATTTTTAGATTATTGTTTAATAAATCTAGAGGTGTATCACATAACAAAAATTGTACTACCTTGATATTAAATAAGCAAATATAAAGCCATGGTTAACTCAGGAAAAGTGAACATTAAAACCAAATCAGAAAGGAACTCAAAAACTCTCATAAAAGCCTATGCCTTAAGACATATTGAATATCTCCTGGAAACAGTGTCTAGGGGAAAACTCAGACTTCATTGTCTATATTTCACTTACTCATAATGATTAAAAATAATTTTATTAGCTTGAACAGTAAGTACTTTGAGAAATAAAACAAAATAAGGCTATAAGTCTAGGAATCATAGAAAAATGTTTAATTAGTAACTTAAATTAACAAACAAGACAATTTTAAAATTAGAACTGCTATATAATTCAAGAGCTAGATCCAAATATTAGTGGATAAAAGAATAAATTTCTGGTGGATCACACAGTAAAGAATCCACTTGCAATGCCTGAGATCTGGGTTTGATCCCTCGGTTGGGAAGTTCCCTTGGAGAAGGGAATGGCAACCCACTCCAGAATTCTTGCCTGGAGAATTCCCTGGACAGAGGAGCTTGGCAGACTACAGTCCATGTGGTCGCAAAGAGTTGGGCATGACTGAGTGACTAACACTTTCACTTTCAAAGAAGGAATTAGCCAAAGGAATCATTTTATTTTATTTGGTTTTCAATATAATGATTCACAGTTTTTAAAGATTTCACTTCATTTGTAGTTATTATAAAATATTGACAATACTCCCCTTGTTGTACTGAATCTTTATAGCTTATTTTATACTTTATAACTTGTACCTCTCACTATCCTACACCTTTATTTCTCTTGCCCCTTTCTATCTCCACTGGTAACCACTAGTTTGTTCACTATATATGTGAATCTGTTTCTTTTTTATTATACTCATTAATTTGTTGTACTTTTTAGGTTCCACATATTCCACAAATATCATACAGTATTTGTCTTTCTCTGTTTTACATATTTCATTAGCATAATACCCTCTGAGTCCATCCATGTTGCTGCAAATAGCATAAATTCATTCTTTTTTACAGCTATGTAGAATTCCATTGTATATATATGTCACATCTTTATCCATTCATCTGTCGATGGACACTTAGGCTACTTCCATATCTTGGTAATTGTAAATAATGCTGCTATGAATATTGGGGTGCATGTACCTTTTCAAATTAGTGTTTTTGTTTCTTTTGGATATATACCCAGGAGTAGAATTGCTGGGTCATATGGAGGTTCCATTTTCAATTTTTTGAGAAACCTCCATACTGTTTTCCATAGTGGCTGCATCAATTTACATACACACTGATAGTATAAAAAATTCCCCTTTTCTCCATATCTTCGACAATATTTGTTATTTGTCTTCTTTTTGATGATAGGTGTTCTGATTGGTGATGCATTATTACAGTTTCGATTTGTGTTTGTCTGATGAATAACAATGCTGAGATTCTTTTCATGTGCCTGTTTGCCATCTGTATTGTCTTTTGGGGAAAAATGTCTATTAGGTCTTCTGCCCATATATCTAAGGCTTCTCTGGTGGCTCAGAGGTAAAGTGTCTGCCTGCAGTGCAGGAGATGAGGGTTCAGTCCCTGCGTGGGAAAGATTCCCTGGAAGAGGGCATGAAAACCCACTCTAGTATTCTTGCCTGGATAATCCCATGGACAGAGGAGCCTGGTGGGCTATAGTCCATTGGGTCTTGAGAGTTGGACATGACTGAAGAGACTGAGCATGTATGCACACCCATTTTTAATTAGATTTTTTTTTATGTTGAGTTGTATGAGCTGTTAATATATGTTAGATATTAATCACTTATCAGTCATGTCATTTGCAAATACTTTCTCCCATTTAGTAGATTTTGTTTTTTCTATGGCTTCCTTTGCTGTACAGAAGATGCTAAGTTAATTAGTTCCCATTCATTTATTTTTAGTTTTATTTATTTTACTTTAGGAGATAGATAAAAAAAAAATACTGTTATGATTTATGTCAAAGAATGTTCTGCCTATGTTTTCTTCTTGAAATTTTATACTATGCAGTCTTATAAACAATTTGAATTTATTTTTGGATATGGAGTTAGGGTTCTAATTTCATTCTTTTACATGTAGTTGCCAACCCAGTTTTCCCAGCACCACTTATTGAAGAGACTGTCAGTTCTCCATTGTATATTCTTTCCTCCTTTATCATAGAGTAATTGACCATAAGTGTATGAATATATTTCTTGGCTCTCTAAATCATTTTAAAAGGCAAAGAAATCAGTTTGAAAATTCTCTAAATATTAGTAACAAAAAGACAAATAATACTCATAAATATCAATGACTCTGAAGGCCTGATAAATTTCATCAGTAATCAAAAACATACTAAAAGTCACAAATTACCCCTTTCTGCTCAAATTTGCAAACAATAACAAAAAAAGATATTTCAAACTGTGGTCACATAATAAATCACAGACAGTGTTGTGGGAGTGTTGCATGGAGATTGCATTTCTGTTTTTATTAGTTTCTTGAGCAGGCAGACATGTGATGTCAATAGCACCACTTTTCACTGCGACTGGAAACAGAGCAGTATTATTATAGTCTTACATAATAAGTTGCCTCTTTGATGCAACACTCCTGAGCTTATCTAGAGCAAGATCAGCAACCTTGTCTGCAGAGAGAAGACAGAGAGACAGTGAGGTTGGCAAGTTTGCCTCCCCAGGGGACACTGCTGGTCAGGGGGTCATTGGCTGACAAAGCTCCACTAAGGATCAGGCCACTTCGTTTGAGGAAATTGGCTGCATTCCTTTTTTGTTCAGAACAGAGAGAATCCCTATCCCTGCTTTCAGTCAGCCCTAGCTGGTTTCTGAGATTTAGACACCTGAAGGATGAGAGAGAACAGGAGGTTAATTCAGCAATTCTGTAAATAGTTCAGTACCAGAAGTGTTTGCTAAATAACAAAGCCACTGCTTTCCCCAGAGACAGGGAAGTGAAGACAAAGTATTTTAGAAACACAAAGTGCAATCTGATGAGGATGGTGTTGGCATTTGGCCAAGCATGAACTCTACAAAGACCATAACGCTGGGCCTGCCTGTGGCTTTCTTTATAGCTTTAGTTCTCTGGATTAAACTGTACTGGTCCATCAACTCAAGAATCTTAGATGTGTCCCTCTCTTTTAGTCCTGTAGTCTTTTTATGGATAGCTTTCTAGGAGAACAGATGACAGTCATTAGCCTATAACTAAGAGTGAATTTCAACAGGACAGCCACAGCAATTACTTCAGTGTGAAAGGATAAATGTTGACATATCACAAGCTAAAATGGCTCCTGGAGCAACTCTGGAAATTCAGAATAAACATAACAGGGCCACGTGAAGAATGGAGATTATAGAATTTGGGGAGATTGACTACTAAAAGATGGGATGTGCCATCTGCTATTCCAGCCAGGAGCAGCTCTGCATGTGCTTATTGCATTGAATAAGTCTGCAATGCTGCCTAGTGGAAGCCTCAGTGAAAAGGCAATTTCTTAAAACTTGAAAATATTTCCTTTGATGAGAGAGAAGGTTGGTGAATTTAGGCTTCTCCCATACTCTGATCTGGCTCACCAGAGCAGCCAGGATGCTCTTAGGGCTTGCAATGGACTTGCCAGGTGTGGTAAAGATCCTGCCTGCCAATGCAGGAGACATGAGAGATGTGGGTTTGATCCTTGGGTCAGAAAGATCCCATGGCGGAGGGCATACCAACCCACCACAGTGCTCTTGCTGGGAGAATTCCATGGACAGAGGATCCTGGTGGACTACAGTCCATGGGGTTGCCAAGAATCAGACAAGACTGAAGCAGCTTAGCATACACGTACACAGAGCTGGCAATAGTCAGGATATGGAACCACTAGAACACCGCTACATGCCTATAACTGTCAAGAACACAGGAAGTATAGTATCATGCTGTGAGTGGGACAAGAGACATTGAAGTCACAATTACAACATTCATCGGAGATGTTTTGAAGAAACCCATCAGATGAGCCAGAGAAACACTGTGGTAAACTCCCACTATTAGACATGTCCTATCTTGAGATTTAGCACATGGGATCTCAGTGTACATACGAAAATGAAAGTCACTCAGTCATGTCCCACTCTTTACGAACTCAGACCATGGAATTATCCAAGCCAGAATACTGGAGTGAGTAGCCAGTCCATTCTCCAGGGGATCTTCCCAACCTGGGAATCAAACCCATGTCTCCAGCACTGAAGGCATATTCTTTACCAGCTGAGCTACCAGGAAATCTCCCAGTGAATATATAATTGGGGGTTTCTGCTGAGTTCACAATTACTCATAATCAGCCAGGGGAAAAGTACTCCATCCTTGTTTTCTGCTTTCTAGTCAAAATCATGATTATGTACCATCTGCTAATGCACTATAAAATGTGACTAAGAGGTGTGGTCTTTCAATGTTTTGCTGTTTGTGTGTTTTCTGCATGTTTTCTTTCTTTAAGGGGGTGGGCGGTTTCTGTGCCACCTTAAAGAATATTTAAAAATAATGTGCCTCTCTTATTCATTACAAATGGCAAACAGCAGTGGCCACAGGACTGGAAAAAGTCAGTTTTCTTTCCAATTCCAAAGAAAGGCAATGCCAAAGGAAGTTCAAACTCCTGCACAATTGCATTCATCTTACACGCTAGCTAAGTAATAATCAAAATTCTCCAAGCCAGGTTCACAACAGTGTATGAATTGTGAACTTCCAGATGTTCAAGCTGGATTTAGAAAAGGCAGAAGAACCAGAGATCGAGTTGCCAATATACATTGAATCATCAAAAAGCAAGAGAGTTCCAGAAAAACATCTACTTCTGCTTTACTGGCTACGCCAAAGCCTTTGACAGAGTGGATCACAGCAAACCATGGAAAATTCTTAAAAAGATGGGAATACCAGACCACTTTACCTGCATCCTGTGAAATCTGTATGCAGGTCAAGAATCAACGGTGAGAATTGGACATGGAACAACAGACTGGTTCCAAATCAGAAAAGGAGTAAGTCAAGGTTGTATATTGTCACCTTGCTTATTTAACTTCTACACAGAGTACATCATGTGAAATGCTGGGCTGGATGAAGAACAAGCTGGAATCAAGATTGCCGGGAGAAATATCAATAAACTCAGATATGCAGATGACACCACCCTTATGGCAGAAAGCAAAGAAGAACTAAAGAACCTCTTGATGAAGGTGAAAGAGGAGAGTGAAAAATTGGCTTAAAGCTCAACATTCAGAAAACTAAGATCATGGCATCTAGTCCCACCTCATTTCATGGCAAATAGTTGGGGAAACAGTGAGAGACTTTATTTTGGGGGGCTCCAAAATCACTGCAGATGGTGACTGCAGCCATGAAATTGAAAGACCCTTGCTCTTTGGAAGAAAAGCTATGACCAACCTAGACAGCATACTAAAAAGCAGAGACATTACTTTGCTGACAAAGGTCTGTCTAGTTAAAGCTATAGTTTTTCCAGTAGTCATGTTTAGATGTGAGAGTTGGACCATAAAGAAAGCTGAGCATTGAAGAATTGATGCTTTTGAACTGTGGTGTTGGGAAGACTCTTGAGAGTTCCTTGGACTGCAAGGATATCCAACCAGTCCATCCTAAAGGAAATCAGCCCTGAATATTCATTGGAAGGACTGATGCTGAAGCTGAAACTCCAATACTTTGACCACCTGATGCAAAGAACTGACTCTTTGGAAAAGACCCTGGTGCTGGTGAAAGGTTGTTGCTGAATGATAAGATGCCCGGATTCTTGGCCTCCAGAGGAGATGAATTCAATCCGGGGCCAGAGACGAGGCTGGATCACTCAGAGATTTTGTGTGATAAAGTTTTATTAAAGTATAAAGGAGATAGAGAAAGCTTCTGACATAGGCATCAGAAGTGGGCAAAAGAGTACCCCCCTCCTAGTCTTTAGCTGTATGTTATATAGTCACTCACAGTCTGTTAATGAAAGAAAGGAATGTCATAAAATTTAGAATGGCACCAGATAATTCATCCCTGGCCATTAAACGATTGACTTGAATCTTGTAGAAGGGCAGAATACCAACAAATAGTTTTATTTACATAGATTAGGGGAACAATATCTGAGTAATTAAGTTAGGCCTTTGGCGGAACCAACTTGAAGATAGAATCTGGGGTACATTAACATTAGCTTAAGACAACATTTCCATAAGAAAAAAAAATGTATTGGTTAACTCAACGTTTGAGAGTAGTTAGCTTCAGGTGAGACCAGGTGTCATGGCAACGCAGCATTTTAAGAGAAACCTCCTTTTAAATTTGTATAGAGAAGAAAAAATGTCGCTGTTTTTTTTTTTTTTTCTCCTGCCGCTTAAGAGAGATAAAAATGTCTGGCACCTGCAGCCTCTTTCCTCCATTTGGAGACCCCTGGCCTTCCTGTCTGTTACCCTCTCACTGGGAAAGATTGAAGACAGGAGAAGGGGACAACAGAGGAAGTGATGGTTGGATGGCATCAACACCTCAATGGACATGAGTTTGAGTAAGCTCCAGGAATTGTTGATGGACAGGGAAGTCTGGCAAGCTGCAGTCCACGGGGTCACAAAGAGTTGGACATGACTGAATGACTGGACTGAACTGAACTGATTATTCATTAAAGAAGGCTGCATCTATTCCAATAGTTGGGAGCACTGGAATTTTTTTCCCAGGGATATTAAAGATTGTAGGATTTTGGAGAAATTGGGCTTTTCTTGTTTGTAAAGTGGAGAAGGGCTGTTGTTAAAGGGAAGATGGGAAGAGAGGACAGACGTCTTGGGAGAAAGTCCATATAATGGCAGAAGATCTGAAAATGTGTTTCCCTGAAACTGATGGTACCCATAGAGTCTCTTGGAATGTAGCCTAGTTTAAACACACCTGCCATGGGGGTTCAAATATTTGTAAAACTGAGTTTCAGTAGTGATACTACATATTGAAAGCAGAAAATTGCCCTCTTTGAACCCAAAGAAAATTGTTTAGTTATCAAATCTGTGACTGCAAAAGAGAAAGAAGGAAAATTTGTTAGTCAACAAGGAATGAAACTCATGATAAAGCTCAAAGCTAAGAGGCTGAGGTACTTTGGGGAAACTATAAAAGTTAGAGATAAGATTAAATATGACCTGAGTATAGAGGACCCAACTGGAAGAAATAAATAGAGCTCCATTCTCAGTCTAGGGAACCATCTGCAGCAGTGGTTTCCTATCCAGATTGCATATTAGAATTAAAATTCCTTGGTGGACTTTAAAAACTACCAATGCCGGGGGCTCACCCAAGACCAATTAAGTTAGAATCTTTGTGGTTGGGACCTAGGATTTGAATATTTGAGAATTTCCCCCCAGGGGATTCTAAAGTGCAGCATAGTTTGAGAATCATTGTTTTAGATCATTTTGATCTAGGAGAATTGTGTAATTGAACAAGACTTGATGAAATAGAAAAAGAGAAACTGCTTGTAGTTTTAAGATAATAGAAAAATGAAATTAATATGAGAATAATGAGACTTATGGGCAAGAGTGAATTTTGCCCTACTCCCCCTTACAATTTGAGAAAGAAGTTAGAAATTAGAAAGAATAAATGCATTTTGAAGTCATACTTCCTTATATAGCTGAAAAGAAATATATTTGAAAGGTTGGGCAAGAGTCATATTTTTATAAATGCTAAGCAAAAAAATTTAAGCAAATGTTTGTGCAAAAGCAGACTTTCAACAAAATTAATTATACTAGAAAAAAATGTGCTACAATAAGACAACTGCATTAAGTTGGCTCCCTATGATGGAATATAATGCAGTTATTAAAATATTTTCATATGACATTCAAACTTATATCCTAAACCATGAATATTTTTAAGGCACTGGATAATATTTCATCTAAAATATATTTGTGTTTATGAGTGTGTATGAACATGCTTGAATGTGTCTGCATACATGCGAATGTATATGATTTCCAAAATATCAACTAAAGCTATTGATTGGTTTCTTAATTTTCTTTCTGTGTTTCTATATTTAGCTTTCTTCTTCAACTGGACAATGAGAATGTCTGTTTAAATCTAAATGTTCAATATTTTTCAAAGACTGAGTAGGAATAAAATTAGTCACATCCTGGTGACTCATTGAGTGATACAAGTGTGGCCTATTTTAAAACAAATCTTCAAGATAAAGGATGCTCAATAAATGCTCAAATGTGTACATTTCTCTCAATTTCATACATTTGCTTCTAAGATGATATACCTAGAAAGGAGTGTATGCATGTGGGTGATTAATAATTTCCTGTAGGCATTTATTAAGTACATACTTGTAGTACACACTTATAGTAGCTTTTATGATTCAAATTTTCCTGAGTGTTTTCTAAGAACATAGTTAAGCATGTGAAGCTTTTTAATAAAGTATTCTAGGGTACAGTATTCACTTTTATTTAAATAATAATATTTGATCATGATTAATCATTTTTATTTAGGTAAAAGAAAAATGAGAGAAAAATCTGTAAGACATGTATGTGTTACTCACTCAGTTTTGTCTAATTCTTTGCGACCCCATGGACTGTGGTCATGGGATTCTCCAGGCAAGATACTGGAGTGAATTGCCATTTCCTTCTCCAGAGGATCTTCCCAACCCAGGGATTGAAACCAAGTCTCCCGAATTGCAGGCAGATTCTTTACCATCTGAGCCACCAGGCATAAAACATTTTAAAAATCTATAAAATGATAGATTTTATATATAAGATATATACATAACATGATAATTGCTATTATTTTGTATATTCTCAGAATTTGTTTTAGAAATATACTTTAATCTGCTTTACTGATGTAGAATTGATATCCACAAAATTCACAAGTATGTCTATTAAGTTTTAAGAAACTTATATAGTTGTGTAGACACCATCACATTCAAGCTACGGAATATTTGAAAGTGGAAGTATTAGTTGCTCACTCTTCTCCAACTCTTTGTGACCCCATTGACTGTAGCACTCCAGACTGGGATTTTCCAGGCAAAGATACTGGAGTTAGTTACCTTTTCCTTCTCATCCCAATTCTGATTTCAATGGAATCAGATATTGTGTAGTCTTTTGTATCTGCTTCAATTCACCTAGCATAACATTTTACTAATCATTCGTGCTGTTGTGTGTATTAGTAGTTCAATATTCATTTATTTCTAGGTAATCTCATTCTTTGGGTAGTCCACAATTTCTTTGTTCATTCACCTGTTGAAGGGCATGCTTTTTTTTTTTTTTTTTTTAACCCAGCTCCAATTTTTTTGTCTATTAGGAATAAAATTGTTATCTATAGCCTACTATAATTATCTCTTTGAACATTTTTTTCTTGGATGAATACCTAGGAGCAGAATAACTAGGTCTTACGGTCAACATGTATTTAAACTTATATAAAATGGCCAATTTTTTTTTATAATTATACCTTTTTTCATTCCTTCTTAGACTGAGTGCTAGTTCTTCCATATTTTCATCAATAATTCACATTTTAAGTCTTTTTTTTTTTTTTTACTTTTCACTAGTTTAGTGAGGGTGAAACAGCATCTCATTCAACTTTTAATTTGTAACTTCTTAATGATTAATGATATTGGGTTATTTTCACATATTTATTTCACTGGCTTATTGTTCACTCAGATCAGTCAGTTCAGTTCAGTCGCTCAGTCATGTCCGACTCTTTGCAACCCCATGAATCACAGCACACCAGGCCTCCCTGTCCATCACCAACTCCCGGAGTTTACCCAAACTCATGCCCATCGAGTTGGTGATGCCATCCAGCCATCTCATCCTCTGTCATCCCCTTCTCCTCCTGACCCCAATCCCTCCCAGCATCAGGGTCTTTTCCAACGAGTCAACTCTTCGCATGAGGTGGTCAAAGTATTGGAGTTTCAGCTTCAGCATCAGTCCATCCAATGAACACCCAGGACTGATCTCCTTTAGGATGGACTGGTTGGATTTCCTTGAAGTCCAAGGGACTCTCAAGAGTCTTCTCCAACACCATGGTTCAAAAGCACCAATTTTTCGGAGCTCAGCTTTCTTCATAGTCCAACTCTCACATCCATACATGACCACTGGAAAAACCATAGCCTTGACCAGATGGACTTTTGTTGAGAAAATAATGTCTCTTCTTTTGAATAGCTGTCTAGGTTGGTCATAACTTTCCTTCCAAGGAGTAAGTGTCTTTTAATTTCATGGCTGCAGTCACCATCTGTAGTGATTTCAGAGTCCAAGAAAATAAAGTCTTGGTCTACTTTATGTCAATATACACTGACTTAATGATGTCGCTTTATACTAAGTCTTGAGATCAAGTAGTACTTGTTTTTATTTTTTTTTCCCTTTCCTAAAATATTTGCTATCTTTTATATTTCCATGCACATTTTAGAACTGGCTTGTCAAAAGTATGTCAAATAAAATTTTTCTGGGATTGTGTTGGATATATAGAAAAATTTGAGTAGAATAAATATCATAACACTAAGTTTTTTTTCTTGATTATCTATCTATGATCATCTACTTAGAGCATCTTTAACTTCTCTCAGTAATGTAGTTTAAAGTGTATAGATGCTACACACATTTTCTTAAATAAATTCCTATTTGTTTTTTTTTTTTGGTATTAATATAATTATACTATTTTATTTAAATTTTAATTTCCAGTTTCCCTTGCTATTATATAGAAGTAAAATGTGTTTATATATTGACCTTATTTCTTGCAACTTTGAATATTACTAAACTAACTTGTTCAAGAAATTTGTTTCTAGATTTTTAAAAATAATTTTCTCTGTCATGTAAGTTGTTAATAGAGTCTCCCTCTTTAATTATATGTCTTTATGTTTTTATTTGCTTTTGCATGGCACTGACCATAACATTAAAAAAAAAAAAATCATTAGAGTGTACACCCTTCTATTGCTTCTATTCTCAGAGAAAAAATTTCAGTCTTTAACTATTAAGTATTATGTTAACCATAAGTTTATTGCAGATGTCCTTTTTTGGGCTGAAGAAATTCTCTTTAATACCATATTTTGGAGAACTTTGTTTATAAACTTATAAATGTATATTGAATTTGTCAAATCTATAATGCAAATTATGTTTTTAAAAATGTTTTTAACATTCTATTACATTGATTTTATCTTGATTGATTTTAAAATGCTGAACCAACTTTGCACTAATGAACTAGAAAATGAATGAATTGAAAGTAGAGACAGTGAATGTGTGTCGGCTGTGGATTAACTATATAAATGAGATAGAAGCATTCTAGCAATGAAGGAATTAGAATGAGTGATGGAAGGCTAAGAGGTACTGGTTGATGTATGTGGTGTTCGCTATTTATATTCTGAATATGAGGTAGCTAGTGATGATGATAAATTTTGACGTATGTCCTGGCAATTGAAAGAAATGTTCACGGAAATTGAAGAGGTCACTATACTCAGAAGCTAAGGGAACAGAAAGATATACACTTGAATACAATTATCACCAAAATAAGATGGTAATTGTGGGGTAAAGAGGAAGGCATTGATTTAAAACTGAGCATATTCAATTAATAATAAGTAATCAGAAGGTGAATAGATGTAAAAAGAATGAGAAGAGGGTGTCCTAGTATTCTAGTGAACAGAGATGCTGCCAGAAGTCAAAATGAGGCTTAGACTCATTCAAACTTAAGACAGTTGAAATAAGTTTCTAGGAAACTGACTTTTGCTTCACTTAGCCTTGTCAAAACTAACAAGGTATATGTTGGCTTTATTTTATACCAGTTACTTGCAACTGGTGGACAGACAGGCTCACCAGTCAGAGTTTCCATGACAATTTGCTTCCTGAGTATTGATAGCAGACTTATGATGCCTCATGAGAACCCTTAGTTAAATTTACAGGGGTTAGTAAAAATCAGTCATTTTTAAAAATTAAATTATATATACTACTACTTTGTTATATTAAAACAAAGCTAATACTCAAATTCATCATTATTAAGTTCTTAATTACCATACTACATTTTGCTATTTCTTCTGACCTTGAGATTAGGTCCATTATACCTATAAGACTTAAAAGTTGTATATCAGTTTGCTTCTGCTCACCTCTTCCCAACTCTACACTGAGTAACATTACACTAACAGCTTAAAAATTGACCAGATTATGAGTCTTTACCCATATAAATTGTCAAATATTACCAATCTAAGCTTTCCATACTGCTTGGTTGATTTCCAGGCTTATTAAAAAGTGACAAAATACCCTGTTTATGTATATTAAAGTTTTTGCACCTGGGGCCATTAAAATGTCACTATTACAGCTATTTTGAGAATATTTTTCTATTTTTTGAAAGCCACTATCTAATTTAGCAAAGAAGTTACACACACCATTGCAAAATAATGCAGTTATGATATATAGTTCTCTGTGGTCTCTGTTGTCCTACTTATTTATGTAAATAAAAATATCAACCAACATCCGGTATTCTTTGGAGGACTTTTCTCATTTGCAAACTCAGTTGGCTAGAAATACAAGAATTAAGCAATAATTAACAAACACTTTCTGTAAGAATCAGTGGTGATATAGAATTTATAATAAAGATTGTGGTATATTTTATTATTCTTTATATACTGGGCACTACCCCACCTTTTTATGAGTAACATTAATAGCAACCCTTTTACACTGTGTGTATGAACACACATACCCACACACCACCTAGTTTGTATGTGATAGGTTCTCATCAGAGTGCTGATACTTCAAATGCTGTTTGCTATAGAAATAAAATAATTGGGGCAAATGATGGCATTAATCAGCAGATTCTCTACCCAAAGAGGAATTCTCTTCCAATATGAAGAACCTAATTTTTAATTTGTTTTTCTGCCAGGTTTGTGGGGCCCACTCTCTTTAATTGTGTAAAGCTGATGCATTTGGAGCCTGCACTCCGCAGCTTTATCTACCAGCAAGCTGGGTAGTTATTGCAACTGTCCCAGGTCTGGATATATAGCAGAACTCTGCAGTTTTACTTGGAGCTCACAGTAATTAAAACATTTTATTGTGAATGGCGGGGGATGGCGGGGTAGAAAAAGATGAAAAGAGCTCTGGAAAAAAATTCCTTTTTTTCTTTCTTTTTGGGGAGGCAAAATTTTATTGGCTTGAAAAATCTCCCATTTGAGAGGGAGAGTGTTCTCAGGGAAAATCTTGGAGCCTCCAGTGCTGAAGACGTGGCAATGATTCTTGAGAATGTAACACTTACTAACCCATGATTTTCATAATTCATTCTGGGAACATTTTTGTGATGAACAAAAAATCATAGAACTAAAGTCACATCAAACTACTCTTTCATTTGCATGTCTAGAATATCATAAGTCACAAAATATCAAAATACCTCTCAAAACTCACTTTTCTTTTTTACTTTTCTACTCAGTAGTTTTAAACACTGACCCTCTCTACTCAAAACTTTACAGACAAAAGTTCTTTCTTTATTAAAATAATCTTTTCTTCACCAATTACTGCTCTCTAGGATTCCTGCCTAAAGAAAGGGAATGAAGAGACAGGTTAAATGAAAAATATGTCCTTGAGTCAGATAGCCCATGTAGATATCCTGATTCTACCACTTAGTAGTTTTATTGCAGGAAGGGCCTTCCTGCAGGGCTTTCCTTCCAGGGCCCGAAACTGGGCTCTTGTCTAACACTCAGAAATGAATTGTCCGAGGAGACACATGGGCTGACAAAGCAAGAGATTTTATTGGGAAAGGGCACCCGGGTGGAGAGCAGGAGGGTGAGGGAACCCGGGAGAACTGCTCTGCCGTGTGGCTTGCAGTCTTGGGTTTTATGGTGATGGGATTAGGTTCTGGGTGGTCTTTGGCCGATCATTCTAATTCAGAGTCTTTCCTGGTGGCGCACGCATCACTCAGCCAAGATGGATGCTAGCGAGAGGGATTCTGGGAAGTGGACGGACACGCGGTATCTCCTTTTGACCTTTCCCGAATTCTTCCAGCTGGTGGCGGCTTATTAATTCCTATTCCTTATCAGGATCTCCTGTCATAAAACGACTCATGTAAATGGTTACTATGGTGCCTGGCCAGGGTGGGCAGTTTCAATCAGTGTGCTTCCCCTAACAGTTTTGTAAACCTCCTAGTGGTTTCTTATCTTTAAACTAGGCTAATAATAATATTGGGCTTTCCAGGTGGTGCTAACGGTAAAGAACCTGAGTGTCAATGCAGAAGACATAAGAAACACTGGTTGATCCCTGGGGTGGGAAGATCCCCTGGAGGAGAGCATGGCAACCCTCTCCAGTATTCTTGCTTGGAGAATCCTATGGACAGAGGAGCCTGGCAGCCTATGAGTCCATAGGGTCTCAAAGAGTCAGACATGACTCAAGAAACTTAACATGCACGCAATAATAACATCAGCTCAAGGGTCTGTTGTAATGATCACTAAAAAGGGCTAAAAAAGAGTTTGACATAGAATGAATATTTAAGAAGTATCAGCTATTATGTAGCTTTTCTTCTTTCCTTCTGACTGACTGGTGAACAATTTCTGGCAAGGAGATGGGAGGGATGCAAGATTTAAATAGAGGAAGCAACACTGGGAACCTGTTTAAAATATTACTATTAAAATCTGCACAAAATGTATTTTAGGAGCCCATGCAGAAAAAAAAAAAAAAGGGTGAATTTCAAAATTAGAAGTTTTAGAGAGAAAGAAAATCCCCTCTTCAGTGCTATTTATGCTCTGGTTTTACCTCACTATTGAGCAACTGGAGAGACACATTATTGTAAAATTCTTCATCATTATGTGCATTTCAAATATTTTACTTTTTGTTAAAATTTACATCACTTTCCAAAATATTGTATTGGATTTTAAATAAGAAACATAGTATCCTTCAGTCTTTTGCCTCAAGTGGTGTGTATGTAATATACAGCTCTCTTCCTTCATCAAATGCAGCTTAATCACACATTATAAAGGAACCCCCAACTCCAGACTTATATATCTTCATTAAAGCACAGAATAATATTTTTAAAGTCACATGTATCTGGGCACTAGGGTTAATACACTCGTGTTGAAGTTCAAATGTTTTCATATTTAATTTTAAATTGTGTACTAATACCTCCATTGTCTTCCCTTGGATCAGATGGTAAAGAATCTTCCTGCAATGCAGGAAACCAGGATGCAATCCATGGGTCAGGAAGATTTCCTGGAGGAGGAAATGGCAACCCACTCCAGTATTCTTGCCTGGAGAATTCTATGGACAGAGGAGCCTGATAGGCTACAGTCCATGGAGTCACAAAGAGTCAGACATGACTGAGCGACTAACACATACACTAATACCTTGGGCAGGGAAGTCCTTAGTTTCTGCTTCCAATTTGCACAAATAATTGATGGTTCATTAACAACTCTGTGGGAACACTGCAAAACACATGCCTTCATAAGAAAAGCAACTAGATGTGACAGAAAGAATAAAGTCTGTGTCAGTCATATTGAAATCCTCTATTACATTTCAAATGAGAAGTTAGAAAACACTTTGAGTGATAAATTCACATAAATAAAATGAAGTTAATAAATTATGCTTGTTAAGGAGACTTATAGTTTCAAATTCATATAATAAAAAGATGACTCTTTTGCTTTTGCTTTACCCATAATTTTTTTTCTGTTGAAATATATTTGTTCAAATGTCATTGCTTATATGACTGGAGGCCTGTGCATGTGTGTTAGTCACTCAGTCATGTCTCTTTGGGACTCCATGGACTGTAGCCCACCAGGCTCCTTGGTCCATGAAATTTTCCAAGCAAGAATACCAGAATGGATAGCCACTAGGGAAGCCCAAGAATTCTGGAGTGGGTAAACTATTCCTTCTTCAGGAGATCTTCCCAACCCAAGGATTGAACTTGGGTCTCCTGCATTGCAGGCAGATTCTTTACCATCTGAGCCACCACGGAAGCCCGAGAGGCATGTTATCTCATCATAATTTTAGAATATTAGATAATGTGATGAAAAGCAATAATTAAAAACTATATATTTACCTTTTCAAGTATTTCGGAAGTGAGCTTTACCATTTTAGTCAACTTGTTTCAACAAATCTAATGTTAGAATATAGTTTTGAGAAAGCTATTTTTAAAGGAATGACATATGTAGATCACTATTTTAACAATGTGTAATTTAACTTGCAAGGTATTTTGCAGCAAGCAAGCTGTGGTCAGACTATTTACACAATCATTTGTGCTAAAAATAACTTTCTACTTTCAGAGATTTCCAATTATCAGGAAGGGGTGGCTTGTTATGACAATGTAATTTAAAATCTGGGAGAGCAAGCAGTATGGCAATAATCATTTGATGAAAAAAATTGGCATGTTTTTTCTTGATGCATTTTTAAACTCTTCCTCCCATGGCAATGCTTTTAAATGGTAAAATCCAGGAATTGAAACTAAAATATTCTTTATGATATGGAAGAAAAATAGATTCTTTCTTATTCTTTGGTTATTTAAGCATGAAACTGTGACTTACTCCCTAGTTCATCTGAATACATGGGTACACGAGCTAGACATTTACATCAGAGAGCCCTCTATGTTGTCAAGGCACATGCTGGGTAAAATGTAAATGGAAGTTATAACTTGCAATGCTTTCTGTTTTTCGACCTCCTACCCTGGCCATACCTCCCATCACTTCCCTTCCACACATGCACATTTCAACTGTGCTAAATAAAATACTCTACCCACGGGCTTCCCTTGTGGCTCAGTGGTGAACACTCTGTCTGCCAATGCGGGAGACACAGGTTTGATCCCTGATCTGGGAAGACCCCACACGCCATGGGGCAACTAAGCCTATGCGCCACAACTATTGAACCTGTGCTCTACAGCCTGGGAGCTACAACTCCTGAGCCCACATGCTGCAACTACTGAAACTCGCCTGCCATAGAGCCCATGCTCAGCAACAAAAGAAACCACTGCTATAAGCCCACACTCTGTGACTAGAAAGTACCCCATGCTTGCCTCAACTGGAATAAAGCCCATGAAGTAACAAAGACCCAGCAGAGCCAATAAGTAAATAAATAAACAAAAGTTAAAAAAAGAAAGAAATTACACTACTTAATGTGAGGCTGTCACAGCTAACACCATGACAGGCAGCCTAGATTAGGAGTAGGCCTGATTTCCCGGGTAACATAATTATCAGGCCTCCTGGAGCTAGCCAATCAACATATGCCTAGCAAGAAAAAGGGAACCTATCAGGGGAAAGCTGAAAGCCCCATGTTGGGCCAACAAAAATTGCCTTGCAACTGTGTAACCAATCCGCTTGCGCCAACTACCTGCTGCTTTTTTTGACCTAATAAATACCCGAGAGAACTGGGGCTTGGGGCCTTTCCGTCCTCACAGCCTTGGTGAGGGCGGGAGGCCCTGGCTCAAGTCAGTAATAAATTCCCCTATTGCAAGTTGCATTGTTTCGAGGAGTCTCCTTTCCCGACCGGGGACTCGGACTACGGGCAGAACACTTAAGTGGCATCCTTTTCGGGGTTATTGTCACAGCCTTTCTAGGGGCAGGTTGCACTAATAAATTATCTATTCCCTAGGTAAACTGATAGCTAACCTTTCTTCTTCACTGATTTACTCCAAGCCATCCTTACAGATTCAGCTCAGGTACTGCATCCCACAGGAAGTATTTTTGTGGACCATGACCTTCTCTTACAGGAGGTAAGTTATCCTCCATGCTTCTGCCTCTGACTGAGCACTTACCACTCCATATTGTAATTGTCTGTTTAGTCATCTATTACTCCAGTGAAATGCAAATCTGTGAGAGGATTATGTTTTACATCTTTATATGCCTTTCAAGCCCATACATAGTAGTAGGATACATGACTTCCATCTCCTCCTCTTGCTTTGACAATTTCATTTACTTCTGTGACTTTAGCATCCATCTGTTTACCTAAAACTCCCATCTAAATCTCCCAGCCACAGTTCTCTCCTGAATTGTAGACATACATAACTGAAGTATACACTGGAAATGTCTACTTGGCTGTATCACAAACTCTTCAAAATCAACAAATCCAAAATGGAGCTCATTTTTCTTTCTGAAATTTAGATTGACTACTTCTCCAAAGTTTCTCTCAGTAAATACCACAGGAGCAAAATGATTAAATGACTGGGCTGTCAAGATCTGCTCTTTATACTAACTGTAATCTTGAGCAATCTCTATGTCTCACATTTCTTAACTGCAGAATAAGGGTAATAATAACACTTCCTTCAAATGATTGTGGTGAACAGTGTTAGTACATATGTTAGAACATATGTAAGTCACTTCTGTTACTGCATGGCAAATAGTATGTGGTCAATACATATGAACTTTATTTCAATTCAGCAAGTTACTCAAGCTAAAATCCTGAGTCATCTTTCACTATTGTTTCCTCTTGCCCTTTCCTCCACACATCATTATATATCTTATATATATAGATATATACATACATAACAAACATATATATATGTAGTATGTGTGTATATGCAATAGATATAAACTTGTCAAAAGCATTTCTGTCTCTTAAATTTTGTCACATCTCTTAATCTCCATTGTCTCCATTCTACTTGAAAGCCACCTGAGCCTCTCACCTAACTTATTCTTAATAACTTTCCAGCTCACTCCATACTGCACTTCTTCACCACACTGCAGGCTATGTGACTTTAACACACACCTCAACACATGACTAGGCTGTTTACGATCCTTCCACCTTCTCTTTGAGGTTAATATAAGCCTAAAATACTGCATCTCCTGACTTCCTCCAAGGCTTGGCATTTGCTTACTTCACCCTATTTTCTTCTGTTATCCCCAACTCTGCCTCCCTTTCCCCTGCTCTATCCACCTGCATTTTTATTCAATTCCTCTAAAACACCTGACTCTTGCTCACCTCTCTGACTTGTTGGCTTTCATACCATGTTGTTTCCTTTTCTTAGAATACATTTCTTCCCTACTGAAGAAGCTTCTCAGGGATTGAGTGTTCAGCTTCCCACAGAAGCCCAGGTCTCTCTTAGTACTTAGTTGTTTAGTGGCAATAATATTTGTTCAAACTACAACACAATCTCTATTAAGCAGGGCCAATATATTTTTTATTTGTGTGTGTTAAGTCACTTCACTCATGCCCGACTCTTTGCAACCCTATGGACTGTAGCCTACCAGGCTTCTCTGTCCATGGGATTCTTCAGGCAAGAATACTGGAGTGTGTTGTCATGACCTCCTCCGGGGTATCTTCCTGACCAAAGGGTCGAGCCCACATCTCTTATGTCCCCTGCATTGGTGAACGGGCTCTTTACCACTAGCACCACCTGGGAAGCCCATCTTTCTTATTACCTCTGTCTTAACAGTGACTACTAGAGTACTTAACTCATAGTGAAAAAAATTGGATGAGTTAAAGACATTTCTGGTAGATGATCAACAAGTAAATTTTTTATCATTTTTTTTTTTTCAAAATAAATTCTATTTGGGTAAAATTCACAACTTTTTGGTCAGAAGGAAATATCTCCAAACAAAAGAGCAACATTTGTGAAATTGGTATTCTTGATTAAAAATAAGGATTTCTGTTTTTACATTTAAAGATCTTGGAAGATACCATTACATCCCTAACGATACATAAAAAGCTAGATAGGCTGAAATACCAACACTTTTTATTGGATCCATAAGAGAAAGAGAGGACGCAGTGCAAACTGCTATCTCTAAGACTGAAGAGAAAGTGAACACAGGGAGTCATGGCTTCCTGGAGCAGACACACAGGGACAGAAGCCACTGCAGAAAACAGTGTCAGGATAGGATCAAGGAACATGACCCAACTAAGTGTGGTCTACAAACACACAGTATATATTGACATCTGTGCACTGCTATGTGTAAAACAAATAGCTAGTAGGGAGCTGTTGTATAGCACAGGGATCTCAGCTGGGTGCTCTGTGGTGACCTTGAGTGTGGGATATGGGGTGGGGTGGGAGAGAGTCCACAAGGGAGGGGATATATGTATATAAATAGCTAACTCACTATGTTGTATGGCAGGAATTAACACATCATTGTAAAGCAACTATACCCCAATGTAAAAAAAAAATCTAAAATTTTTAAAAATTAAAAAAAAAATGAAAAAAATTTAAGTGGATAGAGAGAAATACACCATGCTAACAATAACTCAAGAAACCAGGAGTAGCTATATTAATTTTAGACAGAGCAAGCTTAAAACTAAGGAAAGCTTCTATAGATTAAAAAGGCATTACATGATGATAAGAGCGGTCAACTCTCCAAAAAGACATAGCAACTCTTCAGATGTGTACATATAAGAACAGAGCATTGAACTACATGAGGCAAAAACTGATAGAACTACGAGGAGAAACATATTTTCAGTATCATAGTCAGAAACTTCAACACCTGTCTGTCAGAAATGGACAGATCCGGCAGACAGAAATCAGTCAGGACATACCTGAAAATCACACCATCAATCAGTTAATATAAATGACTCCCTCATCCATCAGCAGCAGAATTCACATTTTTCTCAAGATCACATGGGAACATTGATAGACCAAGATACATTCTAGGCCATGAAACACAATTAACAAATTGAAAAAGAATATAAGTTATGCAAGATTTCCTTTCAAACCACAATGGAGTTAATTCAGAAACAATATCAGAAAGATAACTGGAAAATCTCAAAATACATAAAGATTAAATAGTGCTAAAAAGAAATGAGCTACTATGCCATGGAAAAGGCATGCAGGAAACAGGTGCATATTACTAAGTGAAAGAGTCAGTCTAGAAGGCTGCATACACTATGATCCATCTGCATGACATTCTGAAAAAGACAGAACTATAGAGACAATAGAAAGATCAGTGGTTGCCAGGAATACTGTGGTATGGGGAGAGGGAGAGAAAGGAATAGTCACAACACAGAAGATTTTTTAGGGCAATGAAAATACTGTGCATGATATTATAATGATGGATATATTTCATTATACATTAGTCCATGCCCACTGAATGTACAACACCATGGGTGTTGCACTGTGGACTTTGAATGACTATGATCTGTCAAGATAGGTTTATTTTAGGTAAAAAAAATATATACTATACAGTTGAGTTATGTTGATAATGGGGGAGGCTATGAATTTATGAGAACAGAAAATATACTGGAAATCTCTACCTTCTTCTCAACTTTATTGTAAACCTAACACTGCTTTAAAAAATAAAGTCTTAAAAAATAAGGTTATATACACTATATAACAGGTATATAGTATATAAATACTTGAACTTTCTCAGAAATAGTTCTGACATTGGGAAAATCTCCCAAACTTCGGTAATTAACATGGTGATCTCTGAAACTGGGTCTGCATTCAAATTGATGATTTGCTTCAAAGCCTGTGAGTTTAACTAATGCATTACATTATAGTTACATAAAACTGCTCTATTATTTGCACTTGAGATAACAATGAACATTTGTGGTAGTACATTAATACAGTACATGCTTTTGATTTTCTATATTGGTATATTTTCCTGCAGTTGAAAATAGGTCATCTGTATTATCTTAAATTAGGAGAAAAATTATTCCTTCCAGGTTCATGTTTATGGTTATACCTAGAACGGTTGGTACCATTTGGTACCCAAATAAAAGGGTAGAAAAAGTATGTAAATATATTATGTGTAATGTCCCTTCTTCCCTATTTTTATAAAATAATCTAGATATATACTCTCTCACCGCTCCCCGTGTGGGTGGAGCTTGGCAAGGCTGGTCGTCGTCACACTGCGACTTGAGGATTTAGCTTTCCCCTCGCTGTCGGACTGTTAAAATGCCTCTTATGGAGCTCAAGGGAAGCGCTTGCACCTCAGCTATTAGTGTAAGCATCACCTCGCAGCTGCAAACAGAGTTTTGGGCCATGTCTCAAGTCTCATAGGTATTGAGCTTTGAACTGCTCTTTCTTGACCCTAAAAGAAGTTTTTGGAGCTAAGATCTTCATGTCCGCTGTTCAAACTGATGTTAGAGTGTGTGCAATTTGACTGTCTTATCGAATTAGGGCTTTCCTGGTGGTCCTGTCGGTAAAGAATCCGCCTGCAATGCGGTAGACCTGGGTTCAGTCCCTGAGTTGGGAAGATCCCCTGGAGGAGGGCATGACAACCCACTCCAGTATTCTTGCCTGGAGAATCCCCATGGACAGAGGAGCCTGGCGGGCTATAGTCCGTGGGTTCGCAAAGAGTTGGACACTACTGAGCGACTAAGCACATTTTAATTTTTATGTCTATGTAAAGTTGATTGCCTGTTACAGAGACTACAGTTAAAAGTTTTCCTAAAGTAAAATTTAGGACAAAATATTTGTAGCCATTTTATCCAAAGTAGTATTCATTATGTAAAAATTAATAGAGAAAACTATTATGTTTTTAATATGTATATTTAGAGCAAAACTAGCATACATATCGGAGAAGGCAATGGCAACCCACTCCAGTGTTCTTGCCTGGAGAATCCCAGGGACGGCGGAGCCTGGTGGGCTGCCGTCCATGGGGTCACACAGAGTCGGACACGACTGAAGTGACTTAGCAGCAGCAGCAACAGCATACATATATTGATGATTTATTACATTTTTAATATAAATAATGGTTTAATTTAAGCTGCAGATTGACTTTAGATCTGGACTGTATGAACAGTGTTTAGAGAGTTTTTTAAGAGCATGGATAAGAAAAATACAATTCTTTCTAGGGTAAAATATCCTTTCATAGGGGAGAAGACATTAGTCCTGGAATTTTTAGGATGTGTACAGTTTCAGAGGGGCAGCAGTGATGTCATTTCAGGAATGGAATCATTTTCAGGAAAGGGAAAATTGGGAGAAAGTCATGAAAATTAAGGGTCCATGTCACTGCTGTGATGGACCAAGTATTACAGGGTGGGAGCTTTCAGAAATCAAGAGTCAGAGTTTCACAACAAGTAATCAAGTAGTTTTTACATAAACATCAACATTACCCTCTCTGCGCTTCAGTGAGTTATCAGTCCCCATGTGGAGAAAGACTTTGAGATAAATTGAGGGCATGCATGTGTACTCAGTTGCTCAGTTGTGTCCAACTCTGTATGACACCATGAACTGTAGTCTACCCGGCTCCTCTGTTCTTGGGATTTCTCAAGCAAGAATACTGGAGTGGGTTGCCATTTCCTCCTCCAGGGGATTTTCCTAACCCAGGGGTTAAACTCGAATCTCCTGTGTCTCCTGCATTGGTAAATGAATTCTTAACCACCGAGTCACCTGGGGAGCCTGTAAATTAAGGGCAGTAGATAACATTTTTAATAATCTAAATAAGCAGACATTAATGTATGTCAGTGTACAAAAAAGTAAAATATTCAACAGAACCTTTCAGAGGTAGCATTTAAGGGGCTTATTGATGATGTGCCTATAAGCTTTACAGATGAGGGAAAATTGCAATCAGAGTTCATTTCTTCCTCATTTGATTTTATTAACTGGGAGAAATATTAGAAAAGAAGCAAATTTCAGGAAAAATATAAAAAATCTTTCCGGGATGAAATTTTACTCTGAAAGGGTGTGAGACTTCTGTTGTCATCCCCAAACAATTTATGATAGATTCAATTCAGTCACTCAGTCGTGTCCGACTCTTTGTGACGCCATGGACTGCAGCATACCAGGCTTCCCTGTCCTTCACCAACTCCTGGAGCTTGCTCAACCTCATGTCCATTGAGTGAGTGATGCCATCCAACCATCACATCCTCTGTTGTCCCCTTCTCCTCTCTCCTTCAATCTTTCCTAGGATCAGAGTCTTTTTCAATGAGTCAGTTCTTTAGATATATATTGGAGCTGCAGCTTCAGCATCAGTCCTTCCAATGAATATTCAGGGCTGATTTCCTTTAAGATTGACTTGTTTGATCTCCTTGCAGTCCAAGGGACTCTCCAACTTCACAGTTAATATGATGGAGATGGATAAAATTGTACCAAGAAGGATGAAGTATATTAGAATACCGAACAGTTAAAAAGATTATACTTTAAACTTTGAGAAGCTTGTATATATATAAGCTTATAATATATATAATCTCCAAAGTAAGAGAGGAACCAGAAAATAAAGTGTAATGAATATAAAATAAAAATGAAAATAATTTTCAAGTAGGAGGAATTTTATGGACAAATTATATAATTTGAATGATTTGTATCATTTGAAATTCTGAAAAACAATCTATTGTTATGAAATTTCACCTACCTAATGAAAATTTGGTAAAAGGCTTGACTTGATTTTAAAAGAAAATTCAGTGGTGTACGTGTTAAATTAAAATGCAATATATTATTTCCTATCATCAGTATTAGAAGTTCCTTGCATTACTGATATTTTAATTTGCTTGTTTCTTTATCTTTGATGGTTAATCTCACATCCTAAAAGCTCATTCATTATTTATTACAGGCAATGCAGAATTTCTGCAAATGCATTTGTGGGACTATGCTTTAAAGAAAAGAATAGAATCTCTGTGATGTCTGTCATTCCTCCATTTCAAAGTACAAAATTCATGAGACAAAGATAGAATCATATTTTAAAATAAACATAAAACTTCAAAGTCTTTCTTTTTGAGCAATTAATATACACCCTTATGATTATTTTTCTTTCTGGGAATAAAATCAAGACTTTTAGCATATAGTTGTAACCATGTTAATCTGAGAAAACTGGTGTTAATTATTTAATAAATATTTGGTAATTTGTCATTTCATATGTAAGCTCTTAGGTGCAAATTCACCAGTGTAAGTATTTTATTATACATAAGAAACATGGAAGAAATGTAAGTTATTTGTGAAGATTTGTTCATTCTAATATTATTATATTTCCTGATATAATCTGGTGACTCAGATCATAAATATCTGTCTACAATGTGGGACACCTGGATTCGATCCCTGGATTGGAAAGATCCCCTGGAGGAGGTCAACCCCTCCAGTATTCTTGCTTAGAGAATCCCCATGGACAGAGAAGCCTGGCAGGCTACACTCCATGGGGTTGCAAAGAGTCAGATATGACTGAGTGACTAAGCAGAGCACAATTTGTCATTTTGTATGTAAATTCTTAGATACAACTTCACCAATGTAAGTATTTTATTATACATAAGAAACATGGAAGAAATGCAAGCTATTTGTGAAGATTTATTTATTTATATCCTGATATAATTTTTTGCTGTACAAAAGATATTTTATATTTTATGAAAACTGATTTTCACCATCTGTCTGTTTCTTATTTTGTATTTTATGGTTGATAATAATTAGAGGGCATTTTTAATAAGCAAAATATTATTTTCAGTATGATGAAAGCACATGTACACACTGAAATTACTTCTGCGTATGTTTGGATTTTTAGATTCTTTTGTGAGGGCCTATGGGATTCGATCCCTGTGTCGGGAAGATCCCCTGGAGAAGGAAATGGCAATCCACTCCAGTATTCTTGCCTGGAAAATCCCATGGACTGAGGATCCTGGTAGGCTACAGTCCATGGGGTCGCAAAGAGTCGGACACAGCTGAGCGACTTCACTTCACTTCACTTCACTTCATGGGATTGAAAGGAAAGAAAAGAAAATTTAAAAGTATTTGAAGCTTTTTTGCAATATCCCTGGGTTGGCTGCTTTATCACAATCTATCATAGCTAATGAGAGTCATCTAGAGTCTAGTGTCAAGATAGGAATCTGGTTCAGCACAATGACTGAGCTTTGCTGAGTAGAGTCCTGGCATGGAGAAGAATTGCTTGAATGCAAAATTGATGTATAACTTCATACTCCTACATCTCACTTGATCACCTAAAACCTTCATTTCCTTATCTATATAGCAATTATAACTACCACACCTACATGTGCGTTAGTTGTAGGATTAATTAATAAATGTGCATACAATAATTAGTAGAGTCCTATTCAGCCAGTCTCTTAGTGACATCTCAGTGGTAAGATGGTATAATGTGAATGATATATATGTGAACTCTATTTTTCCTGGGAAAAGACAAAATTATGCATTTGGAGGCTCTTATAGCTAAGGTGTGGTAATAAGAACCTAAACTCTGAATAGAGCAGTTGTTTTTTAATGTGTGACATCAAATAATTCATCATGGATTCTCTTTTTTTTTTCTTCCTAAATGGAGAGATGTATTGCCTATGTCCCTGGCTGTCATGCTTGGGAACACTAGTAATTTGTTTAAAGGAGAGGGGATCATGGAGAAGAAAGTTTAAAAGTGGGCCATGGGATTGTGGTCAGGCAGGAAAACAAGGACGCTGGAGAGAATATTTGGTAGTTTTGGTCTCCAGACTGAACCCAGAGAGTAGATTTTCCACATTTTTCTCATAACTTAGCTACACCAATGAACTGAGACCTGGAGGAAATGCATTGCCATATTGTCAACCTAAGAGGGTAGCATGTAAGAGTCCCCATAGCCTGGACATCTGAGGGCTCCCTCATTAGATAGTAGCAAATTTGCATCATGAGCACCATGTTGTTCTATGGCAGATGACAAGGCTTACCAAGCATGGAAAGCCTTATTAGAAATCCAAGTATCTTGGATTTCTTTCAAGTTCCCCCTAAGCATGGGTAAAATGTCCACAAATGGCTAACAAATAAATGTGGAGCATTGGAGGAAGCCAACAGGGTTTCTATGTAGAGGTTAGAGGCATAGAAGCAGTTCAGTTCAGTTCAGTCACTCAGTCATATCCAACTCTTTGTAACCCCATCGACTGCATCATGCCAGGCCTCCCTGTGCATCACCAACTCCCGGAGTTCACTCAAACTCATGTCCATTGAGTCATAATGCCATGCAACCATCTCATTCTCTGTTGTCCCCTTCTCCTCTCACTTTCAATCTTTCCCAGCATCAGGGTGTTTTCCAATGAGTCAGTTCTTCACATCAGATGGCCAAAGTATTGAAAGTTCAGCTTCAACATCAGTCCTTCCAATGTATACTTGGGGCTGATCTCCTTCAGGATGGACTGGTTGGATCTCCTTGCAGTCCAAGGGACTCTCAAGAGTCTTCTCCAACACCATAGTTCAAAACCATCAATTCTTCCGTGCTCAGCTTTCTTTAGCGTCCAACTCTCACATCCATACATGAGTACTGAAAAAACCATAGCCTTGACTAGATGGATTTCTGTTGCCAAAGTAATGTTTCTTCTTTTGAATATGCTGTCTAGGTTGGTAATAACTTTCCTTCCAAGAAGTAAGCATCTTTTAATGTCATGGCTGCACTCACCATCTGCAGTGATTTTAGAGCCCCCAAAAATAAAGTCTCTCACTGTTTCTGCTGTTTCCCCATCTATTTTCCATGAAGAGATGGGACAAGATGCCATAATCTTAGTTTTCTGAATGTTGAGCTTTAAGCCAACTTTTCACTCTCCTCCTTCACTTTCATCAAGAGGCTCTTTAGTTCTTCTTCACTTTCTGCCGTAAGGGTGGTGTCATCTCATATCTGAGGTTATTGATATTTCTCCTGGAAATCTTGATTCCAGTTAGCTTCATCCAGCCCACCGTTTCTCATTATATACTCTGCATATAAGTTAAATAAGCAGGGTGACAATATCCAGCCTTGACATACTCCTTTTCCTATTTGAAACCAGTCTGTTGTTCCATGTCCAGTTTTAACAGTTGCTTCCTGACTTGCGTACAGGTTTCTCAAGAAACCAGGTCAGGTGATCTGGTATTCCCATCTCTTTCAGAATTTTCCACAGTTTGTTGTGATTCACACAGTCAAAGGCTTTGGCATAATCAATAAAGCAGAAATAGATGTTTTTCTGGAACTCTCTTGCTTTTTCAATGATCCAATGATGTTGGCAATTTTATCTCTGGTTCCTCTGCCTTTTCTAAAACCAGCTTGAACATCTGGAAGTTCACGGTTCATGTATTGTTGAAGCCTGGCTTGGAGAATTTTGAGCACTACTTTGCCAGTGTGTGAAATGAGTGCAATTGTGCAGTAGTTTGAGCATTCTTTGGCATTGCCTTTCTTTGAGACTGGAATGAAAACTGACCTTTTCCAGTCCTGTGGCCACTGCTGAGTTTTCCCAATTTGCTGGCATATTGAGTGGAGCACTTTCACAGCATCATCTTTTAGGATTTGAAACAGCTCAACTAGAAGTCCATCACCTCCACTAGCTTTGTTTGTAGTGATGCTTCCTAAGGCCCAGTGGACTTCACATTGCACGATGTCTGGCTCTAGGTGAGTGATCACACCATCGTGATTATCTGGGCTATGAAGGTCTTTTTTGTATAGAAGCGGAATTGAGTATAAATGGTACTTTGATTCATTGACATTTATTTGTACCCTGGTAGCTCAGCTGGTAAAAAAAGTCTGCCTGCAATGCACGAGACCTAGTTTCGATTCCTGGGTCAGGAAGATCCCCTGAAGAAGGAATAGTTTACCCACTCCAGAATTCTTGGGCTTCCCTGGTGGCTCAAATGGTCAAGAATCTGACTGCAGTGTGGGAGACCTGGGTTCAATCTTTGGGTTGGGAAGATTCCCTGGAGGAGGATATGCAAACCCACTCCAGTATTCTTGCCTGGAGAATCCCCATGGACAGAGGACCCGGGCAGGCTACAGTCCATGAGGTCACAAACAGTGAGACACAACTGAACAACTAAGTACACATACCTGTAAAATGGGGCTTCAGTGGGAAAGAATCACTTCAATGCATTAGACAAAAGAGTTGTGGATCCAACCCCACAGTTTCGAAGAACTCTTGGAGCAGTCATGGCAACCCATTCCCCTATTCTTGCCTGGAGAATCTCATGAAGAGAGGAGCCTGGTGGGTTGTGGTCTATAGGGTTGGAAACAGTCAGACATGACTGAAGTAATGGGGTGTGCACGCACGCACATGCACGCACACACACACACACATATACAACTATAAAATGCAGAGTTTGAAAACTTCCATTTTGTACTTGGTGCTTTCCTATGAGTTATCTCTGAAATGATCACAATACGACTATAAGTAGATGACATAATTTCTTTTTATTCCCAAATTGAGGAAAATTAAACTTCTCAAGTGTAGATAATGTACCCAAAATGAATTAATAATATACCTGAAACTCAAATTTAGATCTGCCTAACAGAAAAAGCCATTACTTTTCATTACACTACTCTGAGTTTATGAAAGTGCTTTATAAAATGAAGGGTGTTACCATACACAAAAATAAAGTCTAAATGGATTAAAGATCTAAATGTAAGACCAGAAACTATAAAACTCCTAGAGAACATAGGCAAAACACTCTCCGACATAAATCACAGCAGGATCCTCTATGACCCACCTCCCAGAATATTGGAAATAAAAGCAAAAATAAACAAATGGGACCTAATGAAACTTAAAAGCTTTTGCACAACAAAGGAAACTATAAGTAAGGTGAAAAGACAGCCCTCAGATTGGGAGAAAATAATAGCAAATGAAGCAACAGACAAAGGATTAATCTCAAAAATATACAAGCAACTCCTGCAGCTCAATTCCAGAAAAATAAATGACCCAATCAAAAAATGGGCCAAAGAACTAAACAGACATTTCTCCAAAGAAGACATCCAGATGGCTAACAAACACATGAAAAGATGCTCAACATCACTCATTATCAGAGAAATGCAAATCAAAACCACAATGTGGTACCATTACACGCCAGTCAGGATGGCTGCTATCCAAAAGTCTACAAGCAATAAATGCTGGAGAGGGTGTGGAGAAAAGGGAACCCTCTTACACTGTTGGTGGGAATGCAAACTAGTACAGCCACTATGGAGAACAGTGTGGAGATTTCTTAAAAAACTGGAAATAGAACCGCCATATGACCCAGCAATCCCACTCCTGGGCATACACACCAAGGAAACTAGATGAGACACCTGCACCCCAATGTTCATCACAGCACTGTTTATAATAGCCAGGACATGGAAGCAACCTAGATGCCCATCAGCAGATGAATGGATAAGGAAGATGTGGAAAATAAATGAGATATTATACTATTTTTCTCTTTGAAAATGTATGCCTTCTTCCACCTTTAGTATATTGGATGTATAACTGAAGTCACTAAGTGACATATCTTAAGTATGTGGGAATTAAGTAAATGGTCACTAACACTTTATTTTTGAGAAGCTGTGGCAAAACTTAGAAAAAATGCTTGTTCTGAAGCTAGAACTGGTTTAAATTCTGACTCTGAATCTTTCTAGTCTTGGTTTTCTCCTTTATCAGATAAAAAAATAAGTAACAAATCCCACATATGATAGTAATGAGGATTAGGTACATTTAATGAGACACATGTAACTACCAGGTTAATGTTTGGGCTTACAATTGATAGTCAGTAGCTGCTGGAAATGACTAATATTGTTTTGTGAAGTTGAATAGCTGGTAAATGCATTGGCAGATATAGACACAGAAGTAAAATATTTCATACTATATATCAAATCCAAATGTATCCCCAATTTTTAGCTCTCTTTGAAGCCAGGAGTAATCATGTGAAAATTCATGTCATTTGTAGTCAAGAAATAGTTGAATCTTGGACAGAGAATATCTTATCTTTGGAAGAAAAGCTTCAACAACTGTTCCCTGTCTGGTTGTTGTTCACGGATTTTCTTTCATCATCATGGATGTCTGCTGGGGAGAAAAGAAAGGCCTTTTCTTAACAGCCCCCGTCTTTCCATTTCCTTCTTTTTCAACTCCAACCCATGAGCATCAACATTGGGGTCATATAGAAGTAAGAAGAAATAAGTGAAATTTCTCCAAATTAGCACTTTAAAAATGCGCCTTGTTCCTAAATGGTAGCTTAATTCTCTCTTATATGACAACCAAAAAAGTAAACTACAGGGAAATTCAAATCTACATCTGCATTTATATAGCAGTTAAGTAATCCATATCTTTAATATAGAGAGATAACAAAAATAAATAATAAAATGAATTGCTCCCCCCAGAAAGCGAGTAAATGTCTTAAAAAAATAATCTCCCCAATAGTAGAAACTAAAGTCCCAGATACAAAAAAATGAAGATATTCAAGATGTATTAAATGTACAAAAATGTACGCTTCAAAAGAACATAGTATATTATAATGTTTTAAAGGGCAGAAAAGGGAGGGAGGAGCTAAGATGGCGGAGGAATAGGACAGGGAGACCACTTTCTCCCCTACAAATTCATCGAAAGAACAGTTGAAAGCTGAACAAACTCCACAAAACAACTTCTGATCACTAGCAGAGGACATCAGGCACCCAGAAAAGCAGCCCATTGTCTTCAAAAGGAGGTAGGACAAAATATAAAAGATAAAAAGAGAGACAATAGAGTTAGGGACGGAGACCCATCCCAGGAAGGGAGTCGAAATAGAGAAAGTTTCCAAACACCAGGAAACCCTCTCACTGGCGGGTCTGGGGGAAATTTTTGAATCTCGGAGGGCAACCTAACTGGGAGGAAAAATAAATAAAACCCACAGATTACATGCCTAAAAACAACTCCCAGCAGAAAAGTACCACAGACGCTCGCATCTGCCACCAGCAAGTGGGACCAGAACAGAGAGAAGCGGGCAGCATTGCTTAGGGTAAGGACCAGGCCTGAATGCCCTGAGGGCAATTGGAGGGAGCTAATGTGAAATAGCAACTTAAACTGTGGGATAGCAAGAGCGAGAGAGAAAATTATCCAGTGAAAAGCGCTAGCCAAACTCACTGTCGGCCTGTTCACAGAACAAAGGAAAGACTGAGCAATTCCAGAGAAGAGCTAGCCAGCTGCAGACTGACCCATCCCTCACCAGAGGCAGGAAGCAGCGGGGAGGTGAAAGGGGCAAACTCGGCCCCAGAGATGGCATCCCCTATCAAACGGCAAACAAGCTTCCAGTTTCTAACCAAAGACTTCCTGAGATTCTGGATGGTTGACATCCACTGGGAGGGTCACAGCTAGAGAACAGCTCCCCAGAAGAAACAAGGCGCACCTGACTGGCGCGCACGGAAACGGAATCTGAGACCGCGCAGGGGATAAGGCGCACCGCACCCGGGGAAAGTGCGCCCGTCAAGCTCCTGGCGGCCTGAGCTGCTCGGGCGGGGAAGGCACAAAACGCAAGCCCAACCGAGTCTGCGCTTTTGTGGAGTACCCAAAAACTGGAACTGTACGCAACTCAGGGCCCACTCCCTGTAGAGCAGCCTGGAGCCTGAGCAGTGTGGACAGGTAAAGCACACGTGCTGTGAGCGGGAGGGAACCCAGTGTGGCCGGAACACTGCAAATGCTCCCCACACGGGCCAGTGACATTTGTCTGCAGTGCCCTTCCCTCACGGCTGAACAAGCGAACCTAAACGAGAGACCACCTCCACCCGCTTGTGTCAGGGTGGAAATTAGACACTGAAGAGACCTGCAAACAGAAGCCAAATAAACAAAGGGAACCGCTTCAGAAGTGACAGGTGCAACAGATTAAAATACCTGTAGTTAAAACCGACTACACCGGATGGGGCCTACAGATATCAAGAACTGTAAGCTGGAAGAGGAGCTATCTGAAACTGAACTGAACCCACACTGCCCACAACAGCTCCAGAGAAATTCCTAGATATATTTTTACTATTATTTTTTTAACTTATATACATTTTTTTTCTTTTTATCTTTTATTTTCTTTTAAATTTCCCTATTACTTCTCTATTACTCCTTAATTTTCATTTTCATATACTTTTACTATTTTTTTAATTAAAGAAAATTAAAAAAAAAATTTCTTTTATTTTCTTTTAAAGTCCTCTATTACTCCTTAATTCTCATTTTCATTTCACTATAACCTTGTAAAAAAAAAGACCCTATTTTTAAAGCGAACTTATTATATATTTCTAAATGTTTTGTGTTTTTGTTTTTGTTTTTAGTATTGCATTTTTATGAGTCTAACCTCTACTCTAGATTTTTAATCTTTGTTTTTCACTGTTTGATATCAATTTTGGACATTTAAGAATCCAATATTCAGTACCCATTTTTACTCAGAAGTGTGATGATTACTCTCTCTTGCTTTTAACTCTCCTTTTTCTTCCCCAGATCACCTCTATTTCCTCCCTCCCCCTTCTCTTCTCAATCCAATTCTGTGAACCTCTGTGGGTGTTCTGGGCTATGGATAACACTTAGGGAACAGAGTACTGAGTAGATCTGTCTCTCTCCTCTTGAGTCCCCCTTTTTCTCCTCCTGATCATCTCTAGCTCCCTCCTCCCTCTCCTGTTCTTCATGTAACTCTGTGAACCTCTCTGGGTGTCCCTCCCTGTGGAGAATATTTTCACCATTAACCTAGAAGTTTTATTATCAGTGTTGTATAGTTGGAGAAGTCTTGAGGCTACTGGAAGAATAAGACTGAAATCCAGAGGCAGGAGACTTAAGCCCCAAACCTGAAAACACCAGAGAACTCCTGACTACAGGGAATATTAAGTAATAGGAGATCATCCAAAAGCCTCCATACCCACACTGAAACCAACCACCACCCATGAGCCAATAAGTTCCAGAACAAGACATACCACACAAATTCTCCAGCAACGCAGGAACATAGCCCTGAGTGTCAACATACAGGCTGCCCAAAGTCACACCAAAAACATAGACCCATCTCAAAACTCACTACTGGACACTCCACAGCACTCCAGAGAGAAGAAATCCTGTTCCATGCACAAAAACACCAATGCAAGCTTCCCTAACCAGGAAACCTTGACAAGCCAATCATCCAACCCCACCCACTGGGAGAAACCTCCACAATAAAAAGAAACCATGGACCACCAGAACACAGAAAGGCCACTCCAAACACAGCAATCTAAACAAGATGAAAAGGCAGAGAAATATCCAACAGGTAAAGGAACATGAAAAATGCCCACCAAACCAAACAAAAGAGGAGGAGATAGGAATATACCTGAAAAAGAATTTAGAATAATGATAATAAAAATGATCCAAAATCTTGAAAACAAAATGGAGTTATAGATAAATAGCCTGGAGACAAGGATTGAGAAGATGCAAGAAATGTTTAACAAGGACCTAGAAGAAACAAAAAAACATCAATTAAAAATGAATAATGCAATAAAGGAGATCAAAAACACTCTGGAGGGAACCAAGAATAGAATAACAGAGGCAGAAGATAGGATAAGTGAGGTAGAAGATAAAATAGTGGAAATAAATGAAGCAGAGAGGAAAAGAGAAAAAAAGAGTCAAAAGAAACGAAGACAACCTCAGGGACCTCTGGGACAATGTGAAACGCCCCAACATTCGAATCATAGCAGTCCCAGAAGAAGAAGACAAAAAGAAAGGCCATGAGAAAATACTAGAGGAGATAATAGCTGAAAACTTCCCTAAAATGGGGAAGGAAATAGCCAACCAAGTCTAAGAAACCCAGAGAGTCCCAAACAGGATAAACCCAAGGCAAAACACCCCAAGACACATACTAATCAAATTAACAGAGATCAAACACAAAGAACAGATATTAAAAGCAGCAAGGGAGAAACAACAAATAACACACAAAGGGAGTCCCATAAGGATAACAGCTGATCTATGAATAGCAACTCTTCAGGCCAGAAGGGAATGGCAGGACATACTTAAAGCAATGAAAGAGAATAACCTACAACCCAGATTGCTGTACCCAGCAAGGATCTCATTCAGATATGAAGGAGAATTCAAAAGCTTTACAGGCAAGCAAAAGCTGAGAGAATTCAGCGCCACCAAACCAGCTCTTCAGTAAATGCTAAAGGATCTTCTCTAGACAGGAAACACAGAAAGGTTGTATAAACGTGAACCCAAAGCAACAAAGTAATTGGCAATGGGACCATACCTACCAATAATTACCTTAAATGTAAATGGGTTGAATGCCCTAACCAAAAGACAAAAACTGGTTGAATTGACACAAAAACAAGACCCCTATATATGCTGTCTAGAAGAGACCCACCTCAAAACAAGGGACACATACAGACTGAAAGTGAAGGACTAGAAAAAAATATTTCATGCAAACGGAGACTAAAAGAAAGCAGGAGTCGCAATACTTATATCAAATAAAATAGACTTCAAAATAAAGGCTGTGAAAAGAGACAAAGAAGGACACTACATAATGATCAAAGGATCAATCCAAGAAGAAGATATAACAATTAAAAATATATATGCACCCAACATAGGAGCACCACAATATGTAAGGCAAATGCTAACAAGTATGAAAGGGAAAATTAACAATAACACAATAATAGTGGGAGACTTTAATACACTACTCACACCTATGGATAGATCAACTAAACAGAAAATTAACAGGGAAACAAAAACTTTAAATGACACAATGGACCAGCTAGGCCTAATTGATATCTATAGGACATTTCACCCCAAAACAATCAATTTCAGCTTTTTCTCAAGTGCACACGGAACCTTCTCCAGAATAGATCACATCCTGGGCCATAAATCTAGCCTTTGTAAATCAAAAACATTAAAATCATTCCAGTCATCTTTTCTGACCACAATGCAGTAAGATTAGATCTCAAGCACAGGAAAAAAAATATTAAAAATTCAAACATATGGAGGCTAAATAACATGCTTTTGAATAACCAACAAATCATAGAAGAAATAAAAAAAGAAATCAAAATATGCATAGAAATGAATGAAAATGAAAACACAACAACACAAAACCTATGGGACACTGTAAAAGCAGTGCTAAGGTGTTAATGCTAAGTTCATAGCATTACAGGCTTACCTCAAGAAACAAGAAAAAAAGTCAAATAAATAACCTAACTCTACACCTAAAGCAACTAGAGAAGGAAGAAATGAAGAACCCCTGGGTTACTAGAAGCAAAGAAATCTTAAACATTAGGGCAGAAATAAATGCAAAAGAAACCAGAGAGACCATAGCAAAAATCAACAAAGGTAAAAGCTGGTTTTTTGAAAAGATAAACACTACTACCAGCAGCTCTATGCCAATAAAATGGACGACTTGGAAGAAATGGACAAATTCTTAGAAAAGTATAACTTTCCAAAACTGAACCAGGAAGAAATAGAAGATCTTAACATACCATCACAAGCACGGAAATTGAAACCATAGTCAGAAATCTTCCAGCACCAAAAGCCCAGGACCAGATGGCTTCACAGCTGAATTCCACCAAATATTTAGAGAAGAGCTAACAGCTATCTTACTCAAACTCTTCCAGAAAATTGCAGAAGAAGGTAAACTTCCAAACTCATTCTATGAGGCCACCATCACCCTAATACAAAAACCAGACAAAGATGCCACCGAAAAAGAAAACTACAGGCCAATATCACTGATGAACATAGATGCAAAAATCCTTAACAAAATCATAGCAAACAGAATCCAACAACATATTAAAAAAATCATACATCATGACCAAGTGGGCTTTATCCCAGGAATGCAAGGATTCTTTAATATCTGCAAATCAGTCAATGTAATACACCACATTAACAAATTGAAAGGTAAAAACCATATGATTATCTCAATGATGCAGAAAAAGCCTTTGGCAAAATTCAAAATCCATTTATGATAAAAACTCTCCAGAAAGCAGAAATAGAAGGAACATATCTCAACACTATAAAAGCTATATATGACAAATCTACAGCAAACATTATCCTCAATGGTGAAAAATTGACAGCATTTCCCCTAAAATCAGGAACAAGACAAGGGTTCCCACTCTCACCACTACTATTCAACATAGTTTGGAAGTTTTGACCACAGCAATCAGAGAAGAAAAATAAATAAAAGGAATCCAGATAGGAAAATAAGTGAAACTCTCACTGTTTGCAGATGACATGATCCTCTACATAGAAAACCCCAAAGACTCTACCAGAAAATTACTACAGCTATTCAATGAATATAGTAAAGTTGCAGGATATAAAATTAACACACAGAAATCCTTTGCATTCCTATACATTAACAATGAGAAAACAGAAAGAGAAATTAAGGAAACAATAACATTCACCATTGCAACAAAAAGAATAAAATACTTAGGAGTATATCTACCTAAAGAAATGAAAGACCTATACATAGAAAACTATAAAACACTGATGAAAGAAATCAAAGAGGACACACACAGATGGAGAAATATACCATGTTCATGGATTGGAAGAATCAATATTGTGAAAATGAGTATACTACCCAAAGTGATCTATAGATTCAATGCAATCCCTATCAAGCTATCAACGGTATTTTTTCACAGAACTAGAACAAATAATTTCACAATTTGTATGGAAATACAAAAAACCTCGAATAGCCAAAGAAATCTTGAGAAAAAAGAATGGAACTGGAGGAATCAACCTGCCTGACTTCAGACTCTACTACAAAGCCACAGTCATCAAGACAGTGTGGTACTGGCACAAAGACAGAAATATAGATCAATGGAATAGAACAGAAAGCCCAGAGATAAATCCACGAACCTATGGACACCTTATCTTTGACAAAGGAGGCAAGGATATACAATGGAAAAAAGACAACCTCTTTAACAAGTGGTGCTGGGAAAACTGGTCAACCACTTGTAAAAGAATGAAACTAGAACACTTTCTAACACCATACACAAAAATAAACTCAAAATGGATTAAAGATCTAAATGTAAGACCAGAAACTATAAAACTCCTAGAGGAGAACATAGGCAAAATGCTCTCGGACATAAATCACAGCAAGATCTTCTATGACCCACCTCCCAGAATATTGGAAATAAAAGCAAAAATAAACAAATGGGACCTAATAAAGCTTAAAAGCTTTTGCACAACAAAGGAAACTATAAGTAAGGTGAAAAGACAGCCTTCAGAATGGGAGAAAATTATAGCAAATGAAGAAACAGACAAAGGATTAATCTCAAAAATATACCAGCAACTCCTGCAGCTCAATTCCAGAAAAACAAATGACCCAATCAAAAAATGGGCCAAGGAACTAAACAGACATTTCTCCAAAGAAGACATACAGATGGCTAACAAACACATGAAAAGATGCTCAACACCACTCATTATCAGAGAATTGCAAGTCAAAACCACGAGTTACCATTACACGCCAGTAGATGGCTGCTGTCCAAAAGTCTACAAGCAATAAATGCTGGAGAGGGTGCAGAGAAAAGGGAACCCTCTTACACTGTTGGTGGGAATGCAAACTAGTACAGCCACTATGGAGAACAGTGTGGAGATTCCTTAAAAAACTGGAAATAGAACTGCCATATGACCCAGCAATCCCTCTGCTGGGCATACACACTGAGGATTCCAGATCTGAAAGAGACATGTGCACCCCAATGTTCATCGCAGCACTGTTTATAATAGCCAGGACATGGAAGCAACCTAGATGCCCATCAGCAGACGAATGGATAAGAAAGCTATGGTACATATGGAATATTACTCAGCCATTAATAAGAATACATTTGAATCAGTTCTAATGAGATGGATGAAACTGGAGCCCATTATACAGAGTGAAGGAAGCCAGAAAGATAAAGACCATTACAGTATGCTAACACATATATATGGAATTTAGAAAGATGGTAATGGTAACCCTATATGCAAAACAGAAAAAGAGACACAGATGTACAGAACAGACTTTTGGACTCTATGGGAGAAGGCGAGGGTGGGATGATCTGAGAGAACAGCATTGAAACATGTATATTATCAAGTGTGAAACAGATCGCCAGTCCAGGTTGGATGCATGAGACAAGTGCTCGGGGCTGGTGCACTGGGATGACCCAAAGGGATGGGATGGGGAGGGAAGTGGGAGGGGTGTTCAGGATGGGGAACACATGTAAATCCATGGCTGATTCATGTCAATGTATGGCAAAAGCCACTACAATATTGTAAAGTAATTAGCCTCCGACTAATAAAAATAAATGGAAAAAATAAATAAATAAAGTCAAGGTGGGACCCTAAAAAAGTAAATAAATGAATAAAGGGAAGAAAAGAAGTATCAAAAACAAAATAATCATATTTATAAGCATTAATCTCTCCATGGTTATTCATAATGGTTTTTTATCTTATTTTTTTAATTTTATTTTTAATTTTATTTATTTTATTATAAGCTTCTTTAACTATCTACATTGGCCATTTACTTCCTTTGTACCTAGGGAGAAGTTTTGAGGATTATAATTCTCAAATTAAGTGAAATACATATTCTTTATATTTCCCAAATCTTCCAGAGCAAAATGACTTATATTTTCTATATATTTTAAATAAGTTTATATTTTACACATTTATTTTTTATAACAGACTTTTATGACTTTTTTTTCTTTTCTCCTCACCCTGTTTTCTTTACCATGGATTAATATAGTAGTTTTAGGTGCTTTAATACAATCTAATTAAATAATGTTTCCAATTATTTTAATTGATATATTAAATATTAGGCCACAGTGTATAACTGTATATAATGCAAAACTGCTCAGAAAATGGTGTTTCATTTTTGAAAAATCACTGCTGAATGTGTTTTTATCATGTTCCTAAAGGATGAGGATATTTTACTGATATTTAAAAATAATAAATGTAAATACATATCTACCTATCTGTTTATATATACATACATATACATATAACATATATGTAAATATATATGCATATATTTATTGGATTGGCCAAAAGTTTCTTGGTTTTATCATGTAAGATGACTCTATTTGCACTCAGTTGTCTTTAACTTCATTCAAAACAATTGTTACATTGTATTGTAACAGCTGTTGAATCAGCATATATTTTGTAAAGAAATGTCAAAATTGGAAATTTTTATGTAGCCATTTTAATATTAAAGATAGAAGAAAAAAGCAACATTCTCAGCATATTAAGCTATATTATTTTAACAAAGGTAAAAAGCAACTGAAGCGCAAAAAAAAAAAAAAAAGGATTTGTGCAGTATATGGAGAAGGTGCTGTGATCAAACAATAGTGGTTTGCAAAGTTTCATGCTGGAAATTTGTCACTGGACAATGTTCCACAGTTGAATAAACCAAATGAAGCTGAGAGGAATCAAAATGAGACGTTAACTGAAAACAATCAACATTATACATGCAGGAGATAGCTGACATACTCAAAATTTCCCAATCAAGCCTTGAGAAGCGTTTGTACCAGATTTGTTAGGTTCATTACTTTGATGCTTCAGTTCTACGTAAGTAAAACAAAAAAACAAAAACAAAGACACAACAACAACAAAAACTTTCTTGACTGTATTTCCAAATGTGATTCTCCACTTAAATGTAACAAAAACATTCTGATTTTATTTATTTATTTATTTTTTAACATTCTGATTTTAAAACAAATTGTGGTGGCTGATGAAAAATGGATACTGTACAATCATGTGGATTGGGAGAGATTTGGGGGCAAGTGAAAAGAACTACCATCAACCAAATCAAAGTCCAGTCTCCATCCAAAGAATGTGATGTTGTATACATGGTGGGACTGGAAGGGAATCTTCTATTATAAGCTCCTTCTAGAAAAACTAAACAATTAATTCCAAGTACTTCTCTAAATTAGAAAAACTGAAGGCAGCACTTGATAAAAAGTATCTGGAATTAGTCAACAGAAAATAATCTTCTATCAGGATAATGTAAGAACACATGTTTCTTTGATGACCAGGCAAAAATTGTTAGTTTGGCTGGGAAATTCTGATGCATCTGTAGTATAACCAGACATTGCACCTTCAGATTTTCATTTATTTTGGTCTTTATAAAATTCTCTTAATGGAAAAATTTTCAATTCCCTGAAAGACTGTGAAGCACTTGGAATAGTTCTTTGCTCCAAAAGGTAAAAAAGTTTTGGGAAGATGAAATAAGGAAGTTGCCTGAAAGATGGAAGAAGGTAGTGGAACAAAATGGTGAATATTTTTTCATTTCCATTCTTGGTGAAAATGAAAACTGTGTCTTTTATTATTACTTAAAAACCAAAGGAACTCAGTGTGTGCTAAGTCGCTTCAGTCGTGTCTGTTTTGCGACTCGATGGACTGTAGCCCACCAGGCTCCTCTCTCCACTGGATTCTCTAGGCAAAAATACTGGGATGTGTTACCATGCCCTCCTCAAGGGGATCTCCCCAACCCAGGGATTGCACCTGAGTCTCTTGCAGTCTCCTGGATTGGCAGGCATGTTCTTGACCACTAGTGCCACCTGGGAAGCCCAAGGAACTCAGTGTCCAACCCAATATGATGAAACATTGCTTTTTTTCTTTCATCTTCAATATTAAAATAGCTATACAAAAATTCACCAATTTTGGTGATATGATTTTTTTCTTTTTTAATGCATGCTGATATGACAGCTGTCACAATGTTATCCAAAAAAAAAAAGTTTTGAATAATGTTAGAGAAAACTAAGCACTATTAGGGCCATCTTACCGAAAATATGGAATGAAGCTTCTAGCCAACCCAGTATATGTGCACGCTTGGAACATGGTAAAAAAAAAAAGAATGATTATTGTTACAAGAATTTTGTATAAAAATTATGAGAGCACATTTGAAGACAGTCAGAATTTTTCCCTGGCATAGAAGAGGAGCAAGGATCAATAACTAAGACTGAAAAATAAACATTCTAAAATAGGAAAAGAAGGAAACACTTTCCTCTAAGACTAAAAATATACAAAGACTTGGAGGTCTAAAAACCAATTTTGATTTTCAAAAGTGATGATTTGCTTTTGGAAGTTTTTAATAAAAGAGATATCATATTGTGGAAATAGTGGGGTAGACCTCCTGGACTGGCAATTATTTAGGTTTCTAGTTTTTGAGGATGTGGTCTTGAGCATATAACTTAACCTCATTACATCTCAATTTCATTGGAACAAGACTACATCCCTGACAAGGTGGCTACAATCTATAATTATTATTTAGTTACTGCAAAAGGACTAGATAGCCTCATTTTATCTTAAATTACAATATTTTATTTGGAACAGTGCTCTCATCATTTAAAGGGTCATCAACTGGGATTCAACCTTACAGTGGTTCTCAATCTGGCTGCACGCTAGAGTCACTTAGAAAGTATAGAAAAACAATGGTTCCATGACTCGTCTACAAACATCTGATGTAACTATTTATGGATGGAATCTTGATAATATTATTTCATTTTTAAAGCTTGATAATATTATTTCATTTCTGCCATATATCAACAAGCTTTAAAAATGATAGTGTGAGGTTGAGAAACATTATATTAACTCAGCTCTGGGGGCTATTCTTTTTCACTGATTCTGACATGTAAGTCCATTTGTAGATAATATGCATCAAAACATAAAATATACTTACAGTCTTTGTGAATAATATAGTTTCCAGTGAAAAATTTTTACTGTAAGATGTACAACTGTTAACAACTAGTTCAAATAGTTCTTGCTTCATGTTGTTAAATGTAGTATCAACTAACTGGACAAATCTTTGAGGAAATTAAATGTATGATTGAGGATTTTTAAGATTTATTTATTTTTAATTGGAGAATTGCTTTACAATATTATCTTGATTTCTGCCATATATCAACATGAATCAGCCATAGATATACATATGTCCCCTCCTTCTTCAACCTCTCTCCCACCTCTTACACATCCCACCCTTCTAGGTTGTCATAGAGCACTGGATTTGAGGATTTTACCTAAAGTTGCTTCTTTGTCTAGTTTTTGCTAAGCATAGTGATGTTCTATTTTGAGCAGAAAATAGATTACCAAGTTCTAGTGGCACAATAAATATCTTATCATGTCTGAAACAAAATGCTTTTATTTATGCCAACAAAATCTATAATGTAGGCTTTTAATAATTAACCACTCAAATATATATTGCCTCCAAGGCAGAACTTGGTCATGTTCAACCAGAAAGTCTGGTATCTCCCAGAGCAGTCTGCCGAGAACTCATATATGTCCTTTAACCATGCTTGGTACAGAGAAGGCAAGGGCACCCCACTCCAGTGCTCTTGCCTGGAGGGTCACATGGATGGGGGAGCCTGGTGGGCTGCAGTTCATGGGGTCGCTAAGAGTCGGATACGACTGAGCGACTTCACTTTCACTTTTCACTTTCATGCACTGGAGAAGGAAATGGCGACCCACTCCAGTGTTCTTGCCTGGAGAATCCCAGGGACGGGAAGCCTGGTGGGCTGCCGTCTATGGGGTCGCACAGAGTCGGACAAGACTGAAGTGACTTAGCAGCAGCAGCAGCAGCAGCATGCTTAGTAAGTAAGTAAATGAAGTCGCTCAGTCGTGTCCGACTTTGCAACTCCATGGACTGTAGCCTACCAGGCTCCTCGTCCATGGGATTTTCCTGGCAAGAATACTGGAGTGGGCTGCTCCAGGAGACCTTCCCCGACCCAGGGATTGAACCAGGGTCTCCTGCATTGTAGGCAGATGCTTTTACCGTCTGGAGTCTCCCTATAATTTTCTCTGGACAATTAAACTGTCACAGTGGCAGTTGCATTTTAGAAAATCCGTGGCATAATGTAATCTGAATTTGCAGAGGATAGGTATAAGAAACATTCATTTCTCTCCTTTTTACAAATGAGACAATGATTACTAATGTCTCTTTGAGAAGAAATAACACAATAATCAATACCATAAATTTTGTTTGAGAGTGAAAACAGTTCCAAAAATAACTTGACTAATTTGTGTTCTTTTCTATTAGAGTCAAATGAGTTGATGTAGTCTTTTTTTATTTTTTGCCATAGCTATCAGGAAGCTCAAAATCATAGTAAATATACTAAAATTAGAAAATATCTACTGCATGGCAATATCTACTCCATTTCCTTCCCATCCTCTCTCCTTCCCCCAGTCTCTGTCGTTTTCTTTTTATTCCTCCCTTCCTCCTTTGGTCCCTCCCTTCCTTCCTTTCTTCCTCTCTCTCTTTCTTCTCTCTTTTCTACTCTCTCTTTACTCCTTTCCTCCCTCCCTCACCCCTTTCATTCTCGTTTCCTCTTTCTTGCTTTGTTAATATTTTCCCCTTTAATTTCACAGTCATTAGTGATCTCAGATTTTAACTTTCTTAGTATTATATTTTTAAAATGCTGTGTAAAAACATGATATTGCATAAACAGGTGCATTGTTCTTATGTAAACTAATTCTGTATCGCTAGTACTAATGACCCAATGCACCAGTCTCCCATCCTTGGCTTTCCCTATGTTCTATTCCACTTCTCTCACTGCTTGGTAGTTATCAGATTAGTCCTCATATTACAGATTTTTTTTTTTTTGGCCCTTCTACACATATATATGTGCTCCAATAGAAAATATTTAGTATTTCTGTGTCTTTGTAAACATAAACAGCATATCATAAATATAATTCTGTGACTTTTTAAGAAGTAAACTCCAGGAGTTGGCGATGGACAGGGAGGCCTGGCATACTGCAGTCCATGGGGTCGCAAAAAGTCAGACATGACTGAGCGACTGAAGTGAACTGAACTTTAAGAAGTTTGACAGTGTAATGGGCTCCACTTTCATCCATCTCATTAGAACTGATTCAAATGAATTCTTTTTAATGGCTGAGTAATATCCCATGGTGTATATGTACCATGGCTGATTCATGTCAATGTATGACAAAAACCACTACAATATTGTAAAGTAATTAGCCTCCAACTAATAAAAATAAATGAAAAAACAAACAAACAAACAAAAAAACCAAACAAACAAAAAAAGAAGTTTGACAGTGTATCTGGAGGACACTACCATAAAATCTGTATAACTATCCATCTACCTAATATTTTAGAGACATTTGTTTTTAATTATGAATAATGTTGTATATTCCTCCTTTAACACAAGTGTGAATATTCATTATGGACAATACTAAGAAGTAAAATTGCTAGACTATTGAATATTCACATTTATATTTCATCAGTCATGGTCAAATCTGTTACAAAAATGATCTAAAATTTAAAACAACACAGCTTCTCATGAAAGTACCTATCTTACCACAATCCCCAAAACCCTTTATTTATTTATTTGTTTTTTCTTAAGTTAATCATGTGTTGATGGGCACTTGGTTATTTCTATGTGATGGCTATTGTAATAGTGCTGCTATGAACATTAGGTACATGTATCTTTTGAAATTAAATTTTCATTTTGTTTGGATATATGCACAGGAATGTGATTGTTGGATCATATGGTAGCCCTATTTTTAGCTTTTTAGGAATCTCCATTTTGTTTTTCATAATGACTGTACCAATTCACATTTCTACAAACAGTGTCTAAGAGTTCCCTTTTCTCTGCATCCACTCTAGCATTTACTATTTGTAGAATTTTTAATAATGGCCTTTCTGACCAATGTGAGGTGATACCTCATTGTGGTTTTTATATGAATTTCTCTAATAAGTTAGTGATGCTGAGTGCCTTTTCATGTGACTGTTGACCATCTGTGTTTCTTTGGAGAAATGTCTGTTTAGGTCTTTAAAATAATTGCCAGCTTAATGAGAAATGTATCTATCCATTTAACATCTACCTTGATCTCTCTGTAAACCTAATAATTAGAATCTACTTGACTATTTCTCAGGATGAACATCTTTTCATATGATCATTGACAATTTTTATTTTACTTTGTGTCAGTTGTCTATACATATCCTTTGCTTAAGATTGTTATTTTGTAGGATTTCTGCCAGTTTAATTTTAAATCAAAATACTAATCCTTAGTCTGTAATGTGTTACACATTTCACTGATTTTCTAAATTTCCATCGACTTTGTGTCATCTTACAGAAGTTTAATGGAGAAGGAAATGGAAACCCACTCAAGTATGCTTGCCTGGAGAATCCCTGGCCAGATAGCCTGGTGGACTACAATCCATTGGGTCGCAAAGAGTTGGAAGTGATTGAAGTGAGTGAACATGCAAACATGCTTAGAAGTTTAGACTTTTTAATATGATCAACATTTCCATTTATTTTTGTTATATGCCTTATTTACCTAGTTTTTCTGTTCTCCATGAATATAAATAATTGCTGAAAATGGTAATTCTTTTATTGTAGAATTTTTCACATTTTCACACTTAGTACACTGACATATCTATTTTTCCGTGCAAAATATAACATAGGGAATCTAACTTTATTCTTTTCATTTGGCCTTTCCTAGTATCTGAAATACAATTTTCTCTCTGTGGAGATAGTACACCACTTAAATATATATTTATATGCTAATAATATAAATATATTAAGATATCTTAACTTATTAAGGTAAATATAACACATTTTTATGACATCTTTATTGCCACTCTTCAAGCACATATTAAACATCAGTTCATATATAATATTGAACAATACATTCCAAAGAAAGTATGTAATGTCATTATCCTATAAATTTCTGACTACTGCAATGTTCTTTGGGAAGTGTGAAAAGTTTATGTTTGAATTTTGTCTTTCCTAACCTGTGAAAGTGAAAGTCAAGTCGCTCAGTCGTGTCCGACTCTTTGCGACCCCGTGGACTGTAGCCCACCAGGCTTCTCCGTCCATGGGATTCTCCAGGCAAGAATACTGGAGCGGGTTGCCAGTTCCTTCTCCAGGGGATCTTCCCAATCCAGGGATTGAACCCAGGTCTCCCGCATTGCAGGCAGACGCTTTAACCTCTGAGCCACCAGGGAAGCAGATCCGTTTAAAACGAACTTCTATTGTGCAGTCTGATTCTTTTTCTCCTTTGCTTTGAGCCTACTCATTCTGTATATATCCTGGAATTGATAATTCCATGGGACTTGAAAGAAACTGGAATAAAGAGCAGCTGATTTTCAAGATTTAGTTCCTGTTTGATAACCTTATCAGTACACTACCAGATGCTACAGTAATCATTTTCTCCACTGAAGCAGCTGCGATTTTTTTGTGGAATATCTAATTGGTTATCATGAGGGCTATATTACTGTCAACTGCAGGGAAAGTCATTGAAATTGCACTGAAATAAGAACTGGATTATTGCTACATGGGGCCCTAGGAAGCTTTGAGCACTTTTAATTGACTTGGAGCCAAGAAGAAAAAACAGCTAGACAAGTCCAAATTTATGTCTGCTCTTCATAGTTAGGGTTAGAAGAATAGAAAAGCCTAGTAAGCGTTCGTGTTAAAAAATAAATATTATTTAAAAATGTTTTCCAAGCTTGCATAACAATGGTGACTTAAATAAATCTAAAGGAAAATGAAATTTATTGAAAAATAACTAAGACATTGAAAAAGAAGGGAAAAGAAATTGAGCATTTGTCATGCACAGTCTTTCATACCCTGTTATAGGCACCTAGAGACATAGTATTTTATATTATATTCAAAGGAATCAAATAGAATAAGATGGAAGACAACTGCTTGATTATGCTATATAGCATCTTTTGCCAAAACTTCCAGATTTTCTGGCATGCGTTTTAAGAATCAGTTTTAGCATAAATAGGTTTCTGTCCTTCAAAACAGTTTGCAGATTTTTCCTTATATAGATGTGAGCATCTGGTGTTTCTAACGTGCTACATTTCTGATTTTCCAAAATGTATACACTCTGTAAAAGTGAATAAATGGAGTTATGAGATAAATTAAGTTTAGAAGATCTTTTAAATTATTTATGCACAAAATTCATGGCTGTGCAGTCTCTTTGTAAGTAGAGTGCACAAGTGTGCACTATATGTCAGGTTTGGAGAAGCAAATCTAGAACATAATGTGAGACTTTCTTCTAAAATAAAATGATAATTCTGTTTCAACAATGAAAAAATCCTATATAAGGATCCTACAGTATTTCCAATTATCATAATATCAACTATAGTTTAGGTTGAATGACAAATAAAAGAAATGAAATTTAGATAGAAAACAAAACAAAAAACTTCATCTTTATTTAAATATACATGGAAAAGTGATTATATTTTTCTGCTCCAGTGGTGAATAGAAGAAGTATCTGACTAAATCAGATTACAGTTTCACCTGAGAACCGTTTTTAAAGGTATTTATTTTGACATCTTGATTTTTTTAAGCTGACTATATTGCTTGTAAATATGACATTTTTATGACCTTAAGGTTAGAAAGCAATTGCTTATGAAATTTGCAATTTATTTAGTTTCATTTTTTTCCCAAATTCTTAAGAAATATTTTTTTGGAATATCCATTTCCACTCTAGTGACTTGAATATGTATCAGTGAAATTGACCAGTGAGAATTTCCACAAAATTAATAGCCACACAGAACATCTCTTCATCATCTTGTATTCTCTTCCAAACAAGAAAATCACCAATCTCACTAAGTGGGTTCAGAAACTTGAATGTTACAGTAGTGACTTTCCCCACTCCTTCATCTCCCCATCCAATCAGGAACAGCATCCTGTTATTTTTATCTCTGGAAAATCTTTCTATAATTTTTAAATCTAAAATATTACAATAGAATCCTAAACCACTGATGTCTCCAGTAGCTTCCATCTTCTCATTCAGCCTTATTTTTAAAGCAGAGGTTATTCCTCTTTTGTTTATATTTACTTAAAATCATTGGTATTACAAAATGTTCTCCACCATATAAAGATACAAACACCACTTAATTTTTTTTCAAATTATCCTAAATATTTTCCCAATATAACCCTGTACCAAAGGTATTTTTTTTTCCCTTTCATTCTTCTATGGGTCCAATGATAAACTCACATTTGGACTATGTATTTCCTAGATATCCTCTACTTTAAATCCACTTGATTTTGTTTATTCTCTTCTTTCAACTTAAAATTTCCTTCCATCCTATGTCTACCTTTTAAAATCCTACTTATTCACCATTGAATTATTTCAAGTTTTACATTTCCAGGGATACCCTCAACACATACACACACAGTTAATAACGATCTTTGTTTTTATTGCTCTCATATTATGTTGGGAAATTTGGTAAAGTGGAAAGAGAAATACATTTTGAGATACTTTTCAGTTTTAACCATTAGATTTTCTTATTAGCTACAAATACACTGTTGCTGTTCAGTCACCAAGTCAAGTCCAAGTCTTTGTGACCCCTATGGACTGCAGCACACCAGGCCTTCCTAGCCCTCAACATCCCCTGGAGTTTGCCCAAGTTCATGTCTACATCAGTGATGCTATCCAATCATCTCATCCTCTATTGTGCTCTTCTCCTTCTGTCTTCAATCTTTCCCAGGATCAGGGTATTTTCCAATGAGTCAGCTCTTTGCATCAGGTGGCCAAAATATTGGAGTTTCAACTTCAGCATCAGTCCTTCCAATGAGTATTCAGGACTGATTTCTTTTGAGATTGACTGGTTTGATCTCCTTGCTGTCCAAAGGATTCTTAAAAGAGTCTTCTCTAGTACTACAGTTCAAAAGCATCAATTCTTTAGTGCTCTGCCTTTGTAAAGGTCCAGTTCTCACAACCATAACATGATTACTGAGAAAATCATAGACTTGACTATACTGACATTTGTCAGAAAGGTGATATCTTTGCTTTTTAACATGCTGTCTAGGTTTGTCATAGTTTCCCTGCCAAGAAGCAATTGTCTTCTAATTTCATGGCTGCAGTCACCACCAGCAGTGAACTTAGAACCCAAGATGAGGAAATCTGTCACTGCTTCCACTTTCCATAGAAGGGAAAAATCCTTCTATTTGCCATGAAGTGATGGGATCAGATGCCATGATCTTTTTTTTTTTTTTTTTTTTAATATTGAGGTGGCTTTAATATTAAGCTGGCTTTTTCACTGTAATCCTTCATCCTCATCAAGAGATTCTTTTGTTCCTCTTTACCTTCTGTGATTAGAGTGGTATATCTGAGGTTGTTGATATTTCTCCTGGCAATCTTGATTCCAGCATGTAACTCCTCCAGCTGGCATTTCTCAGAATGTGGTCTGCATATAAGTTAAATAAATAGAGTGACAATAAGCAGCCTTGCCATACTCCTTTCTCAATCCTAAACCAATAAATTGTTCCATACAAGATTCTAACTGTTCATTCTTGACCAGCATACAGTTTTCTTAGAAGACATGTAAGATGGTCTGGTATCCCCATCTCTTTAAGAGTTTTCCACAGTTTGTTATGATCTACACATTTAAAGGCTTTAGTTTACTCAATGAAACAGAGGTAGATGCTTTTCTGGAATCCCTTTGATTTCTCTATGATCCAGGGAATGTTGGCAATTTGATTTCTGGTTCCTCTGCCTTTTCTAAACCCAGCTTGGACATCTGGAAGTTCTCAGTTCATGTAATGTTGAAACCTAGTTTGGAGGATTTTGAGCATAACTTTATTAGCATGGGAAATGAGTACAATTGTCCGGTGGCTTGAACGTTTTTTTAGTTCTGCCCTTCTAGAGAATTGGGATGGGGATTGACCTTTTCTAGTTCTCTGCCACTGCTGGATTTTCCAAATTTTCTGACATATTGAGTGCAGCACTCAGATAGCATCATCTTTTAGGATATTAAATAGCTCTGCTGGAATTCCATTGCCTCTGCTAGCTTTACTGACAGCAGGGCTTCCTAAGGCCCACTTGACTTCACACTCCAGAATGTTTGACTCTGGGTGAGTGACCACACCACGGTGGTTATGTGAGTCATTAAGCTCTTTTTTTGTACAGTTTTTCTGTGTATTCTTTTCACTTGTTCTTGATCTCTTCTGCTTCTATTAAGTCTTTACCAGTTCTGTTCTTTATTGTGCTCATCTTTGGATGAAATGTTCCATTGATAGTTCCAGTTTTCTGAAGAGATGTCTAGTCTTTTCCCTTCTGTTGTTTTCCTCTATTTCTTTGCATTGTTCATTGAAGAAGGCCTTCTTGTCTCTCCTTGCTATTCTCTAGAACTCTGTGTGTGGTTGGGTTTGCCCTTCCCATTTTCCCTTGCTTTTCGTTTTTCTTCTTTCCTCAGCTTTCTGTAAGGCCTCCTCAGATAACCGCTTTGCCATCTTGATTTTATTTTTCTTGAGTATGGTTTTGTTCACTGCCTCCTATAGAATATTATGAACCTCTGTCCATAGTTCTTCATAGCTACAAATACAGCCGATCTTAAATGAATATTTGCTGTGTTATATGATTGATGATAAATAAAACTGAACCAATTATTTAATTATGAAGACCTGAGTTAATGTAACAAAAGATTAGTGTCATTAATTTATAAAGAGTAATTACAAACATTAAAAAAAAACAACTTTAGCAAACCTGAAAGAAAAATTAAGAGGTCAAGTGCAAAAGAAAACACAGTGCCCACAAGAGAAATAAATTTAAGCAGTGAAAGGAACATTTGAATCAATGGTACGGCATATTTTATCTACTACATCAATTGTTGGGACTATAATTTAGGTTGGCAAAGATAAGAGAAGTGAGTATACTCACACTGCTATTAGATTAAGTAAATTGGTACAACTTCTTTGGAAAGTTAGTTGCAAAGAGTTTTACAAATGGAAATTTTCTTTGGTTCAGTAGTCTCACTCCAAAATTCAGTCTTTAGAATCTCCCTAGGTGTTGTCAGATATTTACACATACAAAGGTTCAATGTAGTTCTGAATTAAACTTTAGCAATTGTTATTTCCTAGTGTTAGAACTATAGACAAATGTGTAATCTTCAAACTTTAAATGCATTTTCTATAATTGATTAAATTTTCTATTAAAAATGATTGAAGGATTTCTATATCTTGTATTTTTACTTAAAGAAACAATAAAATAATACAATGAGAAAAGTATAGGAAAAAGGAAGGAGATAAGGTCAAACCCACAATCAACACAATGATGTCCATTTTACATGGGAAATAGGAAAAAAAAATATTAACTTAACATAAAATTTTTACTTTAAATGACTTTCCCCAAAGTATGTATATTCAAATACTATGCTTGAAAATTAAAGTCATACTTTGTATGTATGATACATTTTTAGATGGTATACATAAGATTTTTCTCTATTATATCTGAATATAAGTCTAAAATATACCAATAATATTTGTCATAGCTAGTTTCTCAGTTGTGTCTGACTCTTTGTAACCCCATGGACTGTAGCCTGCCAGGCTTCTCTGTTCATGGAATTCTCCAGGCAAGAGAAGCATGGAGTGGGTAGCCATTCCCTTCTCCAGGGCATTTCCTCAACCAATAATGTTTAGTTGGCCATTAAATTATATTTCTCATATTTCCATTTTCATCAGACATGGGCGGTCTGCAGTCATATATGCTGTAACAGAGCATGATTTAAATAAAAATAGCACAATATTGAATAGTATTTTCCATTTATAGCTGATTATAAACCCCAAGAGATATCTTTTGCTAGTATTACTTTTGTTTTATTAAATGAATCTAGATATACACTTTCCTTTCCAGTGATGTAATTTCAATTGAAATTTTAATAGAATTAATACATTCACATTATCAAATCAGGCTGCTTATACAGTTGCTAAATGAATTTAAGTCTTCCTGAATAACAGGATTTGTAAAGACAAACAGCTCTATAAATGTACCTTGTAGTTTATCAAAATTACTTGCCCTCTCCTTTTCCACAAAATATATTAAGATATCATCATGATACTCAATGAAGTTGAAACAATATTTAAAGCTCCAAACTAGTGTTGATTTCCACAATGACAAAAAACTGAGTGAAAATGTGAGGAATATTCATAAAACATTTAATGCCTCACATTTGTGGAAGCAGAAGTCCATTTGCTGTAAGGAACATCTGTAAAAGTAGGTTCAGCTCAGAATCCATTTGTCTAGGCCTACAATTAGTGGTTTGAGAAAAAAACTAATTTATGTATGATTATTTTTTAAATTTTTTTCAGAAAACTTGGAATCAAAGCTTGCATGTTAATTAGTTTCAAGAAAGGTTCAGAATGGTCCAGTCAGTGCAATGCATGTCTGACAACTAAAACTTTCAAAGGCCACCAGGTGTTATATGTTTCAGCAGAGCAATAAAGCAGGAGCATAAGCAATTAAAAACAAAAAGAAAAGAGAAAACAAAAAAGAAAGAAACAGGAAAAATAAAGAAAGGATCCATCCTCAGCCATTTCAAATAGCAGGATTTTTTACTTTGGGTTCCAAATGAAATATCTTTACTGGGATACAGATAAAAGTATCCTCTTTCGAAGAGTCTGCAGGAAATGAAATTATCTGCTTGTTATTGTGAGCTGACTCATTTGAAAATATCCTGATGCTGGGAAAGATTGAGAGCAGGAGGAGAAGGGGACGACAGAGGATGAGATGGTTGGATGGCATCACTGACTCACTGGACATGGGTTTGGGTGGACTCCGGGAGTTGTTGATGGACAGGGAGGCCTGGCGTACTGTGGTTCATGGGGTCGCAAAGAGTCGGACACGACTGACTGACAGAACTGAACTTATTGTTGGCCTCCTTGTCATTGTGAGTTTCAGAATGAGGAATAGCACACATTTCTGTAGAGACCATACAGAAAAACACTGGTAAGATAAACTAACAATACTCAATTAACAATGTCTGGAACAGTAGAAATTAATAAAATGAATAACAATGGATACAGAAAGTTGTCACTACAAACTTTTCTTATCTAGTAGAATAAAATTTATCTTTGATTCTTAAATACTGGCAAGCCAATTCAAACTCAGGCTATTTTTCTCTTCCTTATTAATACATTACTAAAAGAAATATGTAACCTTGATCTAATAATAGAAACAGACTCATGGTTTTTGGTGACAATTTTTATTAAATTTGCTCTACAAGCTTCATTAGTTTATTGTATGATTTATGTAGAACATTTCCAGAAATGCAGTACAGAGATAGTTGCAAAATGGTTTCTGAAGTAGATTGATTACCTCAATAGAGCTTGTTTTAATCTCCCTAACCTGTCCAAAAAAGTGGACTGAAATGGACAGTTTACACCAGAAATTTAAACAAATAAATGAGGCCTTATGCATTGGATTAGGAGCAAAGAAGGAAGGTGCCCCACTGCCTGTACTTCCTACGCTCCTACCCTTAAACACAGAGCAGGAAAATCTGTGGTGATGGTGGAGTGCACCTATGTGTATTAACTAGAATTGCAAATTTGGATGTTTCATTGATCACAGTGATAAGATTACTTTCTGGAACCAATGGAAGACATTCAGTTGTGTATTGTGGGTTATAATTACTCATTCATTAAAAAAAAATACCTAATGGTTAGCACAAGTCAGGCATCATTCAAGGAGAAAGTATCAGTTCAGTTCAGTTCAGTCGCTCAGTCCTGTCCGACTCTGTGACCCCATGAATCGCAAACATGCCAGGCCTCCCTGTCCATCACCAACCCCCGGAGTTGACTCAAACCCATGCCTATCGAGTTGGTGATGCCATCCAAACATCTTATCCTCTGTCGTCCCCTTCTCCTCCTGCCCCCAATCCCTCCCAGCATCAGGGTCTTTTCCAATGAGTCAACTCTTCACATGAGTTGGCCAAAGTACTGGAGTTTCAGGTTCAGCATCAGTCCTTCCAATGAACACCCAGGACTGATCTCCTTTAGGATGGACTGGTTGGATCTCCTTGCAGTCCAAGGGATTCTCAAGAGTCTTCTCCAACACCATGGTTCAAAAGCATCAATTTTTCAGCGCTCAGCTTTCTTCACAGTCCAACTCTCACATCCATACATGACCACTGGAAAAACCATAGCCTTGACTAGATGGGTCTTTGTTGGCAAAGCAATGTCTCTGCTTCTTAATATGCTATCTAGGTTGGTCAAAACTTTCCTTCCAAGGAGTAAGCGTCTTTTAATTTCATGGCTGCAATCACCATCTGCAGTGATTTTGGAGCCCCCCAAAATAAAGTCTGACACTGTTTCCACTGTCTCCCCATGTATTTCCAAAGAAGTGATGGGACCAGATGCCAAGATCTTAGTTTTCTGAAAGTTAATCTTTAAGCCAACTTTTGCATTCTCCTCTTTCACTTTCATCAAGAGGCTTTTTAGTTCATCTTCACTTTCTGCCATAAGGGTAGTGTCATCTGTATATCTGAGGTTATTGATATTTCTCCTGGCAATCTTGATTCCAGCTTGTGCTTCCTCCAGTCCAGCATTTCTCATGATGTACTCTGCATATACGTTAAATAAGCAGGGTGACAATATACAGCCTTGACGTACTCCTTTTCCTGTTTGGAACCAGTCTGTTGTTCCACGTCCAGTTCTAACTGTTGGTTCCTCACCTGCATACAGGTTTCTCAAGAGGCAGATCAGGTGGTCTGGTATTCCCATCTCTTTCAGAATTTTCCACAGTTCAATGTGATCCACACAGTCCAAGGCTTTGGCGTAGTCAATAAAGCAGAAATAGATGTTTTTCTGGAACTCTCTGGCTTTTTTGATGACTCAGTGGATGTTGGCAATTTGATCTCTGGTTCCTCTGCCTTTTCTAAAACCAGCTTGAACATCTGGAAGGTCAGGGTTCATGTATTGCTGAAGCCTGGCTTGGAGAATTTTGAGCATTACTTTACTAGCATGTGAGATGAGTGTAATTGTGCGGTAGTTTGAGCATTCTTTGGGATTGTCTTTCTCAGGGATTGGAATGAAAACTGACTTTTTCCAGTCCTGTGGTCATTGCTGAGTTTTCCAAATTTGTTGGCAAATTGAGTGCAGCACTTTCACAGCATCATCTTTCAGGATTTGAAATAGCTCAACTGGAATTCCATCACATCTACTAGCATTGTTCGTAGTGATGCTTTCTAAGCCCTCTTGACTTCACATTCCAGGATGTCTGGCTCTAGGTGAGTGATCACACCATTGTGATTATCTGGGTCATGAAGATCTTTTTTGTACAGTTCTTCTGTGTATTCTTGCCACCTCTTCTTAATATCTTCTGCTTCTGTTAGGTCCATACCATTTCTGTCCTTTATCGAACCCATCTTTGTGTGAAATACTCCCTTGGTATATCCAATTTTCTTGAAGATATCTCTAGTCTTTCCCATTCTGTTGTTTTCCTCTGTTTTTTTGCATTGATCGCTGAGGAAGGTTTTCTTATCTCTCCTTGCTATTCTTTGGAACTCTGCATTCAAATGGGAATATGTTTTCTTTTCTTCTTTGCTTTTGGCTTCTCTTCTTTTCACAGCTCTTTGTAAGGCCTCATCAGACAACCATTTTGCCTTTTTGCATTTCTTTTCCATGGGGATGGTCTTGATCCCTGTCTCCTGTACAATGTCATGAACCTCCGTCCGTAGTTCATCAGGCTCTCTGTCTGTCAGATCTAGTCCCTTAAATCTATCTCTCACTTCCAATGTATAGTCATAAGGGATTTGATTTAGGTCATATCTGAATGGTCTTTTGAACTGTGGTGTTGTAGAAGACTCTTGAGAGTCCCTTGGACTGCAAGGAGATCCAACCAGTCTATTCTAAAAGAGATCAGCTCTGGGTGTTCATTGGAAGGACTGACACTGAAGCTGAAACTCCAATACTTTGGCCACCTCATGCGAAGAGTTGACTCATTGGAAAAGACCCTGATGCTGGGAGGGATTGGGGGCAGGAGGAGAAGGGAACGACAGAGGATGGGATGACTGGATGGCATCACTGACTCGATGGACATGAGTTTGAGTAAACTCTGGGAGTTGGTGATGGACAGGGAGGCCTGGCATGTTGCGATTCATGGGGTCGCAAAGAGCTGGACATGATTGAGCGACTGAACTGAACTGAACTGAATGGTCTAGTGGTTTTCCTTACTTTTCTCAGTTTAAGTCTGAATTTGGAGAAAGTATATACCATTTGAAATCTTTTTATCCATAACAGGAATTCAATTTTTTGAGGGGACCTGCAGCTTCCCCTTTTCAGAGGTCACCTATTATCCATCAGAGATGGGTTACTGTACCGCACAGGGAATTTTACTTAATGTACTGTGGTGACCTGAATGGGAAAGAAATCCGAAAGGGAGAGAGGATGTGTAAATGTATGGTTGATTTATTTTGCTATACAGGAGAAACTAACATAATGTTGTAAAGTAAATAGAAATTAATTTAAAATAAAAGAAATGGGCTTTTCTCATATTCTTTTCCTTCAAGGCTATTGTGTCACCAACAAAGGCTTAGTTTGGTCAAAATCTCATTCAAAGGAAAGGGTAACTGGCATTCTTGCCCCATCTTATTTGGGAGAACAGGTTTTCTGTTATTTGTAAGTAAATTCATCTTTTATGGTTGTGAACATTAGGAAAATAATCTCTGAATCACTTAGTTTTATGAAGCATGCTAAATCCAAACCTCAGTATTTAAATTTGAACATTTTCATTCTATCAGTCCTACAGTGTACAGAAAGTAGAGAACTGCTAATCTGTACATTTGTAAGAATAGATTTAACAACTAAAATTAGCTGCTATTTGTTTACCATTCAATATTTCTTCAGACAGAAGTTGTTTACTCAACACTGTGTTTAAACTTTACTTCGGTTAGTTCATCACTGAAAAATAAACAAACACACTGAGGTGGATAGGAATCAAGTTCTGTTAGAAAGGAGTGGCAAACATGAAAAGTGTGAGGGTCAGAAAATACACTTATTCTTAGTCAAAACTGGAAATTACACCATGGGCAAGTCATTTAATAGGTCATTTAATTCATCCTGGAGGAGGACAGGGCAACCCACTCCAATATTCTTGCCTGGAGAATCCCCATGGAGAGAGGAGCCTGGCTGTCTATAGTCCATAAGGTTGCAAAGAGTTAGAAACGACTGAAGTGACTTAGCATGAATTAATTCATCCACTGTCCTTTTATTTGTTAATTTATGTTTATCTTTTTGTTGTTAATGTTTTCAAGTCAGAGGCTTGTTAGTTTTCCAATTTCTTAGAAATGACTTTAGAGAAATCTATGTATTTATTCCATATTTAATAAGAGTTTAATAATTACATTATACTATGTAATGTAGGCTCTCTTCTAGATCCTGGGGTTCAACAAGAAGCAAAATGAGCAAAGGGCCTTACTTTCATTATCTTATATTTTAGTCAAAAGTGATAATAAGCATAATTTAATTATGTACACTTTGTGATAAGTTCTAAGGAGAATAAAAACAAGACTAATCAAGTGATGTCTAAAGGGAGGAAAAAATTTCAGATGTAGTGACTAGTAAAAGCTTTTTACTAGTAGGCATTTTTTTTTTTACTAGTAGTAAAAATGTTGTTGGAGAATTGTTAATTTACAATGTTATGTTACTTTCCACTGTATAGCAAAGTGAATCAGCTATAAATATATATTAATTTTATTAATTTTTATTAATTTTATTAATTTTATTAATTAAATTTAAAAATAAGTTTATTAATTTTTTTTACTAGTAGTAAAAATTTTGTTGGAGAATTGTTAATTTACAATGTTATGTTACTTTCCACTGTATAGCAAAGTGAATCAGCTATATATATATATATATATATATATATATATATATATATATACACACACATATATTAATTTTATTTTTAGAATCTTTTCCCATATATGTCATTACAGAGTATGAGTATAGTTTCCTGTACTATACTATGTACTAACCTACTATGTAGGTTCTTATTAGTTATCTTATTAGTTATCATTATATATATACAGGGTGGCTCAGTGGTGAAGAACCTACCTGCCAAAGCAAGAGACATGAGTTCAATCCTTGGGTTAGAAAGATCCCCTGAAGAAGGAAATGTCAATCCATTCCATTATTTGTGCCTGGGAAATTCCCATGGACAGAGGAACATTGTGGACTATAGTCCATGGGGTCTCAAAGAGTGGGACACAATTTAGCAACTAAACAACAACAAAAGCAGTGTGTATATGTTAATCCAGTCTTCCAATTCATCCCTCTCCCCCTTCCCACTTGGTAACCATAAATTTCTTTTCTATATCTTTGACTTTATTTTTATTTTGTAAAGAAGTTCATTTGTACCAGTTTTTTTAGGATTCCACACATAAGTGATGTCGTATGATATTTATCTATAATGCCATTTGCAGTGACACAGATGGACCTAGAGATTGTCATACTGAGTAAAGTAAGTCAGACAAAAAAGGTAATTTTTGAGGGAAAAAAAATGCCTTAAGTAACTAATAAAGCATATATTTATGTGTTGTAGCACTGAATTTTCTACATCTCACCAGTTCTTGCAAGAATCCAGAAAGATATGACTAATCCTCTTCCATAGAATAGAAAGTTGAGGCTTAGAGAGGTTGAGTATTCTCCTGTAAGGCCTATAGCTAGATTGCAAATATTCCATACACCACACCCTCTTCTCTATCCCTCTTCCCAAGAAGTCTTTTCTTAGGTCTCTCTGTGCTGTGCAGAAAAGCACTTGCCAAGCAAGGTAATAGACACTGCTTTATTTCCAGTAGCTAGTGCCATCTTCTTAACTGCCTCCACAGATGAAGTTTTAGCAGCTTCTAAGTTTTCCAAGGCCACACAGCCGTGTTATAATCATTATTCAATTGCTAGAATAAGTCTTGGAGCAGATGTCCTTAAAGCTGCTGATACAGTGCCCATTCTGAAACAATGATTGGATTATTTCAATGCTTTTTCAGGCAGAGCATTTATCCTTCAATTCTTATTCATGTATGGTGAACTCTTTCAGAGATTCAACAGCTTTCCAGATGTTGCAGTAGAGACTTCATTATTCTTCGATGACAACTTTGACACAATGAAAGAGTTTGAAATATTTTTATGGATGTAGGTAAGTCTATAGCATTTACTTAGGAACTTAGAAATTTTCTAAACTTGATAAGCATAATTTTCCTCCAGAATGACCCTAGCTTAGACTATGATTTAAATTTGTTATGAATTCCACATTTTCTCACCACATTATTTTGAATTAGTCATGGGTAATCAATGATGCATCTTTGAAGTGGTAAATATTTATTCTGGGCATTCTGATAAATTGTAAATCTGACCTTATTTTATTTCACACACTTTTTTCCTTCATAGTTTTTAAAATATGATTTTTGTACTTCAAGTCTCTAATTAAGTGTATTCACATAAGAGCTGCCTATTACACAAGAATATTTCATTTTTGTAATGTTCTGTAGTGTCTCCCTTCCCACTAGATCCTAACAATGTGGATATGTGTTTCCTTCCTACTTCTCCATCCAGATGTGTGAAATCTAGTTTATAAAACAGTTCTTATCCTCTCAATAGCTAGAAATATCATATGTAAAGGTCATAAACTATTATTGTACTCTTCAGAGTTGTAACCCAGTCTCTATGCTCTTTTAAAATTAACATAGTAGTAAAAGCACTAATTGATTTCCATTAAATGACAGGTTGTAATTTTAAAATAAATATTTTAATTAAATATCAATTTGTTGTTACTGTAGTCACCAATAGGCTAATTTCATGGGGTTTTCTTTAAGAAAGAAAAAAATACAATTTTTATTAGCGAAGCTTTAAATCTAATTTTCACAGATACTATGGTAGCAGCTTGATTTCTTTAATTGTACAATCAATCACCTTTTCTTTATTTTTCTTCCTTAATATATTCATGGACATTTTCCCTTGAACATTCACATTGCTTTAACTGCTTTGTTAGATCACTTCTTCTCATCACACTCTCTCCTCATACTAGAAAATATATTATTCTTATGAAGAGAAATCTGTATCTAATTCTGTCTGCACATTCTCAGTAAGAATGCTTTTTATGACAAAATACTCAATTGGTTATATTCATAATTCTGAAGGTTACCATTTCAAAACTTGAAATAAAAATGAATGTGCCCACTGGTATTCTTTTAGTGACCCTCATTTCAAAGAAAGAATATGAAAAATCTTCCATGTCTTTTCATCTTCCAAATATGTCATAAAATAAGTTTATCGAAGAAAATTAAAAATTGAAAGATCCTGATTATTCCAAGTTCTTCTTAGTGGTAATCATTAGTCATTAATGTTGCTTCACAGGACTTAAAATTAGATATGTTCTTTAAGATTTGTAAATGAACTACTAGACCATGTTGATGTGTTACATGTACTGATGTGCAAACTTCTACAATAGTGTTTGCATTTTGATATGAATTTTCTGAAAATCTGACCTCCAACCCAAAGCTAGTTCTTAATTATGAAATGTGGCAACTGATGAGAGTACTGATGCATTGCTGCTGTTCAGTCACTAATTCATGTCTGACTCTTTGCAACCCCATGGGCGGCAAGCACACCAGGCTTCCCTATCCTTCATCATCTCCCAGAGCTTCTCAAACTTATATCCATTGAGTGGTTGATGCCTTCCCACCATCTCATCTTCTGTTATCCCCTTCTCCTCCTGTGCTCAATCTTTCCCAACATCAGGGTCTCTTCCAGTGAGTTGGCTCTTCATATCAGGGGTCCAAAGGATTGTAACTTCAGCTTCAGCATCACTCATTCCAATGAATATTCAGGACTGATTTGCTTTAGGATTGACTGGTTTGATCTCCTTGCTGTCCAAAGGACTCTCAAGAGATTCTTTTATGGTTAAATGATAATATTTCTTTTTTTTTTTTCTGTCTAAATACTATTCAGTTCAGTTCAGTTCAGTTAAGAGGCTCAGTCATGTAGGACTCTTTGTGACTCCATGGACTGCAGCACACCAGGCTTCCCTGTCCATCACCAACTCCCAGAGCTTGCTCAAATTCATGTCCATCAAGTCAGTGATTCCATCCAATCATCTCATCCTCCATTATCCCCTCTGTTCCTGCCTTCAATCTTTCCCAGCATTGGAGTCTTTTCAAATGATCAATTCTTTTCATCAGGTGGCCAAAATATTGGAGTTTCAGCTTCAGCATTAGTCCTTCCAATGAATATGCAGGACTGATTTCCTTTAGGATTGACTGGTTTTATCTCTTTGTGGTGCAAGAGACTCTCGAGAGTCTTCTCTAACAACACAGTTCAAAAGCATCAGTTCTTCAGTGCTTAGCTTCCTTTATATTCCAAATCTCACATCCACACATGACTACTGGAAAAACCATAATTTGACTAGACAAACCTTAACACATAAGTAATGTCAGTGCTTTTTAAAATGCTTTCTAGGTAGGTCATAGCTTTTCTTCCAAGGAGAAAAAATATTTTAATTTCATGGCTGCAGTCACCATCTGCAGTGATTTTGGAGCCCCCCAAAATAAAGTCTCTCATGGCTTCCACTGTTTCTCCATCTAATTGCCATGAAGTGATGGGACCAGATGGCATGATCTTAGTTTTTGGAATGTTGAGTTTTAAGTCAGCTTTTTCACTCTTCTCTTTCACCTTATCAAGAAGCTCTTCAGTTTGTCTTTGCTTTCTGCCATAAGGGTGGAGTCATCGGCATATCTGAGGTTATTGATATTTTTTCCAGCAATCTTGATCCAGCTACTGCTTCATTCAGCCCATTGTTTCTCCTGATGTACTCTGCATATAAGCTAAAAAAGCAGGGTGACAATATACAACCTTGACGTACTCCTTTCCTGATTTGGAACCAGTCTGTTGTTCCATGTCTGGTTATAACTGGTGCTTCTTAACCTGCATGAAGATTTCTCAGGAGACAGGTCAGTTGGTCTGGTATTTCCATCTCTTTAAGTTTTTCCACAGTTTGCTGTGATCCACACAGTCAAAAGCTTTGGTGTAGTCAATAAAAAAGAAGATGTTTCTGGAACTCTCTTGCTTTTTCGATGATCCAACGTATTTTGGCAATTTGATCTCCGGTTCCTCTGCCTTTTGTAAATCCAGCTTGAACATCTGGAAATTCTTGGTTCACATACTGTTCAAGCCTGGCTTGGAGAATTTTGAGCATTGCTTTGCTAACATGTGAGATGAGTGCAATTGTGCAGTAGTTTGAACATTCATTGGCATTGCCTTTCTTTGGGATTAGAATGAAAACTGACCTTTTCCAGTCCTGCGGCCACCGCTGAGTTTTCCAAATTTTCTGGCATATTGACTGCAGCACTTTCACTGCACTATCTTTTAGGATTTGAAATAGCTCAACTGGAATTCCATCACATCTACTAGCTTTGCTCGTAGTGATGTTTCCTAAGGCCCACTTGACTTCATATTCTAGGATGTCTGGCTTTTGGTGAGTGATCACACCATCGTGTTTATCTGGGTCATTAAGATCTTTTTTTGTATAGCCCTTCTGTGTTTTCTTGCCATCTTAACATCTTCTGCTTCTTTTGTATCTATAATATTTCTGTCCTTTTTTGTGCTCATCTTTGTATAAAATTTTCCTTTGTTATCTCTAATTTTTTTTGAAGAGATCTAGTCTTTCCCATTCTGTTGTTTTGCTCTATTTCTTTTCATTGAATACTGAGGAAGGCTTTCTTATTTCTCCTGCTATTCTTTGGAACTCTGCCTTCAGATGGGTATTCTTTCCTTTTCTCCTTTGCCCTTTGCTTCCCTTATTAGCTATTTGTAAGTCCTCCTCAGACAATAATTTTGCCTTTTTGCATTTCTTTTTCTTGGGAATGATCTTATTCACTGCCCCTTGTACAATGTCAAATTACTATTTGGGCCGTTCAAATTCGTGTTGCATTTCTATTTTCCCATTGGGCAGAACAGGTGAAGAACAATCTAGTTCTAGATCATCTAGTTCAAGCACCTTTTTTCAGCAAGTAAAATATTCCATAAATTGCACATTCCCCAGAATTATCAGAAAACTGTCTGGATCATATTAATGAACTACTTTCACCAAACCAAAATAACTCTCACCAAACCAAAATGAGTAATTCAGAACTCTAATGGGTGGTGTTTTTTGTTTGCCTATACAGTCTCCATCATTTTCCCATATTATCCAAGATCATTCCATACCAAAACATCTGTCCTCATATTTCTGAATCACACTCTAATATTTGATCTCCAAGGATGTTATCTGGGACTCTGAAATAATTGCCACATTTTCCTTGCTCACCTGACTCGTGCCTATTCACACTTCAGCATTAAATGATAACACCTTAAAAACATTTTTTTCTGTTTATTTCACAAGACAAGTTTTCTGTGCTTATATACATGTATCATATACTTTGTTCTAATATAATGCTTTTGAAGGAAATGAATGTTTGTTTTTCCTGCAAAATGAAAAACTCATAGCATGTTAAAAATATATCATTCTTCCTTACATACCTAGAGAGGAGCTTAGACTTTGTCATGAGTGATCAGTGAGAAAAAGAGAGAGAAATATATTTGATTTCTGACCTAATATTCTTTACACCATGTCTTGTATGTGTTTAAATATCCCCAGCGAGCAGTCACAAACCTCTTTCTAAACTTTTTAACATTTAACTTTTTGAATTCAATGTCCTGTTCTCTATTGCTTTTGCTGAGAAAACTGAGGTGATATTCTGTAATTCCCTTCAGTAAAGGTTGTTGGAAATTTCTATTCCAGCCAGAAGAAGCAGTTATGATTTATGTCTGTAATAATAAATAACTCCCTTTTGAGTCATGAGTTTTATTGATAGCAGTTATCTAATTTTCCTTGTCATTTTTTTCCCAGATGAGTAACAGATGGTTATTGGTGTCATAAAAATAAGAAATAATAAAATTTGCTATTACATTTTTATTGGCTTTCATACAAAGGCCCCGACAGTATACACTTGTGGTGTTTGTTTGTTTGTTGCAAACTTCACAAAACACATCAACCTCTGCAGCCATATGATGCCTCTGGCAGAGTGTAAGTAAAACAATTAATTTCCTTTAAGTTATTTTGGACTTGACTATGAAGTATTGCATACTCTGACTCGTATTAAATGTTTTTCCCTTACATGTGCAAATTTGTGAAATCACCTTCACTATATGGCTTAAAACATGGACTTTAATAAGTATACTTAACCTCAGTGCTTTTTGAGTTTTTGCAGAAGTTTGACAGATATGTGCAGAGTGTGGTTTGCATTCCCTTAAATCGTTTTTACTTCTAATCAGTAGTTAATTTTTAGCAAATTATCTCCCCATATAATCTTGATCATTTATGTACATGAAAGATGCTTTAATGGGTTTCATTTTTGGCAAATCATTCCACTATATATTTCAGATTGTATTTGAGAGATGCTTCAAAATGTTGCCCAGTTTATTTGTAAAGTCTTTAAATTGGGTTACAGTGGGAAGACAACCTATATAAAGAACTGTATAGTGCATAACTTTCTACATGTTTGAACAAAACCATACACACACACCAAAATGTATACTTTACATATAGAGCTGTACTTTTCATAGAAAACAGGTTATTACTGCTGAGATTGTCGGAATCCAACCAAATGCAGAATACAGGTAGTTCATTTATAAAATATCCAAGTCTCTTCCAACACATGAGAAGGCCTACTCCAGTTCTGAAGTGTTATGTGTAGAATTAAATCACTGCATGCATTATTCCAGCCTTAAGTTAACCCTGTCCCTCATCTCTCCAGATAGCAGTTTATTCATTTCTAAAATTAGGAATATTGTGCTCTAAATTTTTATCCACTCTTTTAAAAAATATTTAATGAGACAAGATAAAGCTTTTATTTTAAACATGAGGTCAAGTAATAATAAATTCATTTGGTATGTCAGTAGCATACCCAGTGGCTCAGTGGTTAAGAATCCACCTGCAATGAAGGAGACACAGGTCAGTCCCTGGGTCAGGAAGATATCCTGAAGGAGGAAGTGGCAACCCACCCCAGTATTCTTGCTGGGAAAATCCCATAGACAGAGGAGCCTGGTGGGTTACAGTGTGTGAGGTTGCAAAGAGCTGTGGAAGTCAATGAGCAAGCATGTGCTAGTATATTACACATATTATAGTTGATTTATTGTAGTACAAGTAATGAGTTTTCCTGGTGGCTCAGATGAATTCTTTAAATTCATCTGCAATGCAGCAGACTTGGTTCGATCTCTGGATTGGAAAGAACTCCTGGAGAAGTGAATGGCTACCTACTCCAGTGTTCTTGCCTGAAAAATTCAATGGACAGAAGAGCTTGGCATGCTCCTGTCCATGGGATCACAAGGAGTTGGATATGACTGAGTAACTAGGCACAGCACATATAATAGTACAAGTGAAGTCCTGCCAAAATTCTATGTTTGAGTCTTAAAGATCTTGGCTCCGAGCATGAAAAAAAAACAGTTGACTGAAAACTGTAAGAGAAAATCTAATATTTCTTTACTCCTTTAATATAAAATAAAGTAAACCTTGGAAAATTAAAAGGAAATTCCAAAATATCTTTGATTTCCAATCAAACCTACAAAATTCACATTAAAAATGTAATTAACCACTAAGCTGCAGTGCATATGTGTGTATGTGTGTGTGTAGTATTACTCTGTAAAGCAGATTAGCAAAAATGTACTTATATATATTTTATTGGTAATTTAAATAATAAATCATAATTTTTAATTATAAAATCATTTTGCCTTTTATTTTAGAAATATGATTTTCTGAAATGTTCTTAGAAGGAAAATCTTGTCTAAATCAGATTAGTTCATTTTAATAATTTTAAGAGAATGGTGTTGATTTGATACTGAGAGGGACAATGATGATGACTATTAAGAACTGACATTTATTGGAAATACAGTAGATTTCAGGCAATGTCCAAAATGCTCACATTACTGCACTTAATCTACACAATTATCCCATTTGATAGATGTTAAAAATCAACTCAATTTTAAAATCATGATGCTCAAGTACTGAAGTTAAGTGATTTGCCTAAGGTCATCTTTATAGTATATCATGAAGTTAGAATCTGTACTTCAGTTTCTGACTATGAGGAGTTTCATCAAGTTGTCTGTCTTCAGTTCAACAGTTATTCTAATAGTGGACCATATTCACACAAAAAAAGATCCCCAACATCATCAGTTACTAGGGAACTATTAATATGAAAAGCAAAAAGATAGAAAACTGAAAGATGAATACCCCAGGTTGATAAGTGCCCAATATGCTACTGGAGAACTGTGGAGAAATAACTCCAAAAAGAATGATGAGACAGAGCCAAAGCAAAAACAATGATAGTTTTGGATGTTACTGATGACAGAAGTAAAGTCTGACACTGTAGAGAACAGTATTGCATATAGGAACCTGAAATGTTAGGTCCATGAATCAAGGTAAATTGCAAGTGGTCAAATGGGAGGTGGCAAGAGTGAACACTGACATTTTAGGAATCAGTGAACTAAAATGGACTGGAATGGGTGAATTTTACTCAGATGACCATTATATCTACTACTGTGGACAAGAATCCCTTAGAAAAGATGGAGTAGCCCTCATAGTCAATGAAGAGTCTGAAATGCAGTACTTGGATGCAACCTCAAAAACAACAAAAAACCTTCTGTTTGATTTCAAGGCAAACCATTCAATATCACAGAAATTCAAGTCTATGCCCCAATCAGTAATGCTGAAGAAGCTGAAGTTGAACAGTTCTATGAAGACCTAAGAGACCTTCTGGAACTAACACCGAAAAAAAGATGTCCTTTTCATTATAGGGGATTGGAATGCAAAAGTAGGAAGTCAAGAGATACCTGGAGTAACAGAAAAATTTGGCCTTGGAGCACAAAATGAAGCATGGCAAACACTAATAGAGTTTTGCCAAGAGAACGCACTGGTCATAGCAAACACCCTTTTCCAACAACACAAGAGAAGACTCTACACATGGGCATCACCAAATGGTCAATTCCAAAATCAGACTGATTATATTCTTTGCAGCCAAAGATGGAGAAGCTTTATACAGTCAGCAGAAAAAAGACTGGAAGCTGACTGTGGCTCTAACATGAACTCCTTATTGCAAACTTCAGACTTATATTCAAGAAAGTAGGGAAATCCACTAGACCATTCAGGTATGACCTAAATTAAATCCCTTATGATTATACAGTGGGAAGTGACAAATGGATTCAAGGGATTAGATCTGATAGAGTGCCTGAAGAATGGTGGGCACAGGTTCGTGACATTGTACAGGAGGCAGTGATCAAGAACATCCCCCAGAAGAAGAAATGCAAAAAGGAAAAACAGCTCTCTGAGGAGGAGTTACAAATAGCTGAGAAAAGAAGAGAAGATAAAGGCAAAGGAGAAAAGGAAAGATGCACCCACTTGAATGCAGGGTCCCAAAAAATAGCAAGGAGAGATAAAAGAGACTTCCTTAATGATCAATGCAAAGAATTAGAGCAAAACAATGGAATGGGAAAGACGAGAGATCTCTTCAAGAAAATTAAAGATACCAAGGGAACATTTCATACAAAGATGGGCAAAATGAAGGACAGATGGTATGGAACTAAAAGAAGCAGAAGATATCAAGAAGAGGTAGCAAGAATACACAGAAGAACTATACAAAAAAGATCTTCATGACCCAGATAACCACAATGCTGTGATCACTCATCTAGAGCCAGACATCCTGAAATGTGAAGTCAAGTAGGCCTTTGGAAGCATCACTATGAACAAAGCTAGTGGAGGCAATGGAATTCCAGTTAAGCTATTTCAAATCCTAAAACACGATGCTGTTAAAGTAATGCACTCAATATGTCAACAAATTTAAAAATTCAGCAGTTGCCACAGGACTGGTAAAGGTCAATTTTCACTCCAATTCCAAAGAAAGGCAATGCCAAAGAAAGTTCAAGCTACCACACAATCACATTCATCTCACACACTAGCAAAGTAATGTTCAAAATTCTCCAAGCCAGTCTTCAAGAGTATGTGAGCTGTGAACTTCCAGATGTTCAAGCTGGTTTTAGAAAAGGCAGAGGGACCAAAGATCAAATTGCCAACATCTGTTGGATCATGGAAAAAGCAAGAGAGTTCCAGAAATACATCTCAGCTCAGTTCAGTTGTTCAACATGTTCGACTCTTTGTGACCCCATGGACTTAGCACGCCAGGCTTCCCTGTCAATCAACAACTCCCAGAGCTTACTCAAACTCAAGTCTTTGAGTTGGTGATGCCTTCCAAGCATCTCATCCTCTGCTGTTTCCTTCTCCTCCCACCTTCAATCTTTCCCAGTGTCAGAGTCTTTTCCAATGAATCTCTTCTTCACATAAGGTGACCAAAGTACTGGCATTTCAGCTTCAGCATGAGTACTTCCAATGAATATTCAGAACTGATTTCTTTTAGGATTGACTGGTTGGATCTCCTTCTAGCCCAAGGGACTCTCAAGAGTCTTCACCAACACCATAGTTCAAAAAGATCAATTCTTCGGCATTCAGCTATCTTTATAATCCAACTCTCACATCCATACATGACTACTGGAAAAAACATAGCCTTGGATAGATGGACCTTTGTTGGCAAAGTAATGTCTGTGCTTTTTAATATGCTTTCTAGGTTGGTCATAGCTTTTCTTCCAAGGAGCAAGCATCTTTCATTTTCATGGCTGCAGTCATCATCTGCACTAATTTTGGAGTCCAAGAAAATAAAGTATCTCACTGTTTCCATTGTTACCATATCTATTTGCCATGAAATAATGGGACCAGATGCCATGATCTTAGTTTTCTGAATGTTGAGTTTTAAGCCAGCATTTTCTTTCTCCTCTTTCACTTTCATCAAGAGGCTCTTTAGCTCCACTTTGCTTTCTGCCATAAGTGTTGTGTCTTCTGTATATCTGAGGTTGTTAATATTTCTCCCAGCAATCTTGATTCCAGCTTGTGCCTCACCTAGCCTAGCATTTCACATGATGTACTCTGCACAGAAGTTAAATAAGCAGGGTGACAATATACAGCCTTGATGTACTCTTTTCCCGATTTGGAAGCAGTCTGTTGTTCCATGCCCAGTTCTAACTGTTGCTTCTTTACCTGCATACAGATTTCTCGGCAGACAAGTCAGGTGGCCTGGCATTCCCATCTCTTTAAGTTTTTCCACAGTTTGCTGTGATCCACACAGTCAAAGGCTTTGGCGTAGTCAGTAAAAAAGAAGTAGATTTTTTTTTTTCTGGAACTTTCATCCTTTTTCAATGATAGAATGGATGGTGGCAATATGATCTCTGATTCTCTGCCTTTTCTAAATCTAGCTTGAATATCTGGAAGCTCACAGTTCATAACTGTTGAAGCCTGGCCTGGAGAATTTTGAGCATTACTTTGCTAGCATGTGAGATAAGTGCAATTGTGTGGTAGTTTGAACATCTTTTGGCATTGCCTTTCTTTGCAATTGGAGTGGAAACTGACCTTTTCCAGTTGTGTGGCCACTGCTGATTTTTCCAAACTTGCTGGCATATTGAGTGCAGCATTTTCACTGCATCATCTTTTAGGATTTGAAACAACTCCACTGGAACTCCACCATCTCCACTAACTTTGTTCGTAGTGATGCTTCCTAAGGCCCACTTGACTTCACATTCCAGAATATTTGGCTCTAAGTGAGCGATCACAGCATTTGGTTATCTGGGTCATGAGGATCTTTTTTGAATAGTTCTGTGTATTCTTGCCACCTCTTCTTGATATCTTCTGCTTCTGTTAGGTCCATATCACTTCTGTCCTTTATTTTGCCCTTCTTTACATGAAATGTTCCCTTGGTATCTCTAAATTTTTTGAAGAAATTTCTAGTAGAAAGACATAAACTTCTGCTTTATTGACTATGGCAATGCCTTTGACCATGTGGATCACAACCACCTGTGGAAAACTCTAAGAGATGGGAATAACAGACCACCTGACCTGCCTCCTGGAAAATCTGTATGCAGGTCAAGAAGCAACAGTGAGAACCTGACATGGAACAACAGACTGGTTCCAAATCGGGAAAGTGGCCTGTCAAGGCCATATGTTGTCACCCTGCTTTATAAATTATATGCAGATTACATTAGGAGAAATGCTGGGCTGGATGAAGCACAACCTGGAATCAAGATTGCTGGGAGAAATATGAAAAACCTCAGATATGCATATGTTACCACCCTTATGGCATAAAGTAAAGAAGTGAAGAGCCTCTTGATGAAAGTGAAAGAGGAGGGAGAAAATTCTGACTTTAAACTCAACATTCAGAAAACCAAGATCATGGCTTCTGGTCTCATCACTTCATGGCAAACAGAAGGAGAAACAATGGAACCAGTGAGAGACTTCATTTTTTCAGTGCTCCAAAATCACTGCAGATGGTGATTACAGCCATGAAATTAAAAGATGCTTGCTCCTTGGAAGAAAAGCTATGACCAACCTAGATAGCATTTTTAAAAACACAGACATTACTTTGCCAACAAAGGTCCATCTATTCAAAGCTATGGTTTTTCAGTAGTCACGTGTGGGTGTGAGAGTTGGACTATAAAAAAGCTGAGCACTGAATAATTTATGCTTTTGAACTGTGGTATTGAAGAAGATTGTTGAGAGTCCCTTGGACTGTAAGCATATCCAACCAGTCCATCCTATATAGCTTTTATTATGTTGAGGTATGTTCCTTCTATTCCTGCTTTCTGGAGAGTTTTAATCATAAATGGGTGTTGAATTTTGTCAAAGGCTTTCTCTGCATCTATTGAGATAACCATATGGTTTTTATCTTTCAATTTGTTAATGTGGTGTATTACATTGATTGATTTGCAGATATTAAAGAATCCTTGCATTCCTGGGATAAAGCCCACTTGGTCATGGTGTATGATTTTTTAATATGTTGTTGGATTCTGTTTGCAACCAGTCCATCCTAAAGGAAATCAGTCCTGCATATTCATTGGAAGGATTCATGCTGAAGCTGAAACTCCAATATTTGGCCACCTGATTTGAAGAGCTGACTCATTTGAAAAGACCCTGATGCTGGTAAAGATTGAAGGTGAGAGGAGAAGGGGACGACAGAGGATGAGATGGTTGGATGGCATCACCGACACGAAAACTGACAGTTCCTCAAAATGTTACTAACTACCACGAGTGAGTGTTAAGTCGTGTCTTACTCTTTGAGACCCTGTGGACTATAGCCACCAGACTCCTCTGTCCATGGGACTCTCGAGGCAAGAATACTAGAGTGGGTTGCATACCCTCCTCCAGGGGGTCTTCCTGACCCAGGGATGGAGCCAGAGTCTCCTGTGGCTCCTGCAGGGTAGGTTGATTCTTTACCACTGAGTCACTGAGGAAGCCCAGTAGTTTCCATGTTACTGAGTTATTCCTTCCTATAGGCATACACTCAAGAGAAATGAAAAGATGCACCCACATAAAAACTTGTACACAAGTGTTCAGAAAAGTATTCTTCTTAATAGTCAATAAGTAGAAACAACTTAAATACCTATCAATTAATAAAGGGATATATAAAATGCCATCTAGCCTCCAATGGAATATGTATTACTGAGTAATAAAAAGAAATGAAATACTGATAGATGAAATTTGAAAACATTATGCTAACTGGAAATGGTTACAGAAGGCCACATTTTATGTATATGATTTCATTGAATATGAAATATCCAGAATATACATATTTATTGTGACGGAAAGTAAATGAATGATGGCTTAGGGCTCTAGGGACACAGGAATTAAGAATGATTATTGGTGGGTAGAATGCTCCTTTGGGGAGAGTATGTAAATATTTTAAAATTAGGTCATGGGGATGGCTGCACAACCCTGTGACTATACTGAAACAGGAGTGAGTTGTACACTTTGAATGGGTGAATCTTATGATATATGAATTATATTTCAATAAAAATTTTAAAGATAAGTAAAATGTGAAATATGGGACTTGAAAAAAGAGGAAGTGGTGAAAAAAACAATATATTGCAAAAATTACTAATGTGGTGTATTTTTGTGTCTTCAAATTTAAGAAATTATAACATTGAAAGTGAAAGTGGAGTTGCTCAGTCGTGTCCGACTCTTTGAGACCCCATGGACTGTAGCCTACCAGGCTCCTCTGACCATGGGATTTTCCAGGCAAGAATACTGGAGTGGGTTGACATATAAAAATTGAAATTTCATCTGGTGAATACTTATTTATTTGGAAGGAAGGTTAATCTCATAATAATTACCAAACAGGAATAGTTGTGAACTCTTTCTTCCTAGTTGTTATGATCTAGTTGCTAAGTAGTAATGATTAGCAAGTTTATTCTTTAGGGTGAAAGGCCTCCTCCCCCAAGAACTGTCTTTTTATTTTTATAATGAAAATTGGTCCAACATTAATGCAGAAGTTAATCAGAATAATTTGATGTTTTTTTTAATCATTGCATATAATCCAATATTTACAGCATGCCATTTGCATAAGTAAATATTACTACTATTTTAATATATCAATATTTAGCCAGAGATTATAGAAAGACAGTCTCTGTAAAAAAATCATCTCCCAAATTTCATGTAAGACATAATTAAATTTATTTTTATAGTAACCTGTAAATTTAAGTGGTTGAAATATCCTAACATCATAAAACTGAAAAGCAAAACCAGCTATTTAAGCAAATATGATATCCATGGTAACATTTCCAAGGATAAATGATTCATTAAAATTTTAAAATAGATTTTTTAATAACCACTCTACTCTTAGCCATCCTCTTTAAAAAATTCTGAGATTTTAAATTTTCACAAATATTTCTGTGATTGATCAAAAAGGTTGTTTATCAGATACGAAGTCTTGCAAACAATGTTTTTGTAATCCTGAACTATTTATTTTTCAGATTAAAATATAAATTGCATGGATGCATGCTACGTCACTACAGTTGTATCCTATTCTTTGTGACCCTTTGGACTGTAGCCTGCCAGCCTCCTTTGTCCATGGGATTCTTCAGGCAAGAATAAATTAACGTAAACTAAAATAAATTAACTTGACATGTCAAAATGTATTCATATTTACTAAATTTACCTAGAGTTAACTTGTCACTGCTAGACAAAGACAATGAACATCATAATGATTTTTGTTGCTCTTTTTCCCTACACCTTTTTTAGTTGTATAATAATGTACATATTAATGGGATCTTTTAAATTGCAAAGTAAATATGTAAATAGTATAACTTTAAATTTCTGAGTCAATTCTTTTGTCTTTAGTTATTATTTTCAGTTCATTTTAACGTGGTTCATGTTCTTTCTCTGTTTCTCCATTAAAGCTCTAAAGCATAGTTTCTTTTAGGAGGAACTCACTGTAGAGTATAGTGTGTGCATTTAGAATGATGCTAATTCAAGTGTCAGCATTACTCCAGGTATATTTAGGCCTTCAAATCAATTCTAAACCATTGGTCTTTATTTTTTTAAAACAAAATTGCAGCATTTGAAAAATCTCATCCACTTTACAATCACTTATCTTATTTTTTTGTTCCTCCTATTATCACCACTCTATAGTCTTGATTTTACCTATTATACTTCCCTTCTATAGAAAAAGCAGCAAACTACTGAAATGAGTACTTCCATTAAAAAGCAGAAGCATTACATTTAAAACAGACAGTTGTGAGAGAAACTAGAGAGAGCAGCTGCATTTTCATTATTATTATAATTTATTCTTCCTTTATTCACTCCGAGCCTAAGTGTCAAACATGAACTTGTTTCCATGTGTACTTCGCAGTGTGTTCATCATATTGCTAACTTAGTCCTACTTCAGAATTAAGTCAACCAGAAGGAAAAAATCTTTCCTGAAGGATTGGCGTACTTTAAATGGCACAGTTTGTTCTCATGGGTATATTTCTTAGGTCTCCACAGTGGGGATTATCAGCACAGTTTTTGAAATCGACATTATCAAGTAACTATTATCAAAACATATTAAGTAGAGCTGGCTTGGTGACACTATACAGGCATGCGTTGCTTTTTTCTACTTGGTTTTATTGCACTTCATAGATAACTGCTTGTTTTTACTAACAAAATGTTTCTGGCCATGCTGCATTCAGATGATAGCATGTTTTAGAAATTAAGTGTTTTTTAATTAAAGTATGTACATTTTTAGACATAATGTTGTATACTTAATAGGCTATAGTATAGTGTAGACATAGCTTTTGTATGTACCAGGACACCAAAAAATACATGTGACTCACTATATTTTGATATTTGCTTTTTTTGCATGGTCTGAAACTGGATCCATAATACCTTCTAAGTATTGTAATCCTAGTGAAAAGAACAGAAGTCTATAAAAACTTTATGAAGGAAAACCATGTTGAAGATAATTCTAGATAATATATTTAATTCAGTGCATAGACTAATTCAGATAAATATTTATCAAGAATTATTAATATTATCAAATATATCAAGATGGTATTATGTGCTCTTAGAATTATGAAGTATTTGTTATAATAAGGACTTTTAAGGCTTTGAGTTCTAAGAAGAATTCAAAATAGTAAAAATAATAAAATGCCAATACTATTTATGATAAGTGATGATATTTTTAATCCTTAAAAATGAAGCAATAATTTATCTGTCTTAAGTACTTTATCTATATGATACTATTTGCATGTTCATCTCATTTCTTTCAAAAGACAAAGATCATGGCATCGGTCTCATCACTTCGTGGCAAATAGATGGGGAAACAATGGACACTATAACAGACTTTATCTTCTTGGGCTCCAAAATCACTGCAGATGGTGAATGCAGCCATGAAATTAAAAGAGGCTTGCTCCTTGGGAGAAAGGCTATGACAAAACTAGACAGCATATTAAAAAGCAGAGACATCACTTTGTGGAAAAAATTCTGTCTAGTCAAAGCTAGACAATGCGGGAGACCCGGGTTTGATTCCTGGGTGGGGAAGATCCTCTGGAGAAGGAAATGGCAACCCACTCCAGTACTCTTGCCTGGAAAACCCCATGGGAGGAGCCTGGTAGGCTACAGGTCCATGGGGTTGCAAAGAGTCAGACACGACTGAGTAACTTTACTTACTTAGTCAAAGCTATGGTTTTTCTGGTAGTCATGTATGGATGTGAGAGTTACACTATAAAGAAAGCTGAGTGCTGAAGAATGGATGCTTTTGAACTGTGGTGTTGGAGAAGACTCTTGAGAGTCCCTTGGACTAGAAGGATATCAAACCAGTCCATCCTAAAGGAAATCAGTCCTGAATATTCATTGGAAGGATTGATGCTGACGCTCCAATACTTTGGCCACCTGATGTAAAGAATTGACTCATTGGAAAAGACCCTGATACTGGGAAAGATTGAAGGCAGGGGGAGAAGGGGACAACAGAAGATGGAATGGTTGGATGTCATCACTAACTCGATGGACATGAGTCTGAGCAAGCTGTGGGAATTAGTAATGAACAGCGATGCCTGGCAGTGCATGGGGTGGCAAAGAGTCAGACGTGAGTAAGCAACTGAACTGAAATGAGCTGAAGCACTTTCCCTATATGATATTATTTGCATGTTCATCTCATTTCTTTAAAAAAACAAACAATAATTATAAGAAAAAAGAAAGGCATTGTTTCAGAATATGAAATGTATCATCTTCGGTTGTGTTCACAATATCCAGTGAACTGAAATAAGCAATTAACAGAAATAGGAAAGGTTTTCTATTTTCCTTAATTTAAAACTATACCCAAGAGGGAAAGAAGTTGGGAGAGGGATGGTTGAGAGTTAGGGATTAATAGATGCAAACTATTACATATATGTTTAACTGAATCACTTTGCTGTGTACCAGAAACACTAATATAGCCTTGCAAATCAGTTATACTTCAGTAAAATAAATTTTTAAAAAATTTTAAAAAGTTTTAAAAAAGTGATATTTTAGATTAAAAAAAAAAGCTGCATCTATTTAATTCACATCTTCCAATCTCAATGTAATTAAACTCTTCTATACATTTTATATATACTCCCTCGATATCCTGTAACTTCAAGTTAACTTTTTTTTGGAAACCCATTTCTGTTTTGTCAGGTCTAAAATTCCGAGAGCAGGACTCATGGTGATAAGTCAGTGTTCATATTTCTTCCTGTTGCCAAATCAAAATTCTCCCAAAACCTGCCATGATATTTACCACAACCGTTTGAGGTAGTCATTACTGTGTTTCACTAAATATTTGTTCTCTCTCAGTTCATCGTTACACTTCTTGATTCGCTCATGATTGAGTTGGGCCTTGAGAGATGTACATAAGTACTTTTTCTGTTTTCTTGCAACTAGCACAATTAGAAGTGATGTCTGCTCTCAGTTTCAGTCTGACAGTGAAGACAAGTGAATCAGTGAACTTACCGTACCAATGATGAAGATGAGAGTAAGTGAAACATAAGTCATTTTCTCTTTTCTTTCTATTTTTTTGGTTATGAATTAATAAGAATTTAAGATTGCTTGCCATTTCAGCAAACCAAGGTTACAGAAACTAATAAACAACTATTAAGGTTACATTTTGGATTATTGCTTCAAGAATTTTTCAGCTAAACTAACTCAAAATCATACTGGGAAACATTAATTAAATTTACTAGTTTTGAACTGTTGGCAAGAATGAATCTACAAACTTTCATAAAGTCATTAGGAGTTACAAAAGTTATTCTAGCTGAAATATGCATTTAATGCCTTAGTGACCTTTAAACCAAACAACCAAGCATATCTAGATTAATCTAAATTCACTTATGTATCAGGAATTTTATTTTCACTGATGCCACTTTTTCCAAAGTAGATAGCTTTCATTCATATAAATGTAATTTTTCTAAAGAACTTCAAATCTTTCTAGAAGTTTTCAGGCTATATTTCTCTTGACTTTACAGAACAAGTACAACCCTACTTGGCTATATAAACTCTTCAAATGTCAAGTATCTAAAGAAAACCAAATGACTTTAAATACCTTTTTTGTGATTTTATGCTGAATTCATTCCATTTTTCTCTACCCATTTTCAAATGTATGCTAAGTGGAATACAACAGCAAAATCCTATCTATTCTTGAAACCATTTTTCACTGCTGCAGCTGCTGCTGCTAAGTCGCTTCAGTCGTGTCCGACTCTGTGCGACCCCATAGACGGCAGCCCACCAGGCCCCCGTCCCTGGGATTCTCCAGGCAAGAACACTGGAGTGGGTTGCCATTTCCTTCTCCAATGCATGAAAGTGAAAAGTGAAAGTGAAGTCGCTCAGTCGCGTCCAACTCTTAGCGACCCCATGGACTGCAGCCCACCTGGCTCCTCTGTCCATGGGATTTCCCAGGCAAGAGTACTAGAGTGGGTTGCCATTGCCTTCTCTGGCATTTTTCACTAATAGAGCCTAATTTGCATAAATTATTTTGGTAACCACTTAAAAAATAAAGCATCTTAAATTGCTAGTGTTAATTGTGCTTGTATTCTAATATCCTTAATTCTTTTATTTAAAAAACAAAAAACAAAAAACTTCTCCAATTAAGCTGTACTTCCCTTACTCCTTATCCTTAGGAAATTTATATTTGATTGTAAGGTATATATCAAAATTAAATATTATATTTTTAAATTTAATCTGCAATTCCATATTTTTATTTATGTTTTGGGCCATGATTCTATCAGAGATTCTGAGAGCAGTATGCTATCACTCCAAGCATTATCTGTTTTTCAAAGTTTATTAATTAAGCATGCATTCTGAACTTACATTAATGTCTGATAAAAATGTAGAGCCAGCCTGGATGGGAGGGGACTTTGGGGGAAAATGGATACATGTATATGTATGGCTGATTCCCTTCACTGTTCACCTGAAGCTGTCATAACATTGCTAATAGATTATACCCCAATACAAAATAAAAAGTTTAAAGTTTGGATAAAAAATATAGAACAGAATAGATCAGGAGCTTTGACAAATGTCTTCCAGGGCGACACCAATTGATTTATGAAGAGTCATTATTCCTGGACATTATTAGCATTCCTCACAAATATTCTTGTCTTCATCATACTTTGTGGCACTTAGTTTCCTAAATACCAAGAAGAATTTTGTCACAAAAGATTTCAAAGGAATAGAAGTAGATATAGTGAATTTTATTGGGTAAGTTGAGAATTAAAATAAACAAGTGTCCTGCAGAGGAGCTTGTTTAAGGTGGTCAGAAACAGCCTTGGCAGTGTCTGGGACATAAGAGATATTAAGAATCATTTCTTCCTTGGGTACAAAAAATTAAGCAGTGAAAAGTCAGAGAAAAGTGGGCCTTATGAAAGGAGCTGCTGCTGTGAATTTGCTCGGTCGTGTCCAACTCGGTGAGACCCCCTAGACAGCAGCCCGCCAGGTTCCTCCATCCCTGGGATTTTCCAGGCAAGAGTACTGGAGTGGGTTGCCATTTTCTGCTCCAATGAAAGGAAATATAATAGCAAAAAATGTATGCAAAGTATCCCAAACCAGCAATAGGGAGTCAACAAAAGTTACTTTGCAGATAAGAGGCACCAGTGTATATTGTTTAGTGAATGAATGAAGTAAATATTCTTTGATTCTTTTGTAAAGACTAGAAAGTTTTTCTCAGTGGAATTTTTCAGTCATCCAGGTAAGGTAAAATGTAGCTCTTTGGATATACATGTGTCAGTATTACCTGAAAATTTTATGCATGAAAATTGAAGGAAAATATTATCAGTATTCATATTACAAAATGTGAGGTAAATGGAAATTTCAAAGGAAAAATTGTCTTAGAGAGTCTGCTTTCATCATAAATGGTGATATCAACTTATGAGAATAAAAATGTTCATTATTTCCTTAGAAAGTTCTTATTATGGTGAGAATTGATAAAGTCATAATGTTTGCTGTAAAAGCCTTTTTTAATTGAGATGCTAAATGGAATATTGAAGAAAAAGCCTTCTGGAAAAATCACAGACAAGTCATTTAACATTTAACATCTGCACATTCTTTGTGATCCAAGGCCACACAAGTTTCTTCAGAAAGAAGGAAGGGAAACATAATATATCTTATATACCTAACAGAGCTGCTATCTGAATGAATGTAAGATGTATTGCTGAGTGTATTTAAATTTTAAAATTGACTGAGACCAGTAGCTGAAAATTCATTCTGTTCTTGTTTTATCAATTTTTCACCTAATGCCTTATAGTGTATTGTAAATACTTAATTTTAAATTCAATTTAGCTTATTGGTGGAGAATGGGAATGAGACGGAAGGTCATGAAAAGTGAGAGGGACAATAACATTTTAGGGCCAGCAAATTTAATAGAAGTAGGACTGTCACCAACATAGGAAAAAAAGGTGCAATCAACAATAATCATTTAAGAAAGATTTTTCATATTAATAAGAAAGTGAATGCTGAATGAAATGTAAAATCTAATAGGTGAAACAATAAAATGACTTGCTTTTACCTAAATACCTTATAAAACTGGTTTTCTCTCTGTGTGAATCTTCATGTATATTCTAAATGAGTTCTATGATTATATATGAAAGGCATGTAGGTAACCACAAGTCTTTACTCCTCTGTTGCATCTACTTCTGGAGAGTCACTATCCCTGACACTGTAAGATACGTTGCTTAGACAATTCTAGAAACAAGAGCCCAACTTAAGGAAAGATAAAACCTGATGCAAGGTAATCATTTATTTCTATTCAGTAATGGATCTAAAGAAAATGGGAATTTCTACCTATTAAAATTCTTATGTTTTCCAAACCCTGTAATTCCATAGTGAATAAAGCATCAGTTCAGTTCAGCCACTCAGTCGTGTCCTCCTCTTTGTGACCATGAACCGCAGCATGCCAGGCTTCCCTGTCCATCGCCAACTCCCGGAGTCCCCCCAAACTCATGTCCATTGAGTCGGTGATGCCATCCAACCATCTCATCCTCTCTTGTCGCCTTCTCCTCCTGCCCTCAATCTTTCCCAGCATCAGGGTTTTCTCAAATGAGTCAGTTCTTCACATCAGTTGGCCAAAGTATTGGAATTTCAGCTTCAATTAGTCCTTCCAGTGAACACCCAGAACTGATCTCCTTTAGGATGGACTGGTTGGATCTCCTTGCAGTCCAAGGGACTCTCAAGACTCTTCCTCAACACCACAGTTCAAAAGCATCAATTCTTCAGTGCTCAGCTTTCTTTATAGTCCAACTCTCACATCCATACATGACCACTGAAAAAATCATAGCCTTGACTAGACAGACCTTTGTTGACAAAGTAATGTCTCTGCTTTTCAATATGCTGTCTAAGTTGGTCATAACTTTCCTTCCAAGGAGTAAATGTCTTTTAATTTCAGGGCTGCAGTCACCACTTGCAGTGATTTTGGATCCCAGAAAAATAAAATCAGCCACTGTTTTCACTGTTCCCCCATCTATTTGCCATGAAGTGATGGGACTGGATGCTGTGATCTTAGTTTTCTGAACGTTGAACTTTAAGCCAACTTTTGCACTCTCCTCCTTCGTTTTCATCAACAAGCTTTTTGGTTCTTCACTTTTTGCCATACAGGTGTGGTCATGTGTATACCTGAGGTTATTGATATTTCTACCAGAAATCTTGAGTCCAGCTTGTGCTTTTTCCATCCCAGCATTTCTCATGATGTACTCTGCATATATGTTAAATAAGCAGGGTGACAATATACAACCTTGATGTACTCCTTTTCCTTTTTGGAACCAGTATGTTGGTCCATGTCCAGTTCTAATTGTTGCTTCCTGACCTGCATATAGGTTTCTCAAGAGGCAGGTCTTGAGGTCTGGTATTCCCATCTCCTTCAGAATTTTCCACAGTTTATTGTGATCCACACAGTCAAAGGCTTTTTCATGGTCAATAAAGCAGAAATAGTTGTTTTTCTGGAACTCTCTGGCTTTTTCGATGACCCATCAGATGTTGGTAATTTGATTTCTGGTTCCTCTGCCTTTTCTAAAACCAGCTTGAACATCTGGAAGTTCACGGTTCATGTATTGCTGAAGCCTGGCTTGGAGAATTTTGAGCATTACTTTACTAGTGTGTGAGATGAGTGCAATTGTGCGGTAGTTTGAGCATTCTTTGGGATTGTCTTTCTTAGGGATTGGAATGAAAACTGACTTTTTCCAGTCCTGTGGTCATTGCTGAGTTTTCCAAATATGCTGGCAAATTGAGTGCAATACTTCCATAGCATCATCTTTCAGGATTTGAAATAGTTCAACTGGAATTCCATCACATCTACTAACATTGTTTGTAGTAATGCTTTCTAAGGCCTCTTGACTTCACATTCCAGGATGTCTGGCTCTAGGTGAGTGATCACACCATTGTGATATCTGGGTCATGAAGATCTTTTTTGTACAGTTCTTCTGTGTATTCTTACCACCTCTTCTTAATATCTTCTGCTTCTGTTAGGTCCATACCATTTCTGTCCTTTATCAAACCCATCTTTGTGTGAAATGTTTCCTTGGTATCTCTAATTTTCTGAAGAGATCTCTAGTCTTTCCCATTCTATTGTTTACATACATAATATATGCCTACAAATACTATAGAACAATATAAATTAATAGGTTATTTATAGTTTTCTGATTTTTAATAAATATTATAAAACTGTATTACCTTTTCCACTTCCCTTTGAAAGACTAGTAACCATTCATTTGCATCTTGTTTTTTAGTATCTAGCACTTGCATGTCTCGGAACTTTCTTGCCAACTGGGAATACTGTATTTGGAAAAAATCAGGTATTAGCAGAATTCTGTTGAGGACTCCTAAAGTAATTTCACAGAGTAAAATTTAATAGCATTTTCACTCTCCTTTGCTTACTACTACCGAATTGTTGTTAAATCCTAACACCTCAATGTTAGTTTTTGTTCCAAAAAAAGAGCAATAATATATATTTTTATTTGTTGAATGCACTGTAGGAAAGATAATCTAAATTGAAGATAAAACAGTTTGAGGTGGAAAACTGTGTTCCCAAATGAAATTAAATAGATGCTTGTTAGGGAATATTCTCTTTCTTATCCTTTTAACACTGTCATTTGAATATTATTTCCTTTTTGTGCTTCCTTTTTCTTATTTTATTCTCTCAGCTTTTCTTTTCCTCCTTCTCCCCTTACTATCATTTTTAGGCAAAAAAGAGTTCTGGGGGAAAAAAAAGTTAAGAATAATCTGTGTCATTGGGATGAAAAATTGAAGTATACTCTTTCTACTTATAGTTTGAAAATAACTGTAAATGTTCAAGCACTAGATAATAAAAGGAAAAGGAAAGAATAAACCAAAGACTTTGCTAGAAATAAATCACTGATATGGTAAATGGGACTGTGAAATTCAGGAAATCATCAGAAAATTATATCTTCTCTGTGTGTGTGTGTATGATTACCAGGAACACTGTGTAAATTCACTGATTCTTTCAAAAGAAAATGAAAGCCATTTAAAAGGTATAGGGACTTATCCTCTTCTTTCTGTAGTAAAATGATGACATTTCACTGTTTGTCAGCTTTTTTTTTTTTTCCTTAAAGCAGCTGAAAGGAAAAAAAAAAAGAAAGAAAAAAGAGAATAAAGGCCTTTGTGTAGACTTGCCAGGTACAATTTTTTGAAGAAGGTACCTCTGTACATTTCCATTAAAAAGGATTTTTTAAATGTCAGGAAAATAGTTGAATCCTGAAACTAAAGGCACATTTTTTTTTCTTAATGTGAGCTGTCCTGATTAGTATAATATCATTCATGTAAAATATAATAATTCTAGCTTGCTTAATTTAACTGAAAATCTGAAATATTTCCAGCCTGGTTACCTGCCTGTTTGTTCTCTTTCAGAAAATGATCCTCAAATTTAGTAGTGAATCAGAATTAGACAAGCAGTTCATAAGTACTTTTTGTGTGCCTATAATACTCTGACTACAGGGTTTCTTCCAAACTTCTTTGGAAGGGAAACTAAACACAAAATATGACTGTCTTTCCAAATGCACATTGTATGTGCTATTTGATGACTTATATTTAACGTTAGCAAGTTACACAATGCTAGAACTGGATGTATACTGTTGACTGAAAAAAGCTACACAACCTAAATTTTTTGAGTTAAGTTTTATTCAGGGAATTTACTAAGGACTATAGTCTGGGACTGATGCTGAAACTGAAATTCCAATACTTTGGCCACCTCATGAGAAAAGTTGACTCATTGGAAAAGACCATGATGCTGGGAAGGATTGGGGGCAGGAGGAGAAGGGGACTACAAGAGGATGAGATGGCTGGATGGCATCACCGACTCGATGAACTTGAGTTTGAGTAAACTCCAGGAGTTTGTGATGAACAGGGAGGCCCAGCGTGCTGCAATTCATGGGGTTGCAAAGAGTCAGACACGACTGAGTGACTGAACTGAACTGAACTGACAGTCTGGGAATTAGCCTCTCAGATGGCTCTGAGAAACTGCCCCGAAGACTTAAGGGAGTAGCCAAGACACATAGGAAATTTAACTGAAAAAAACAAAAATATGTAGTTGAACATCTAAGGAATACGGCCATCCACAAAAAACTAGACATCTCAAGTTAATGATTTTAGTGCTTTTCTATGTATGAGAAGATGCAAGAATCTGGGCTCATTTAAATTACTCTTTAGATTTGTATCTTAACTACCTAAGATCAGTATCTCTAGAGCATGGAATATTTCCTGTTTTTCTTCATCCAGCATTTCCCTCAGGGTTCACCATGGAGAAGGGGTGGAGACAGCTGCAGTAACTGAGGGCTTTGATGGCTTGATGGTGAGCACCATTCATTGTTGCCTGGAAAAGCAGGCAACATTCCCTTTCCTCCGTATTTAGTAACAAATCTAATACATCTGGAGCCATGTTTGTGGAAATAAAACTTCTCAATTTCCGTGCTAACAGCATTTAAATATTTTGTTATTGAAAAATTAAAAATAAAAATAAATAAATAAATAAATATTTTGTTATTTCAATTTTGCCTAAAGAAACATCTGAGAAAATAAATGTTACTAAAAGGCAAGGCATTTAAATACAAAGAGTATCAAGGTATTGATTTTCTTATTACATTTTCAATGCCACTCAATAACTTGACTTTAGATTTCTATTAAAGATGTATTAAGTATACACTTTTTTACATCTGAACAATAATTAACATTGTTTAATAATCCAGTAGTAATCAAACATTTTTGTGCACAAATCTATTTTCCCCCAGAACCTTTGACTACTACGTCTTATATAAAAACTCTTCTTTTTTTCCAAGATACAGAACTAGACTGTTTTTCCCATTGGATGCGCCACATGTCTGTGTTATAACTAAATAAACATATGAAGTGAAGGGAAACATGGCCCATACCCGGACTCATCCACATAAAATATCTGTCAGTAATCTTCCATTCTCTATGTTTCAGCTTGTTGATTGGAGAGGACCTACAAGCACCTAAATGGCTGAACTTGAAGTTCTAAATGATCACACAGAATCTTCCTAACCAGAAACACTTAAATTGGATGTAGTGTGAATTAGAAATAAATATATATTTATTTAGCTTATGAGAATTCAGCTTTTATCTGTTGTATCAACTAGTGTTACTTACCTTACATACTCATATGCCTTTTTGATCATTGTCAACATCATTTATTTCAAATATTCTCAAAATTTGAGCAGTGCCCTTTTTTTCCTCCAAATTCTCCAAATATTGTTTATTCTGTATTTTTGGTATAACATCTTTATTTCCATCCAAAATCTCAACTGCATGATATTTGTTCAAGTCATTTTCATGTATATTAATTTTTAGGTTATCAGGAAACTTCTAGGTCAGCTCTAGTAAGCCTTTTTGTCTCTGCTCCAGTATCCCCACCCATCCACTCTTTACCCTGAAGTTGGAATAATCTTCAGAAAAGAAAAAAAACACACACACACACACAAAAACCCAAATAACTCCCTTGCTTAAATATATCAATAGGTCTTTGTTTCCTTGAAAATAAATGCTATATATATTAGCATATAATATAAATCTTTTTGCTATCTGGATCTTGATTATTTTTTCCAATCTCAATGTTTGCCTTCCTAAAACCTAGTTCCTAAACGGAATGTATTACCCAGTCTTTATCTTGCATATGTCCAGACCATCCTTATGGTGCAGTCAAGATATTTCCTTGAGCTTTCAGACTCCTCTTAAATCTAGGCCAAAAACCTCTGGGAGAATCCTGTAGAATGTGTGCTTACCACTGTGTTAATCTCAAAGCTTGCTTTACTCTCCCATTAATCCATAAATTTCAGGGACTACATTTTCCATTAAATGTGTAATATTTAACATAATACTTGGTGGGATAAAACTGACATAAAGTGTTACTTTAAAGAATAATTAAGATATACTAAATTATACTAAATATAATTAATTGAACAAATAAATATAGCTTAAAGTATAGTGAGTTGTACACTAGAATATGCTCAGAGTAGTAATATTATGGGAAGAATTTTAAGCAAAGTTGGGTTCCAGTTGACATTAGTACATTTGAGGCATGTAAAAATATTCTAATCAACAGATTCTGATAATACCAGCAGAGCTGATAATACCAAACCTATTCCCTATTTCAAGAATGACTATTAAATATATAAGTATGTATGATAAATAGTTAATTAGATAGAAATAGTAGCACTGATAATGTATTTAGTTCAGTTCTGTTCGGTCGCTCAGTCGTGTCTGACTCTTTATGTCCCCATGGACTGCAACATGCCAGGTCTCCCTGTTCATCACCAACTCCCAGAGCTTGCTCAAACTCATGTCCGCTGAATCGGTGATGCCATCCAACCATCTTATCCTCTGTCGTCCCTTCTCCTCCCACCTTCAATCTTTCTCAGCATCAGGGTCTTTCCAAGGAGTCAGTTCCTCACAACAGGTGGCCAGAGGATTGGAGTTTCAGCTTCAGCATCAGTCCTTCCAATGAATATTCAGGATTGATCTCCTTTAGGCTTGACTGATTTGATCTCCTTGCAGTCCAAGGGACTCTCAAGACTCTTCTCCAACACCACAGTTCAAAAGCATCAATTCTTCAGCGCTCAGCCTTCTTTATAGTCAAACTCTCACATCCATACATGACTACTGGAAAAACCATCTCTCTGACTAGATGGACCTTTTTTTGGCAAAGTAATGTCTCTGCTTTTTAATATGCTGCCTAAAAATAAAGTCAGCCACTGTTTCCTCATCTATTTGTCATGAAGCAATGGGACCGGATGCCATGATCTTAGTTTTCTGAATGTTGAGCTTTAAGCCAACTTTTTCACTCTCCTCTTTCACTTTCATCAAGAGGCTTTTTAGTTCATCTTCACTTTCTGCCATAAGGGTAGTATCATCTGCATATCTGAGGTTACTGATATTTCTTCCAGCAATCATGATTCTAGCTTGTGCTTCATCCAGCCTGGCATTTCGCATGATGTATTCTGCATATACATTAAAAAAGCAGGGTGACAATATACAGCCTTGATATACTCCTTTCCCGATTTGGAACCAGTCTGTTGTTCCATGTCTAGTTCTAACTGTTGCTTCTTGACCAGCATATAGATTTCTCAGGAGGCAGATAAGGTGGTCTGGTATTCCCATCTCTTTAAGAATTTTCCACAGTTTATTGTGATCCACACAATCAAAGACTTTGGCGTAGTCAATAAAGCAGAAGTAGATGTTTTTCTGGAACTCTCTTGCTTTTTCAATGATCCAGTGGATCTGGAAAAATTGGCAATCTGATAATGTGTACTTAATAACTAAACATTAGGTGGTTTGAATATAGGAAAATAAATGTAATGTAATGTATAGCACATTATATATACATATGGAAGACAGGGTTCAAAAAGGCTTTATTTGACTTTGAAAATTCATGCCTTTCTTTTGTCTATTTCTCAGTTTTCTATACATTTTTCAGCATGCACATGCATTTTAGATACTTTTTAAGAATAATGTGGGTATTGGTAATTGACTAGATATTAGGATCATGGGGATGGAACAATTAAAAATGATGTCCAAGCCCTCAGTGTTGCACATCTCATAACTAACTGGGTGGCCAAAAAGTCATTCACTTACACAGAGAACACAGAAAATGTAATAATTTTGGAAGAAGGAAGGGGATATTGTTTTCTTGTGGGGGGGCAAGGGAGTAGCATAAGAATGCATAAGTGAAGAAAATTTCACTCACGTGCCCAAACAGAAGCCCATTTGCAGTCAATAGAGAAGGGAACAAACTGAAGATGGGGAAGCTGTGGGTATAGAGAAATCAATAAAAAATTGTTGATTGTAACATGCAAGGAATGAGAGATATAGCAGTGGTTTGAAGAAGATATAAATTTAATTTAAAAAATGGAAAAGTAGAACTGTATGACTTCTTTGTTCTTTTTTTTTTTTAAGAAAGTAAAGTTCTTTATGCTAAGGTTGCTTTCTAAATATCTCTTTTTGTAATTTGTAAATAATTATTTCACTAAATCCTAGTAATGGTTCTTGTCTTGCTTTATAACTTCACACCCATACCTTCCCTCACAAATGCTATTTATGTGATTTTCCAGGTGTCTCAGTGATAAAGAATTCTCCTGCAATGCAGGAGACTCAGGAAACATGGGTTCGATCCTTGAATCAGGATACACTTGAGTAGGGCTGGCAACCCACTCCGGTATTCTTGCCCGGAGTAACCCATGGACAAAGGAGCCTGACATCAGGCTAGAGTCCATGGGGTAACAAAGAGTCAGATATGAGTGAAGTGACTGAACACACATGCACATCAGTTATAGAACCCTGTCCACTGGTCAAACCAATGAAAAATTACAGTTGTGAGATGAACCATCTGCTGGCAACATTTTACAAGAGTAGCTGATAACATCCTACTGTTGTTGTTCAGTCACTCCGTTGTGTCTGGCTCTTTGCAACCCCATGAAACTGCAGCACACCAGGACTCCCTGTCCTTCATCATCACCCAGAGCTTGCTGAAACTCATGATGCCCCTTACCAAGATCTTGAAAGTGTGCTCATCCCTAGTCTTCTAATAGCTGGGTTGTTCAAATTTTTCCATAACTTTGTGACTTATCTCATATTGTATTTCTTGAAATTTACTTATTGCTGAATGTATTTCTAGTCTTTAATTTAGAATAAGAGTGTTCCTTTGCTTAGTGTCAAATAACTAATGAATATAAAAATATGTACCTTAAAATGAGTTGTTTCAAGAGGTAGATGTTGAAACATAAAAGAGGCAGGGACAAGGTACACTAAATTGTAATAAGGATTTACCTGATCTCCACTCCCAATTCATAATTTGACAACTTTTAATATCTATTATTGAAACTGCTCAAAATTGTTGTAGTTTTATTTTGAGTTGCCTTGTTTCTTGTATATTAAAGCTTTAGGTTTAATAAGGTCATGGCTTTAGGACATTTACTGGAAAGTCAGAATGTTAGCAGGTGTAAGACCACTTTTTGTTCAGTTATAATGTAATCCCACAGTCTTTTATTTTCCCAAGCCAGCCTAACTAAATTAGAAATGAAATTATATACAACTTTGTTAAATTAGAGTATTTCTATCTGTGGCCAGCAGTATAAAACTGAGAAATCAGATAATCATGGCCTTAAAGTCAAAATTCTAAATTCATACCTCCATGTTAAATTTAGTAGACAAAGGAAAGAGGAAGAAACCACAAGAGGAAATAAAACATGAGATCAGGGAGGAACAAAAGAGAAGAAAGCAAATTTCCAGTGTAACTCCCAAACTTTACAATAATTGATTCAGAGGATATAATCACCTTCCTTGTATGACATCATCTCATTGGATGCAATTCTAGGGAAAGAAGTATCACAATCAAACCTTTTGATTTATATAATCTTGATCAAAATTTATAACACTCGATCTCCAAGGTGTTGAGAAGAACACAATTATAAATAGAATACGGGGACTGACCTCAAAGTATATATAATCTGTTAGAATAGGAGTTTGGAAGGAAATAGATCAAAAAAGGTTTAGGACACATAACAATAATACAAGTTAAAATATGCATCCGTGTGCCATCAAAAAACATGCAAAACATCTTGGTATCTGAATCCCACTTTTACAAGGGAGAGAAAATATTATATGAAGGAGCAGACAATTTATAGAATTCAAGAGTTTTGAAACAAGCTCCTGCATTAACATAGTAAACATTTGAATATTTAACTAAATATTTGAATTATTTAGCAATAATTGCATTTTCCTCAGCCAATAAAAACAGAAAATTAATATTAATATATAATATTTAATATATATTAATATATAACCCGTATTCTACTCCAGATAGGAATAGTCCAGTTTTTACAGTAGTATATTGTTATAAAGTATTTAAAAATCTGTGTTTGTGGGTATTCTGTCAAGCATGATAATGTGGAACACAGTATTATTGTTTCCTAGCTTATCCAGACATAAAAGCTTTGTCATTTAGATTTATAAAGATATCAGAGTTAGCATGGATACTATTCACAATTTTTAAGTGTATGATTTATTAGTGGTTAAAATGCAGAGTATTTCCAGTTTTCTTTATTATCATCATTGTTATATTTATATTCATTATCACATCAGAAATACACATTTTTAAACATTTATTAAGTTGCATTATCCTGCTTTCACTCAGAGTTGCAAACAGTCATGAATTATATCCTGCCCTCAATGGTTTTTAAGTTATATGGTTATGGTTATATGGTTATATGCTATAAGTTATATGGTTATATGGTTTTAAGTTATATTAAGTTAATGGTTTTAAACTAAGTTAAAGATACAAAAAGATTATACTGATAACTGGTACAAACCTTTTTTTCCTCCTCAATTCAGTTCAGTTCAGTCGCTCAGTTGTGTCCACCTCATTGCGACCTCATGAAACGCAGCACGCTAGGCCTCCCTGTCCATCATCAGCTCCTGGAGTTTACTCAAACTCATGTCCATTGAGTCGGTGGACCATCCAACCATCTCATCCTCTGTCAGCCCCTTCTACTCCAGCCTTCAATCTTTCCCAGGATAAGGGTCTTTCCTCCTCAACGACTAGCAAATAAATCTGAGACACAACAGGAGATAAAAAAATATATGTTGATTTATGGAAATAATCCTTTCCAGGTGTTAGAAAATTATTCAATGCTAAAAAAGTGAACTATCTAGCTATGGGAAGAAAATAGAGTACTCTTATGTGTATATATTAAGGGAGAGAAGCCATTTGAAAAAGCTACGTACACTGTGGTCCCAAGTATATAACAGTCTGGAAAAGGGAAAACTGGAAGCAGTAAAAAGATCAGTGGTTGCCAGTGGGTGAAGTGAGGAGAGGGATTAATAGATGGAACACAGAGGTTTTTTAGGGCAGTGAAAATATTTTGTATAATATAATGATGGGTAGATGTCATTATACAATTGTCCAAACCCATAGAGTGTATGACTCCAAAAGTTAACCTTAAGGTAAACTAGGGATTTGAGGTAACTGTGATGTGTCAACATAGGTTTATTAATTGTAAGAAATGCACCCACTCCAGTGAAGGGTGTGGATAAGGGAAGAGACTATACACGTGTAGGGTCTCAGAATATAGGAAAGTCTCTGTAACTTTCTCTCAATTTTGCTGTGAACCAAAAAGTGCTCTAAAATATAACCTTGCTTAAAAATCACAAATATCTGGGAGATATTTAGTAAATAAACTTCAAAAACACTTCTGAGTGAATAAATAAATGTATGAGTGAATGACCAAAAGAATGATTCATTCCAAGCTATGTTGTCAAAGACCTTGACAGTCTATTCATGGAATTAATTTGATAGAAATTCTGTACATGGGAGCAAATAAGGAAGCAAATCAATTGACATAAAAGAAAAATTAACTTGACAGCAATATGGACAATGGAATAAAGGAGGGCGAGGTTGGAGGCAAAAGTCCATTTAGGAGATTTGTGCAATAATCTGAGAACTAATTGTGTTTTCTCCAGCCACATAGCAGAGTTGGTTGACATGATGATTTAATTATCTTTGCTAGAAGCAATGCTCGGTTTGTAAGATGAAGATTCAATTTCTTTTCCTTTAAAATATTTGAGAAAAATTAATACAATTTGTGGCTTTTGTTTTCATCATATAAAGGGTATCATTTTATATAAATTGAATTAGATTCTAGCATGAAATAAGCAGGGATGCTAATTTCTGAGTGTATATTTGCATAGTGTTTGTTCTATTATCTTTTTTTTTTAGCTTTAGGATATTAAAGTAAACTATTGTTTAAACACAATTTTGTCCTAGTTTTAGTGAATATCAACATAATGGCAGGGTAATTTGACAAATAGATTGGAGTCATAAAGCAATCTAAAATCGTTTTTAAGATTTGGATGAGCCAAGTGTAATTGATTCTTGTATGTGAGCAGTGTATTAATGAGGAATACACCAGAAACCAAATACTCTGTTCTTTTCTAAAGTAATGTTAATGAGAATGAAAAAAATCATAATTTGCTTCATGTAGAAACACAAGAATAGAAATGAGCTGACATGAGAGTAAAATGCTTTCAATCTTTGATTTGTTCTGAGGGAACTTATTCAGGACACTGAATAACTTTTCTCTAACTGAGTATGTGGAGTGTGTGTGTGTGTATATCTGTATGTTATTTTTGCATGTGGTCTTGTAAAATTATCATGATGGGAAGTTTATGTATGCCAAACTTGGTTTTCTTAGTGATTCTTATTCAATCATTTAATTCTGCTGAAAAACATCTTTAATAGTATTTGTTGTTGTTCAATCACCGAGTCATGTCTGACTCTGTAGCTTGATAGACTGCAGCACGCCAGGCTCCTATGTCCTCCACTATCTCCCAGAGTTTGCTCAAATTCATGTCCATTGAATTGGTGATGTTATCTAACCATCTCATTGTCTGATGTCCTCTTCTCCTTTTGCCTTCAATCTTTCCCAGCATCAGAGCCTTTTCCAATGAGTCATCCTCTCTATTCTCTATTGCAGAAGTATGTCTTCTCTCCATTTCCTTCTAATGCTATGTACCCTGCTCATTTTTCTTAGCAAACGTTCTTAGGAAACACATGTACCTATAGATGACATTGTTAAATTTAAGAATGCAAAAATGACCACAATTGGAAAGCACCATTTACTGAACAAACATATTCAGAGTATTTTTTCAACACTGTAGGGAAAACAAATTAAAAGACAGGAAAATTTAAGTTAGGAGTTTATTTGCTGAAATTTCACATAACATTTAGACAAATGACTGGAGATTAATCTCTTGTAAACAGGATGTAGTCTCTCTCCAGTGGTGTTTAGACCAGCTTATACCAGTCCCCAAAATTTGATTGTGCACATCAATTCCCATCTCTGCATAATGTCCTTTCTGCAGTCGAAAATCAGCTGTGATGGGAGTATTTTCATTAAGAAAATCAGTAAACACTACAAATCAGGGCTTCCTCCCAACCCCATCCTGTTTTAAAACCTTTGCCAGCACATCACTGATTTTCCTTTGGTTTTAATAACAATAATTCATCCACATCTCTTACCCAAGTTCCTCTGAGGTGAATGGATGAGCTTAAGATTGCACGTAATGGCTGTCAAAAAGAGTTTTTCATGAACACAGTCATCTGTTAATGGCCTCCAAACATCTTGATGATGCTTCTGTCAATTAAAAAAACTTAAAAGCTTTTGCACAACAAAGGAAATGATAAGCAAGAGGAAAAGACAGCCCTCAGAATAGGAGAAAACAATAGCAAATGAAGCAACAGACAAAGGATTAATCTCAAAAATATACAAGCAACTCCTGCAGCTCAATTCCAGAAAAATAAATGACCCAGTCAAAAAATGGGCCAAAGAACTAAACAGACATTTCTCCAAAGAAGACATACAGATGGCTAATAAACACATGAAAAGATGCTCAACATCACTCATTATCAGAGAAATGCAAATCAAAACCACAATGAGGTACCATTACACGCCAGTCAGGATGGCTGCTATCCAAAGGTCTACAAGCAATAAATGCTGGAGAGGGTGTGGAGAAAAGGGAACCCTCTTACACTGTTGGTGGGAATGCAAACTAGTACAGCCACTATGGAGAACAGTGTGGAGATTCCTTAAAATACTGGAAATAGAACTGCCATATAACCCAGCAATCCCACTCCTGGGCATACACACTGAGGAAACTAGATCTGAAAGAGACACGTGCACCCCAATGTTCATCGCAGCACTGTTTATAATAGCCAGGACATGGAAGCAACCTAGATGCCCATCAGCAGATGAATGGATAAGGAAGCTATGGTACATATACACAATGGAATATTACTCAGCCATTAAAAAGAATTCATTTGAGTCAGTTCTAATGAGATGGGTGAAACTGGAGCCCATTATCCAGAGTGAAGTAAGTCAGAAAGATAAAGACCAATACAGTATACTAACACATATATATGGAATTTTAAAAGATGGTAACAATAACCCTATATGCAAAACAGAAAAGAGACACAGATGTACAGAACAGACTTTGGGACTCAGTGTGAGAAGGGGAGGGTGGGATGTTCAGAGAGAATAGCATTGAAACAACTATACTATCAAGGGTGAAACAGATCACCAGCCCAGGTTGGATGTATGAGACAAGTGCTCAGGGCTGGTGCACTGGGAAGACCCAGAGGGACGGGATGGAGAGGGAGGTGGGAGGGGGGATCAGGATGGGGAACACATGTAAATCCATGGCTGATTCATGTCAATGTATGACAAAAACCACTACAATACTGTAAAGTAATTAGCCTCCAACTAATAAAAATAAATGAAAAAAATAAAAAAAAGAAATAAAAAATAAAAAAGTTGCATACTCCCTAATATATGTATATTTATTTATTTGCAATTTGAAGGGTGTATATACCCCATTCTGTTAAGGATTTCAGTTCAGTTCAGTCACTCAGTTGTGTCCAACTCTTTGTGACCCCATGGACTACAGCATGCCAGGCCTCCCTGTCCATCACCAACTCCCAGAGTGTACTCAAACTCATGTCAATTGGTCGGTGATGCCATCCAACCATCTCATCCTCTGTTGTCCCCCTCACCTCTCACCTTCAATCTTTCCCAGCATCAGGGTCTTTTCAAATGAGTCAGTTCTTTGACTCAGGTGGCCAAAGAATTTCAGTTTCAGCTTTAACGTCAGTCCTTCCAATGAATAGTCAGGACTGATTTCCTTCAGGATAGACTGGTTGTATCTCCTTGCAGTCCAAGGGACTCTCAAGAGTCTTCTCCAACACCACAGTTCAAAAGCATCAATTCTTCGGCGCTCAGCTTTCTTTATAGTCCAACTCTCACATCCATACATGACTACTGGAAAAACCATAGCCTTGACTAGATGGACCTTTTTTTGGCAAAGTAATGTCTCTGCTTTTTAATATGCTGTCTAGTTTGTTCATAGCTTTTCTTCCAAGGAGCAAGAATCTTTTTATTTCATGGCTGCAGTCACCATCTGCAGTGATTTTGGAGCCCCCAAAAATAAAGTCTGCCATTGTTTCCACTGTTTCTCCATCTATTTGCCATGAAATGATGGGACTGGATGCCATGATCTTAGTTTTCTGAATGTTGAGCTTTAAGCCAACTTTTTCACTCTCCTCTTTTACTTTTTATCAAGAGACTCTTTAGTTCTTCCTCACTTTCTGCCATAAAGGTGGTATCACCTGCATATCTGTTATTGATATTTCTCCCAGTTAGCTATTTACTACACACAAAAAACAAAGTGTACAAGAATGTGTCAAAATAAAACCACATTTTGAATTTGTGATTTATTTTTATATATTGAATTCATAAAAGTTTTGTTCTCTAATTTAGTATTTTTTAGAGAAATGGACTTGTATTTCTGCTATTATCTCTGAATATTCAGGCTTAACACACTGGAAAGATAATTTGAAGGTTTGTTTTTAAAGTTAAGTTTATTTTGACAATTGATTATATTTGTTGTAATACCTGGAAATGAGACTTCACAGATATATTTAATATACACAAATACATACATATAGAGGGATACTGAGTAAACTTAAAGGCATTATTTTCAAATATATGTGTAAATATGTAAAGACTTTCATTTAAATTGTGAGGTTAAAATCTTATCTTCTTAATGCTGCTTTTATGAACTTATCTGAAAATTACACACTTATTATATATAAATTACAAATTGCTTCAAAGTCTATTGAAAATGTTAATTTGGAAATATTTTAAATAGATTAGAATATATTTTCAACATTTTAAGGGTATGAATTTAAATTTACTGTTTTATCATACACATTATTTTAGCTAAGAAAACGATAAAATATTGGGAAATACTGAGATTCATATCAAAAGCATTTCTTATTAATAAAAATTTCTTTCACAAAACATTTTCTTATTCATTTTCAATATAATGACCTTTAAACTGTATTTATGTTTTCAAACCTTTCTACTGACTAACATACTACTAATAGACATTCATTATCAAAAAGGGGTGAATAAATGTGAAATGTTTTTATAAAATATAAAAAAGAAACATATTTTATTCATTTATGTGCAGTGGTAAAGAACCCACCTGCCAATGCAGGAGGTACGAGAGATGTGTGTTTAAGTCCTTGGTCTGAAAGATCCCCTGAGTAGGAAATAGCAACTCACCCCAGTATTCTTACCTAGAAAATTCCATTAACAGAGGAGCCTGATGGGCAATATTCCATGGGAATCCGAAAAGAGTCAGACATGACTGAGCAGCTGAATACACACAGACGTTTATTTTTTTTAATATCACTCTTTTTTACTCAATTATTGGAATTACTATGCTAGATAATAACCAGCATACTTCTCTGTGGTTAAAAAGATTTTCCCAGCTATTCTCCATGTCCTTTTAATAATATAAAAGCCTACTATATTTTTGAGTATCTCATTTTGTAAAATTAATGACATGCATATTGACAGGGATAATATATGCATCTTTGATTTCTACCTGTGTAAAAGAACAGCAGCTGTTCACTAAAAAATATTGTGATAGTAATGTTTGGTGTAATCTTTTCACCCTTAGCTGAGAACATTTAGCATTTCACCAAAATATTTTAAAAGTTTTATTTACTTTTAAAGACATTCAGTTTCCAGTGCATTTTCATTTAACAGCTTACAGAAACACTTCTTGATACATTAGTTTGGGAAACAATGTCTGGAAAATAAAAGGAGACACATTGAAAATATCTGGACTGTCAGGTAACACTCATACAGTATGTAATTTCTCTAAAGATTTTTTTTTTAAATCATCAATAATATACTCTAGTAGCTGTCAACAGTACATACTGGCAAAATCATGTATTTTTGTTTCTGTTTTGTTTTTTTGTGTATTATTCTAGCTAATTTTACTGCTTCTGTAAAGTGAATGCTTCAGCAATGGTATAGGGTCTTTGCTTTTGTTATTGAGTGAGAAACATGAAAAAAAAACTTCATGTTTTTCTGAATTATTGCCGTTGAGTATTGGTTTTCTGTTTAAGTAGTTATTCAGTAAAAAGCACTGGCACTCTTTAATCCAATATAAAATAAAAATTTAAAAACAAAACCTTACTCCAATATAAAATAGAAAGTTAAAAAGTAATAAAATAAGAAACACTGGCCCTGCCACCAGCCATTTCTTTTAAAGGTCAGTTCAGTTCAGTCACTCAGTCGCGTCCGACTCTTTGTGACCCCATGAATCACAGCCCACCAGGCCTCCCTGTCCATCACCAACTCCCAGAGTTTACTCAGACTCATGCCCATCAAGTCAGTGATGCTATCCAGCCATCTCATCCTCTGTCGTCCCCTTCTCTTCCTGCCCCCAATCCCTCGCAGCATCAGGCTCTTTTCCAATGAGTCAACTCTTCGCATGAGTTGGCCAAAGTATTGGAGTTTCAGCTTCAGCATCAGTCCTTCCAATGAACACCCAGGACTGATCTCCTTTAGGATGGACTGGTTGGATCTCCTTGCAGTCCAAGGGACTCTCAAGAGTCTTCTCCAACACCATAGTTTAAAAGCATCAATTTTTTGGTGCTCAGCTTTCCTCACAGTCCAACTCTCACATCCATACATGACCAGTGGAAAAACCATAGCCTTGACCAGATGGACCTCTGTTGGCAAAGTAATGTCTCTGCTTTTTAATATGCTATCTAGGTTGGTCATAACTTACCTTCCAAGAAATAAGCATCTTTTAATTTCATGTCTACAATCAGCATCTGCAGTGATTTTGGATCCCCAAAAATAAAGTCTGACACTGCTTCCAGTGTTTCCCCATCTATTTCCCATGAAGTGAGGGGACCAGATACCATGATCTTAGTTTTCTGAATGTTGAGCTTTAAGCCAACTTTTTCACTCTCCTCTTTCACTTTCATCAAGAGGCTTTTTAGTTCATCTTCACTTTCTGCCATAAGAGTGGTGTCATCTGCATATCTGAGGTTATTGATATTTCTCCTGGCAATCTTGATTCCAGCTTGTGCTTCCTCCAGCCCAGCGTTTCTCATGATGTACCCTGCATGTAAGTTGAATAAGCAGGGTGACAATATACAGCCTTGACGTACTCCTTTTCCTATTTGGAGCCAGTCTGTTGTTCCATGTCCAGTTTTAACTGTTGCTTCCTGACCTGCATACAGGTTTCTCAAGAGGCAGGTCAGGTGCTCTGGTACTCCCATCTCTTTCAGAATTTTCCACAGTTTATTGTGATCCACACAGTCAAAGGTTTTGGCAGAGTCAGTAAAACAGAAATAGATGTTTTCTGGAACTCTCTTGCTTTTTTGATGATCCAGCGGACGTTGGCACTTGATCTCTGGTTCCTCTGCCTTTTCTAAAACCAGCTTGAACATCTGGAAGTTCACGGTTCATGTATTGCTGAATCCTGACTTGGAGAATTTTGAGCATTAGTTTACTAGCATATGAGATGAGGGCAATTGTGCGGTAGTTTGAGCATTCTTTGGGATTGTCTTTCCTAGGGATTGGAATGAAAAACGGACCTTTTCCCGTCCTGTGGCCACTGCTGAGTTTTCCAAATTTGCTGGCATATTGAGTGCAGCACTTTCACAGCATCATCTTTCAGGATTTGAAATGGCTCAACTGAAATTCCATCACATCCACTAGATTTGTTCATAGTGATGCTTTCTAAGGCCCACTTGACTTCACATCCCAGGATGTCTGGCTCTAGGTGAGTGATCACACCATTGTGATTATCTGGGTCATGAAGATCTTTTTTGTACAATTCTTCTGTGCATTCTTGCCACCTCTTCTTAATATCTTCTGCTTCTGTTAGGTCTACACCATTTCTCTCCTTAATCAAACCCATCTCTGAGTGAACTGTTCCCTTGGTATCTCTAATTTTCTTGAAGAAATCTCTAGTCTTTCCCATTCTGTTGTTTTCCTCTGTATCTTTGCATTGATCACTGAGGAAGGTTTTCTTATATCTCCTTGCTATTCTTTGGAACTCTGCATTCAAATGGAAATATCTTTCCTTTTCTCCTTTGCTTTTCACTTCTCTTCGTTTCACAGATATTTGTAAGGCCTCCTCAGACAACCATTTTGCCTTTTTGCATTTCTTTTCCATGGGGATGGTCTTGATCCCTGTCTCCTGTACAATGTCATGAACCTCCGTCCATAGTTCATCAGGCACTCTGTGTATCAGATCTAGTCTCTTAAATCTATTTCTCACTTCCACTGTATAGTCATAAGGAATTTAATTTAGGTCATGTCTGAATGGTCTAGTGGTTTTCCCTACTTTCTTCAGTTTACATCTGAATTTGGCAATAAGGAGTTCATGATCTGAGCCACAGTCAGCTCCCAGTCTTGTTTTTGCTGACTGTATAGAGCTTCTCCATCTTTGGCTGCAAAAAATATAATCAATCTGATTTCAGTGTTGACCATCTGGTGATGTCCATGTGTAGAGTCTTCTCTTGTATTGTTGGAAGAGGGTGTTTGCTATGATCAGTGCGTTCTCTTGGCAAAACTCTATTAGCCTTTGCCCTGTTTCATTCTGTACTCCAAGGCTAAATTTGCCTGTTACTCCAGGTGTTTCTTGACTTCCTACTTTTGCATTCCAGTCCCCTATAATGAGAAGGACATCTTTTTTGGGTGTTAGTTGTAAAAGTTCTTGTAGGTCTTCATAGAACCCTTCAACTTCAGCTTCTTCAGTGTGACTGGTTGGGGCATAGGCTTGGATTACCGTGATATTGAACGGTTTGCCTTCAAAATGAACAGAGATCATTCTGTCATTTTTGAGATTGCATCCAAGTACTGCATTTCGGACTCTTTTGTTGATCATGATGTCTACTCCATTTTTTCTGAGGGATTCCTGCCCACAGTAGTAGATATAAGGGTCATGAGTTATATTCACCTATTCCAGTCCATTTTAGTTCGCTGATTCCTAGAATGTCCACATTCACTGTTGCCATCGCCTGTTTGACCACTTCCAATTTGCCTTGATTCATGGACCTAACATTCGAGGTTCCTATGCAATATTGCTCTTTACAGCATCGGACCTTGCTTCTATCACCAGTCCCATCCACAACTGGGTATTGTTTTTGCTTTGGTCCCATCCCTTCATTCTTTCTGGAGTTATTTCTCCACTGATCTCCATTAGCATATTAAGCACCTACCGACCTGGGGAATTCCTCTTTCAGTATCCTATCAATTTGCCTTTTCCTACTGTTCATGGGGTTCTCAAAGCAAGAATTCTGAAGTTGTTTGCCATTCCCTTCTCCAGTGGGCCACATTCTGTCAGACCTCTCTACCATGACCAGACCGTCTTGGGTGGCCCCACATGGCATGGCTTAGTTTCATTGAGTTAGACAAGACTGTGGTCCTGTGATCAGATTGGCTAGTTATCTGTGATTGTGGTTTTAGTGTGTCTGCCCTCTGATGCCCTCTCACAACACCTACCGTCTTACTTGGGTTTCTCTTACCTTGGACGTGGGGTATCTCTTAACGGCTGCTCCAGCAAAGTGCAGCTGCTGCTCCTTACCTTGGACGAGGGGTATCTTCTCACGGCTGCCCCTCCTGACCTTGAACCTGGAGTAGCTCCTCTCAGCCCTCCTGCGCCTGCAGAGGTAACATACTCTGAAATATTTATTTTCCTTTATTACTAGTTTCTTTGAAGGAAGATTAAGTTAATTCTCCAATTTCTAAACATTGGTCAAAATTAGAGGTCATAATCTGTAAACCAACTTAATTGGAGACATAGAAAGTGTTTTACAGTGTGGTGGCTCAGATGATAAATAATCTGTCTGAAATGCAGGAGACCCAGATTCGATCCCTGTGTTGGGAAGATCCCCTGGATAAGGGAATTGCTACCCACTCCAGAATTCTTGCCTGGAGAATTCCGTGGACGGAGGACACAGTCCATGCTGTTTCAAAGAGTCAGACATGACTGAGTGACTAAAACTTTCAGTTTCTTCACACTTTGGACAGAAAGTGAGGGAAGAGGCCCTCACTCATAACCCCTCTGCTTATGGAAGCACACTACTTCCTAATTCAATTTTAAAAAAGTTTATTTTTTTCCCCTCTCCCTTTTAATGTTATATCTACTTAGTCATAGTGAAGTTTTCATAATATTCTTTTCTTTAGTTGGGTGTGCTGAAAGTGAAAGTGAAGTCCCTCAGTCGTGTCCGACTCTTTGCGACCCCTTGGACTGTAGCCCGCCAGTCTCCTCTGTCCATGGGATTCTCCAGGCAAGAACACTGGAATGGGTTGCCATTTCCTTCTCCAGGGGATCTTCCTGACCCAGGGATCAAACCCAGGTCTCCTTCATTGCAGGCAGACGCTTTAACCTCTGAGCCTTGGTTGTGCTAGGAGATAACAAATGTTTTCAATGTAATGACTGTAAGATAATTAGTCTTGGGATATGGGGATTAGGGCATTGATCAGTTTTGCAGCACCGATGAAGAAACATGATAACAGAAGTTATGGTGGCAAAGTAATTGTCAACATTGGACCCAGGGCACAGCTTTAGAAAAGAAAACAAGTTAAAGTAAAGGAGCCACAGAGGGTAAGAGATAGGGAATTTTTCTGAGATGAGATAGGACATGCTGCAACATGATGACGTTAACAGTTTAAGCAGATGACAAGATAATAGGCTCCCCAAAGACCAGGTGAGAAGTTGAAAATTAAAGTGAATTAGGAGCTATTGAGAATAAAAGATGATTATGTTTAAAAACAAGAATAAACATCCATCTTGTCATGATATCACAATTGGCTTGACCTTTAAGGCAGACATCTGATCTTAAGAAATAAAAAATTAAAGACTAAATTAAGGCAAAATGAATTCAACATTCTTAAAAGGTTAAGTTATCACATGCTTTGAAATTAGGCACCATATATTCAGATACTTTAAGTCTGAATTAAGCTTTTTATCTATATAAGGTTTTGATTTTTAATTATTTTTTTATTTCCAATAACAAAGGGTATGACATATAGTTATAAAAATGTGCAGTGATATAAAACATCTATATATGAGTAAAATCTTAATAGAAAATGTCAGCAGAAGAATTTTGATGTAGCTAAAGGAATCAGCCTAGTTTACTATACAGAACTTAAGGAGAATAGTCACACTTATTTTTGAAAGAACACTAATTTGATAATGCTTAAAATCTCAGCTAGGAAAAGATATGACTGAGAAATATTGTTTGTTCTCAGATTCCAGTAGCATAATATCACGGAAAATGAAATTTCATAGTAAAAATAATTCAATAGTGCTAAGTGGAATAGTTTATATTGTCAACAGAAATATTTTATAATGAAAATATCAATTCAAAAAGTTTAGATGTGGCTTACAATACAGCTTCCAAATATAGAGCTAGTATCTCCTTCTTACAAAAAAAGAGAAAAATACAAAGAGAATTACTGATCTTAGACATATCCTAGAGATTTGGTAAATTTCAATTTCATTTTTCTGTTCAACCCTAAAAATGAGCTGTTCCTGCATGCTAAGTCTTCAGTCATGTCCGACTCTTTGCGAACCTATGGACTGTAGCCTGCCATGCTCCTCTGTCCATGGGATTTTCCAGGCAAGAATACTGGGGTGGATTGCCGTGCCCTTCTCCAGGGGATCTTCCCAACCCAGGGATCGAACACTCATATCTTATATCTCCTGCATTGGCATGAAGATTCTTTACCAGTGGGAAGCCATATATAAGAGCTAAAATGTAGCAATCTAGCTCAATTTTACCTTCCAACTATTTACAGATTCCAAGTAATAAATAATCATCAGAATGAAATGTCATCATCTCTTGTTTCATCTCCTATATTCTGTCTCAGTCAAGGCACTAGGAGTTAGCTCTTAGACATAGTAAAAATTGAGTTCTCTCTACACCTAGACTATTAAAATTAGGTTAAGGATTAGCTTTAGATTTAGAATTAGACATAAAGTTGGAATCAACCAACTTTTCATACATTTCTTGGTTAATTGTTATTCTTTAATAAAATGTCCATTTATTTGCAAATAATTTCTTTGCTTATCTATTTTTGTTTCCTTTATTTTTGTTTAAATTTCCATTTATAGGAACATTGACATATTGTGGATAAGATCTTTTAACTGTAGCATATGTTGCAAATATTTTCTCTCTATTCTGTCACTTGTTATTTTTATTTGTGACATCTTTTATCACAAAAGTATATTGAATTTGTCAGCCTTTTATGCATTGTTTTGTGGTTTTGTATCCAAAGGAAATCAGGTTATTATGTTCTCCAATGTTTGAATCATTTTAATCTCTTGAGTGGAACATGCATTTTATCAACATTTTCTGTCATTTTTATCTCATTCTAAAATTCTATATCATTTTATCTCATGCCTTTTGCCTTATATTTTTTGGTTATATTGTACTTATGAACAATTATTATTAGTGGTATTACTGGGATGGAAGTGGCCAGATGTCTATAAATTCCCTGTTCTTTTCTGCTAGAGTCGGTGGTTAAAGGCTAACATATTGGATAGTCACACTCTGTAACGTATTCATTCTTCTCTTCCTTAACCATTAACCTACTGATGTTAAATATTTCTTTACTTACCTAGTTTAGTGTGTGTCTGTCATTTTCCTATTCTTATTCCTGATGTAACAAATCACCACAAATTTGTGTCTTAAGTCCTTGATTTATGATCTCTTTCCATTTTCAAAACCAATAAACTGATCACTTTAACTTCTGCTTAAGTAGTCACATCTCCACATATTCTTTCTGCCTCTGACTTTCCAACCTACCTCTTTCACTTTTAAGGACTTATGTGATTATATTGGACTCATACAGCTAGTCCAGAATGATCTCCCTAGCCCAGGATTCTTTATTTTGTCAAAGTTTCTTTTACCATTTAAGGTAATAAATTAAGTTTTCTGGGGATTCCCAGGTGGCTCAGCTGGTAAAGAATCCACCTGCAGAAGAGGTGGGTTCAATCCCTGGGTCTGGAAGATACCCTGGAGAAGAAAATGGCAACCCACTTTAGTATTCTTGCCTGGGAAATCCCATGGACAGAGGTGCCTGGGAGGCTACAGTCCATGGGGTCCCAAAGAGTCAGGCACAACTGAGTGACTACATAACAGCATCAACAAATTCAGTTTTCTGGGATTGGGACAGCACTTGTTTGAGGCTCCATTTTTCTGCCCTTTATAATATATAACATACTATGTAGATCTTCAAGTACAAAAACTGTCTTCTCATTTATTGCTAAATGCATAGAGCATAAAGCAGTAATTTTAATAATATTCCATGAGTTTTTACATTTTTGAGTACTTTTAAGCCAGAATGCAAACTCTAAAAATTCATAAAGAGAGAAATTTGCACAGAGGTATATTATGTAAAATTAAAGCAGATAAGTTAAGACTGCCTTCCTTTCTCCACAAATAATTTTCTGTGCAATATAAAATGTCCCACCAAAAAATCAAAATGCAAATTACAAAGTGGGAAAAATACTTATGACACATAAAATGTACAAAGTATCTTTTCTTCATGAATACATGAAAGATCTCTGCAAACAGTAGGAGATAATGATGCTCAATCTCAGTAGAGCTTGGGGAGATATACATGAAGACAAAAAGGGGTATTTGAAAATATCCTATAATCTAATGTATGGAGAGCACTTAATATAATCAATTTATGGATGTCAAATATGTACAGTACTTGGAAGCAATATATTTCCTGGAGATTGAAAATTCTTCTACATTTAAAGAAATGTTTAAAGACATGCAAACGACCATAAAGAAACACATATAAGCATGTTTTGAAATATCATTTGAAATAAGCACTATTTGGTGGAGAATTTAATTATGTAACTACACAGTAGTAAGCAAATGGTTACATTAAGCTGGTTACACCAATACAACTCAAAAAATAATGAGATGCAGTTCACTATGTGTTAACATAGAAACGGCTCCTAGAGTTCTCCTTTAAATGTGTTGGCAAAATAACTGGCATAAAAATAATAGCCCCTCCATGGGCTTCTGGGGATGGTCCCTCTAGTTCTTTAGATTTTATGGCTACTTATCTTCGAATATGATTCAAGAAGCTGGCTTTCAAGATGAGGAACCCAGAAGAAATTTGTGGTTCAAAGACCAAAGTCTTAGGGGAAATCTGTACCTCATAAACTAATTAAATCAATTAACATTTTTATAATTCTTAGTCAAGGAAAATTTTGCAGTCATTGAATTAGCCTAATATTTCACAAATAACAGATATATTCAGAAATAAATAGAACAAATGAAATAAATCTATAAAGTAAAATATATGAAAATTTAGATATATAAAGAAGATATATTTGAAAAAAAGTAGTATTTGTCATAAACAAATATTAAAGTCTTTGATTTCATAATGTATAAAAGGTATTATTCAATAAAAAATGAAGTTTATCAGTAAAATTTCAAGAAATATAACCTATCATTAAATGTTTAAGAGATTATTTATTGAATACAGCAAGGAAAAATGCATTTTAAAAGCCTAATCTTTTTTCTCCACTTTTTTCAGGAACATATTTACAAATTCTTCTACTAATCTTTGCTTTTAAAGAATAAGCAAAGTAATGGGAAAATATTGAGAACCAAACGAGTTTGGAGCATTAAAACTAACCCTGTAGTTCTGTTGACCTTAGACCAACCTCAGTTTCTTTGTACTGTAGGAGAAATCAGAGTGACTCAAATGAGAAAGGGGAGCTGAGCCAGGGCAGTATTTTAGTCTGTTGGTCCATATATAGCTGTATGTAACTTGATTTGCCAAAATGTTAAAAGAGTATTTATGGAGTTAGATGATGATTAGGAGGAGACTTTGTGTCAATGTGCCCTTACATTCTGCTGTAAGCTGTTACTGGTTTACTATGTGCATCATCTCCTGTTTCTGACAGTCTTATTTCCTCAGCAGGTCTTCATTCAAGTCATTCAAAAGTTTGCAGTTGGAATATTTTTGAAATAGTATTCAGATTCTCTTAAAATTTGTTTTCAGCAAGCTGATCTTCTAGTCTTTTATCTTTCCTGTCTCTTGCTCTCCTCCTGAGATACCTTTTCATCTCAGTCTTAGTCTTCCCATGCCTGATATCCACTTGATAAAAGTGTTCTTTTTTTCTTATTGGTGACTCTAACTCTATTTATGTAGCATTTTTTGTAAGATGCCAGACACTTCAATACTCTCTGTTCAGCCCTCTGGTCAGTCTTATATATCTACATCTCATTCTCTCCCCCTATTCTCTCTCTCATCTTGCCTGCCTCTCAACAGAGGGATGAATGTGTAATAAACCAGGATGTGTGTGAGGAATACTCATTTTGTTTTGCAGTTTCACTACTTCAACGATCTTTTTATGTTGTTGGTTTTCTTACTTTGCTATTTATTTGGTGGCTGTTCTTTTCATTCTTTTTTTCTTAGTATCCCTGTTCTCTCTCCCAGTTTATTGAGTTTTAAGTTTACTTTATCATTTTCCTAGTTTGTGTCTCTTATCGTGTAATCCTAGGGCCATACCAAAATGCATTAACATTTGAAAAAATAATTTGCCCTTTCTTGTCATAAAAAATTATTGTTTGTTTAATTTCCATGCTTGCAATAAGTAGCACATCATTATATGTTCTAAATAACAGTGTAATAATGAATAATAGAGCAGTCCTCATTACATTTAAGCATTAGGTTGGCCAAAAGGTTCATCAGGTTTCTAATGGAAAAACCTGAACAAACTTTTTGGCCAATCTTATAACTATTTAGCAGATATAATTATTGAATTTATGTCAAAAATATCTTAGGATTCATGGAATGTACTTCCATAGAAACTTATAATATTAGTGTGTGATTTAGAAAATATTATGCTAGGATAAATCATTTAAAAATTATTTTGTTTTATTTTCATAGTGGTATCATCTAGAAACTTTAATAATCATTAAAACTGTATTTATAATGCCCATTAGTGAAGTGATAGTATTCTTATATTCTAGAGTACTTTCAGGGTCAAAAAGCTCCAGGCACTATGCCAGAAAATTCATTGACAGACCTAACTTATTCATGAGAAAAACACTGTAGCATGATCTTAGAATCTCATATTTCTTTTTCTTTTTTAATTTAGCTTGTGAAACTGAATCACAGAGAGCTTGGTTAAGATATTTCTTCAAAGACCCACATAGAGTAAATGTCAAAATTCAAATCTGGGTACCCAGAAATTTTCTTTTTATGATTTCTTTTTATTATTGCTCCAGTTCAATTACTTGCAATTTCCTATCAGTGTAGCTCTATTATTTACAGTGAAGGTCACAATTTCTGATCTTTGTAGATGTCAATTTCCCACTTATTGCTTTCATGCCCTTTTTATTTTTACCCTTACACTTATAAGAAAAAAACATTCAAATGTAACTTCTACAAAAAAGAAATCCACTTTGTTCTGTGTTTAGTCCCTACTCCTACTGCCTTGAATGTAGATATAATCATCATCTTTTCTCCTCAAGGTTATATCATTACCTGTTGTCCTTCCATCTTATTATAACTTGCACTACTCTTAACTCTTTTTATTTAGTTTCATTTGGTTGATATGTTTTTAAATCAAATTTGTTGGGAATCATTTTTAAAAAACAAAGTATACTAATTTTTAGTGTATAGTTGAATGCACACTGACAAATTCACACACTGGTATAATGATCATCCCAATCAAGGTATTGATTATTTTGGCCATTTCTACAAGTTTCCACATGACTCCATACAGTCAATCCCTCCTCAACTCTGGCTCTAGGCAAATATTGACCTGCTTTCTGATACTGATTTGATTTCTGTCTTTTCTAGTGTTTCTTATAGATTGAACTACAGAGCAAGTACACTTTTTGTGCACAGCTTCCACTGCTCATCAGTGTTTTTAGCAATGCAACCATGGCAAATGCATTAAAGGTTTGCTCCTTTTCATTTTTTCAGAGAGTCTATTATATAAGTATACCATATAATATGAGTATATACTCATATAATATGAGTATATATGAGTATACCATGTAATAGACCATTATATATATGCCATTATAACATAATATAATTTTGCTTATGCTTTCTCCAGTTTATGGACATACAGGTGCTTGCCAGTTTGTTATAATGAATAAAGCTATTATGAACACTTCTCCTGGATATCTTTATGTGGATGTCTGTTTTCCTCTTTCTTCAATAATTACTTCAAGAATTGCTATTTCATACAATACGCATAGAGTTAATTCTACAAATATATGCCAAACCATGTTCCAAAGTGGTTGACAAAATCAATGCTCTCTTAAGTAATATATGAAAGTTCCAGTTCCCCAACTCACCAACATATGGATTTGCTCATTTCTTTTCAATTAAACTTTTCTAGAAAATGTGTCCCACAAAAAGAGAAATGACAAAGACCATTAAAACTACTGCACAACTGCACTTATTTCACGTGCTAGCAAGGTAATGCTCAAAATCCTTCACTAGGCTTCAACAGTACATGAATCAAGAACTTCCAGATGTACAAGCTGGATTTAGAAAAGGCAGAGAGCCAGAAAACAAACTGCCAATATCCGTTTGATCATAGAAAAAGCAAGGGAATTCCAGAAAAAACATTTACTTCTGCTTTATTGACTATGCTAAAGAATTGACTGTGTGGATCACAAAAAACTGTGGAAAACTCTTAAAGAGACAAGGAATACCAGACCACTTACCTGCCTCTTGAGAAACCTGTTTGCAGGTCAAGAAACAACAGTTAGCACAAGACATGAAACAACAAACTCATTCTAAATTGGAAAAGGAGTTTGTCAAAGCTGTATATTGTCACCCTGCATATCTAACTAATATGCGGAGTACACCATGCAAAATGCCAGGCTGGATGAAGCTCAAACTGGATTAAGATTACCGTGAGAAATATCAGTAACCTCATATATGCATATGACACCAACCTAATGGCAGAAAGTGAAGAAGAACTAAAGAGTCTTTTGATGAGGGTGAAAGAGGAGAGTGAAAAAAACTGGCTTAAAACTAACATTCCAAAAACTAAGATCATGGCATCTGGCCCCATCACTTCATGGCAAATAGATGGGGAGAAATGGAAACAGTGACAGACTTTAATTTTTAGGCTCCAAAATCACTGTGGATGGTGACTGCAGCCATGAAATTAAAAGATGTTTGCTTCATGGAAGAAAAGTTATGACAAACCTAGACAGCATATTAAAAAGCAGAGGCATCATTTTGCCAACAAAGTTCTGTCAAAGCTATGATTTTTCCAGTAGTCATGTACAGATGTGAGAGTTGGGCCATAAAGAAGGCTGAGTGCTGAAGAATTGATGCTTTCTAATTGTGGTGCTGGAGAAAACTCTTGAGAGTCTCTCAGTCTGCAAGGAGATCAAACCAGTTAATCCTAAAGGAAATCAATACTGAATATTTTTTGGAAGGACTGATGCTGAAGTTGAAGCTCCAGTACTTTGGCCACCTGATGCGAAGAACTGACTCACTAGAAAAGACCCTGATCCTGGGAAAGATTGAGGGCATGTGAAGGGGTGACAGAGGATGAGATGGTTGTATAGTACCATCAAATCAAAGGACATGAGATTGAGCAAGCTCCAGGAGGTGGTGAAGCACAGCGAAGCTTGGCATGCTGCAGTCCATGGAGCTGCAAACAGTCAGACATGACTGAGTGACTGAACAATAAGAAATTGTGTAGCACCATCTCATTGTGACTTTTATTTTTATTTCTCTAGTGACTAATAATGGTTAGCATATGTCTTATGTTTGTTGCACATCTGTTTGTCTTTGTTTTTAAGTATGTGATTAAAATTTTAACCTGTTTTTGTGTTTTATATTTCTGTATTTCTATTTTTTATCTAATAAAATATTTATTCTCAATTTGCTTAATTATTTGTCAGCAATTTATGAACTAAAGAAAATAGAATAAGAAACTCAGCAGTAAATTATTTTTCATCTGTATGGTCCTTACATTTCCTAGTACATTGAAGATAATATCATTTCAATCTTAACTAGATTTTTAAAAATATCTAAGATAATAAATACCTTAAGTGACTAGCAGAGGGTTCAAGAATTCCACAAAACTCTTTTGAAAGCTTGATGTTACTTCTAATTTTGTACTTAGTACACAACCAAATTAAATCTGTGGAAGCAAATCTATAATTACATTATCATAGAAATTATATATACAAAGTAACATAAAATACATTTTATATTGAAATGCAATTATATATGCTTACCCATGCATTTTAAATTTTCTTAATTATATAATATAATGTATCACAATAATAAATTATAATACTAAAGATTGCTATTTTAACAAAAATATTAAATTCTAGACTCACGGCTTGTAGACATAACAAGATTATCAGGTTTGAATATAAGTTTTCATTTTTTGATAAGACAGAATAAAACTCATGTTTATTTACATTCCAATTAAATTTTAACCACTTGGTGATATATATTTTTAAAAATTTAGAAATAATAAAAATTCCACAATACTAGCAATACTCAAAATATTATACCTCTCTTAAATAAAAAACATAAAAATATAAAACTTTAGAGAAACATACAAAACAATGTTATAATTCAATATTAGAAGAAGCATCCTTAGACATGCCACTAAAGACATAATCCATAAAATAAAAAATAATAAGTCAAGGTCCATCAAAATTAATATTTATTTCTCTGCAAGTGATCCTGTTACACAGAGGCAAAACAGTCATACACAAGAGAAAATATTTGCAAACAACATATCCAACAAAGCATTTGTATCTAGTATATATTAAAAAAAGAAGTCTAATTCAATATTTAAAAAGCAAATACATTTAATGAGAAAAAAGAGAAGATACATGAAATATCTCTTCACAAAAGAAAACATATCGATGGAAAAAAACCACATAGAAAGACATTCCTTATTATTAACCACTCAGTTCAGTTCAGTCACTCAGTCATCTCCCACTCTTTGGGACCCCATGGAGTGCAGCACTCTGGGTTTCCCTATTCATCACCAACTCCCGGAGCTTATTCAAACTCATGTCTATTGAGTCAGTGATGCCATCCAACAATCTCATTCTCTGTTGTCCCTTTCTCCCTCCTTCAATCTTTCCCAGCATGAGGGTCTTTTCCAATGAGTCAGTTCTTCCAATCAGGTGGTCAAAGTATTAGAGTTTCAGCTTCTGCATCAGTCCTTTCAGTGAATATTCAGTATCAGTCCTTTCAGTGAATATTCAGGACTGATTTCCTTAAGGGTGGACTGCTTGGATCTCCTTGCTGTCCAAGGGACTCTCAAGAGTCTTCTCCAGCACCACAGTTCAAAACCATCAATTCTTCAATGCTCAGCTTTCTTTATAGTCCAACTCTCACATCTATACATGAATACTGGAAAAACCATACCTTTGACTAGTTGGACTTTGTTGGCAAAGTAATGTCTCTGCTTTTTAATATGTTGTCTAGGTTGGTCATAGCTTTTCTTCCAAAAGGCAAGCGTCTTTTAATTTCATGGTTGCAGTCACCATCTGTAGTGATTTTGGAGCCCCCCAAAATAAAGTCTCTCACTGCTTCCATTGTTTCCCCATTTATTTGCCATAAAGTGATGGGACCAGATGTCATGATCTTAATTTTCTGAATGTTGAGCTTTAAGCCATCTTTTTCACTCTCAGACTCTTTCACTTTCATCAAGAGGCTCTTTAGTTCCTCTTCACTTTCTGCCATAAGTGTATGTCATCTGCATATCTGAGGTTATTGATATTTCTCCCGGCAATCTTGATTCCAGCTTGTGCTTTTTCCAGCCCAGCATTTCTCATAATGTACTCTGCATATAAGTTAAATAAGCAGGGTGACAATATACAGCCTTGACGTACTCCTTTCCCGATTTGGAATCAGTCTGTTGTTCCACATCCAGTTCTAACTGTTCCTTCTTATTTGCATACAGATTTCTCAAGAGGCAGGTGAGTTGGTCTGGTATTCCCATCTCTTTAAGAATTTTCCACAGTCTGTTGTGATCCACACAGTCAAAGGCTTTGGCATAGTCAATAAAGCAGAAGTACATGTTTTTCTGGAACTCTCTTGTTTTTTTTCGATGATCCAATGGATGTTGGCAATTTGATCTCTAGTTCCTCTGCATGTTTTTAAATCCAGCTTGAATATCACGTACTGTTGAAGCCTGGCTTGGAAAATATGAGCATTACTTTGCTAGCGTGTGAGATGAGTACAGTTGTGTGGTAGTTTGAACTTTTCTTTGGCATTGCCCTTTTTTGGGACTGAAATGAAAACTTACCTTTTCCAGTCCTGAGGCCACTGCTGAGTTTTCCAAATTTTCTGACATAATGAGTGCAGCACTTTCACTGCATCATCTTTTAGGATTTGGAATAGCTCAACTGGAATTCCATCACCTCCACTAGCTTTGTTTGTAGTGATGCTTCCTAAGGCACACTTGACTTCACATTCCAGGATGTCTGACTCTAGGTGAGGGATCACACCATCGTGGTTATTCCTCATGAAGATCTTTTTTTGTATAGTTTTTCTGTGTATTCTTGTCACCTCTTCCTAATATTTCCTGGTTCTGTTACATCCATACCAGTTCCGTCCTTTATTGTGCCCATGTTAGCATGAAATATTCCCTTGGTATCTCTAATTTTCTTGAAGAAATCACTGGTCTTTCCCATTCTGTGTTTTTCCTCTATTTCTTTGCATTGATCACTGAGTAAGGCTTTCTTATCTCTCCTTGCTATTCTTTGGAACTCTGCATTCAGATGGGTATATCTTTCTTTTCTCCATTGCATTAGCTCTCTTCTTTTCTTAGCTATTTGTGGGGTCTCCTCAGATAACCATTTTGCCTTTTTGCATTTCTTTTTTTGAGGGATGATCTTGATCCCTGCCTTCTGTACCATGTCATGAACTTCTGTCCATAGTTCTTCAGGCACTGTGTGTATCAGGTCTGATCCCTTGAATCTATTTGTCACTTCCACTGTATAATCATAAGGGTTATGATATGGGATATATATATAAGAGATTTGATTTTTGCCATACCTGAATGGTCTAGTTGTTTTCCCTACTTTCTTTTTTTTTCCCCCCTACTTTCTTGAATATAAGTCCAAATTTTGCAATAAGGTGTTCATGATCTGAGCCACAGTCAGGCTCCAAGTATTCTTTTTTTTTTTTTTTTTTTTTGCTGACTGTATAGAGCTGACTGTATGCAGCTTCTCTTTGGCTGCAAAGAATATAGTCAATCTGATTGCAGTATTAACCATCTCGTGATATCCATGTGTAGAGTCTTCCCTTGTGTTGTTGGAAGAGGGTGTTTGCTATGACCATTGCATTCTTTTGTCAAAACTATTAGCCTTTTCACTGCTTCATTTTGTACTCCAGGTCCAAATTTGCCTGTAATTCCAGGTATCTCTTAGGGCTTTCCTGGTCGCTCAGATGGTAAAGCGTCTGTCTGCAATGCAGGAGACCCAGGTTCAATCCCTGGGTCGGGAAGATCCCCTGGAGAAAGAAATGGCAACCCACTCCAGTACTCTTGCCTGGAAAAGTCCATGGACTGAGGAGCCTGGTAGGCTACAGTCCATGGGGTTGCGAAGAGTCAGACATGACTGAGTGACTTCACTTTCAGTTGACTTCCTACTGTTGCATTCCAGTCCCCTATATTGAAAAGGTCATCTTTTTTTTGGTGTTAGTTCTATAAGTTCTTGTATATCTTCATAGAACCATTCAAGTTCAGCTTTTTCAGCACTACTAGTTGGGGCACAGATTTGAATTACTGTGATACTGAATGATTTGCCTTGGAAACAAACAGATCATTCTGTCATTTTTGAGATCGCATCCAAGTACTGCATTTTGGACTCTCTTCTTGACTATGAGGGCTTCTCCATTTCTTCTAAGGGATTCATCCCCACAGTGATAGGTATAATGATCATCTGAGTGAAATTCACTCATTCCAGTCCATTTTAGTTCACTGATTCCTAAAATGTTGATGTTCACTCTTGCCGTCTCCTGTTTGAACAATTTCAATTTACCTTGATTCATGAAATAGTTGGCGTAAAGCTCAGCATTCAGAAAACTAAGATCATGGCATCCAGTCCCATCACTTCATGGCAAATAGATGGGGAAACAGTGGAAACAGTTGGATGACTATTTTTTGGGGCTCCACAATCACTGCAGATGGTGATTGCAGCCATGAAATTACAAGATGCTTACTTCTTAGAAGGAAAGCTATGACCAACCTAGACAGCATATTAAAAAGCAGAGACATTACTTTGTCAACAAAGGTCTGTCTAGTCAAGGCTATGGTTTTACCAGTGATCATGTATGGATGTGAGAGTTGGACTATAAAGAAAGCTGAGCATTGAAGAATTGATGCTTTTGAACTGTGGTGTTGGAGAAGACTTGAGAGTCGCTTGGACTGCAGGGAGATCCAACCAGTCCATCCTAAAGGACATCAGTCCTGGGTGTTCAATGGAAGGACTGATGTTGAAGCTGGAAGTCCAATACTTTGGCCACCTGATGCGAAGAGCTGACTCATTTGAAAAGACCTTGATGCTGGGAAATATTGAGGGCAGGAGAAGGGGATGACAGAGGATGAGATGGTTGGATGGCATCACCAACTCAATGGACAACGGTTTGGGTAGATTCTGGCAGTTGGTTTTGGATAGGGAGGCTTGGCATGCTGCAGTTCATGGGGTTGCAAAGAGTCGGACATGACTGAGCAACAGAAATGTACTGAACTGATGGACCTAACATTCCAGGTTCCTATGCAATATTGTTCTTTACAGCATCAGACTTTAAGCATAGGTCTTTACTTCCATCACCAGTCACATCCCCAACTGGGTGTTGTTTTTGCTTTGACTTCGTCTCTTTATTCTTTTTGGAGTTATTTCTCTGTTCTCCAGTAGCACATTGGGTACCTGCTGACCTGGGGAATTCATCTTTCAGTGTCCTATCTTTTTGCCTTTTCATACTCATCATGGGGTTCACTAGGCAAGAATACTGAACCATTGAGTAAATGCAAATTAAAGCACCAATTGCTGCATATCTATTAGAATGGCTATAAAAAAGATACTGACAATACTCAGCGTTGGTGAAGATGTGGAGCAGCTAGCTGTCAGATATATTGCTGGTGGGAAGAAAGAATGGTACCATGTGAGGAGCAGTGTGTCAGTTTTTCACGTTATTAGACATACTATAGGCCTAGTAGTCTCCCTCCTTGATGTTTATGAGTATTAGCTAATATTCATACGAAAACATGTACATGAATCTTAATAGCTATTTTATTTGTAGTAGTCCTGCATTGGAAACAATCTAAATGTCCTTCAATGGATGAATGGATAAACAAACTTTGTTACATGCATACCATGAAATACTATCTCTCATTAACAGGAATAAACTGTTTACATACGCAATGATTTGAATAGAACTCAAAGGTATTATTATGCTGAATGAAATATTAAGCAACTTAGCACACATGCACACAATGGGTTATATAGCATGGTTCCATTTATGTGGAACTCTCAAAGTGACAAGAGAAAAAGTGAAAAAGAATAAAGTATTTCTCACTAGGACTTCGGACTGGGAAGGGCAGTGACTATTATGGAGTCATCTAAGGGAGCTTGTTGGTGGTGATGGAACAACCATATTCTAAGTGTGATTGTGTGTGCTTGCGTGCCTACTCACTCAGTAGTGTCTGTCTCTTTGCAACCCCATGGGCTGCAGTCTGCCAGATTCCTTTGTCCTTGGGGATTCTCCAGGTAAGACTTCTCAGAGTGTGTTACCATGCCCTCCTCCAGGGGGTTTTCCCAACCCAGTGACTGAGCCTAGGTCTCCCGCATTGCAGGTGGATTCTTTAACAACTGAGCCACAAAGGAAACCCCTAAATGTGATCATGGTTACTCAAATCTGAAAATGTAATAAATTTTTATAGAACCAAACATTAAAAAAGTGCATGCAAAAAGTGGTAAAATCTGAACAAGATCTATGTGTAAGTTTATAGTAGTTAATAGTCAATATTCTGATTCCTACAATGTTCTATGGCTATTTTAGATGTTTTCTTCAGAGGAAGCTAGGCAAAGGGCACTAAGGACTGTGTACTATTTATCCAACTTCTTGTGACTTAAACTAAAATAAAACTTTAGAACACTAGAGAAAAAATATCTATTTTAGCTGTAAAAGAAATGCTATCAATTGTGAGAATATCCAGGCATTATTTGTGCTTGAAAAAAGGAGAAACATGTGGGCAAATTGTTGACCTACACATGTTCAAAAGAAGAAAGGGGCTAAGCAGGGTGATGGTGGTAGGTGAGAAACAACAATCTTAGAAAAACCTGGCCTCAGGCAACAGGAAGTAGGACCCTACTGTGGAGCCTGAAATTAAAAATCTGGTTTCCATTTTCCACTGGTAGGCAAAATATATCTTGGTGGGTCATCAGGACAAATGTTCAGAATTGAATAACAGCAGCATCCCGTATTCTACAGCGAAGGACTTAACTATCACACCTGGCAATGCATAGCCATCAGATTTATTACCATCTGTCTATTTTTAAAATTTCAGTATTTTTTTTTTTTTACCATCTGTCTTTTAATTCCCCTCTTCCTGGAATTAAGACTAGCCTTTGAGCCTGGATCACAAACCTAGGGGAGAAAAATAAGTGAATTACCCAGAGGTACACATGTGTACCATAAATAAACACATGTCTTGTAATTTAAGTTTGCATGTAAATAACTCTGCAGAATCATAGCAAAATTTAAATGTCAAGCAATAAAAGTATGCAGTATGTATTTTTGTAATCAGATGACAACTTTTGCATTTTCTATTGTCCACACTATTTTTGTACATTTGATCAAGCATTAGAATAAATGGACTATACTTTATTCAATCACATACCAACATTAATATAATAATGGAATAATCTCTCCAAATATAATTCTATTTTATCTGTATGTTCTTCTTACATGTAATATGTCTCTTTTAGTATAATGTATTTAAAGGTAACTGGGAGGAACACAAGAATCACATTATCAGTTTTTAACATATAATTTTACTATCTCAGTTTCCTAAACCTATTAAATGAACTCGGATCAAAAATAAAGTACAATTAACACACTGTACAATGCCAATTAGCAGCATTTACTTCAGAATTACAGAGGAGCAATAGCTCAATAATGTGGTAACACTATGATGCCCCAACTCTGGTAAGCATTTGTCAAAGGTTATTCACCTCATACAGACATGTGTAATTTAAAACCAACATATTTTACAAGGAAAATGAATCTGAGGGGCACTGTTTAGCCATCCAAATTACAAGTGATTAAAAAGATGAATTGAGAATACAGCTACTATAGAGAAGGAAAGGTAATTGGAGGCAGGAACGGCACATACATTTCTTTCTAGCTATCAGGAATAAATCAGTAGAGAAATGATAAATGGTCTCCATTTTGAGGAAGATAACAAGCTTTAAAAAATACCTGAATCATCATTTTGCAATACTTCTAGCAATTACATCACTTTAAGCATCTTGCCTGTCATGGTTATTAAAACCTAGTTTCAGTGTCAGATGGACGACTATTGGCTACAGCAAAGATGGATTGCAAGCACATTCTTCCCTACAAGTGCAGCTGCCGTTTTAGTATTTCATGTAATCCCTGTGCTTCTAATGCATTTAAATAGCCTGACATGTAATTAAAGGGGAGTAAATGACAGTCATGATCAGTTATTATTTTGCTGTGTCGTAAATATTCATGAATAGTTTTATGAGTTTAGTTACATGTGTATTCAACACATATTTCTAGAGTGTGTTTGGTGACAAAAGAGTACTGTCTCTAAGTCAACAGATGGATCCTATACCAGAGAAATATTCATGACACAATCTTCTCAACACTAGGTATCTCTCAGCATCCTCTACACTCCTGTTACCTGTGATGACTAGTATCTTCTACCGAATACCACTTCTTTGAAATTGTATATCTGGCTCCTCTACTAGACTGAGAATTCCTTCCCCACCTCCAACTACCTCCATGGACTGTAACATCCTCCCTTTAACTCCCTCAGGTTATGCCATATGTACTCAGAGTCCAGAGCATTTACTCAAAGATCCAAGTTCTAAGCACTGTCCCCTTGCTGTGTCCCTTCACAGTTATTTATCTACCTACCTTTATATCTCTCAGGTTCTAATCTCATCCTATATTTCAGATTCTTCACAGGATCTTCATGTGTTATCTTCTAGGAAACCAAAATGATGCTCTAGGCCTTGGGCACGAGAAAGGCTTCCTTTGTGAAGCCAACTTGCCTGTTGAATGTTAAATCTGAGACCCAACCCTAGCAGTATCAATGTTAATCAAAGGACTGATAGATCAAGATTTGGGTTCCTATGAAACCTGAATATGGGCTACTTCATATACCATATAAAAATTACACTCAGCAACAGTTTCACTCTTTATGGTAGCATGCTGAAATATGAGAACAAGAATATCTTCACTTATCCATTCATTCAACAGGTTTTGCTTAGTTTTTGTATTTTTTTCAATTATATGCCTTGTTCTGGAAATGCTGTAGGAAACTGGAGGAAGGATTATTAAATAAGTACTCAAGTGAGGTAGAGCAAAGTTCTTAAGGGAATGGGATTGAACCTGCCTTTGAATTATGTATAGATTTAGACAGGCAGAGACTAGAAGGGAAAGATTGACAGCCCAAGAGAGTAAGAGGGACAAAAACTTCCAGTCAGAAATGAGTGACATATTCCTAGAATCATTAGAAGTTGAAGCCACAAGGCAAGCAGCATATCTATTAAATTATGGGAGAAGATTTGGGTTGGTGTTTTTTTGTTTGTTTGCTTCTTTATTTTTAACAAATTTTTCCTTTTTATGTCTTATAGCCCTTTACATATTTCTCACACCAAAACCCCTCCCTTCCCAATCCCCTGCCTCTAGCAAACATGTGTCTGCCCTCTATATCTATGACTTTCTTTTATCTTTTTTTTTTGAGAATTCCTTGAAGGTTAGAATGCCTTTTATCTCACTATTCCTGGAGCCTAGTGAGTGTATAATCTCAGAATAAATGTTTGTTGAATGAAGAACAGAAGCAGATTTTTTAATTGTTTATGATACTCTTTATTCCTCATGGCCTCCCCCGGTGGCGCAGACAGTAAAAACCCCTGACTTCAAGGCAGGAGACCTCGGTTCGATTCCTTCCTTGGGAGGATCCCGTGGAGAAGAGATTGGCTACCTACCTCAGTGTTCTTTTCTGGAAAATTCCTCATATACTTCTCAGTCCATAAGAGATATTACTCAATCTCATTGAGAGAAGTACAAGAACTGAAAGTGTTTTAGAACTTTTATAATAAAGTGACAGGGCAATTTTTAAAGTTTATTGGATCTAAAAATTTTAAAATCTGCCTACTGAGTGGCTTCACTTTCTCTTTTCACTTTCATGCATTGGAGAAGGAAATGGCAACCCACTCCAGTGTTCTTGCCTGGAGAATCTCAGGGACAGGGGAGCTTCGTGGGCTGCCGTCTGTGAGGTTGCACAGTTGGACATGACTGCAGGGACTTAGCAGCAGCAGCAGCTATCAGATATATATTTTTAAGAATTGTTTCTCTGATTATTTACTTTTTTTTTATTATTATTATTATTATTTTTTTTCCAGTGGGTTTTGTCATACATTGATATGAATCAGCCATGGATTTACATGTATTCCCAATCCTGATCCCCCCTCCCACCTCCCTCTCCACCCGATTCCTCTGGGTCTTCCCAGTGCACC